>NC_134208.1:59756666-60059696 GCF_965140235.1 Caretta caretta | reverse complement strand
AGATGAGTGGTATACACGATTCAGAGTTTCCTGGGATCCCTCCCCATCTCCTGTTCTTGGGTACAAACTTGCATATAAACCTGTAGGTAAGAAAACCTGTCTGCTTTGAAGAGAACACTTTGAAAACAATGAGTAATGAGTTAAGAGATCGGGGTGGAAATATCCTGTGTATCCTCATGAAAACGGAGCCCTGTGCTTTAAAGGTGTTTTCTTTACTTATTTTAATTTGTGGGTTTATTGACTTTAAAGGAGTAAGAAGTTTTCCTGTTAACTTCAGTGTTTCAAAATAAAGACAGTTAGAACACCAGATACATTGTCACACACATTACAGCACATTTGATTTCATTATATATTTGACATTTAATACAACTATTTTATCTCCTGTCACAGGCCTGTTCTCTTCTCATTTACACCAGTTTTACACTTCTTATCTTTCATGCAGATGCTCTTGATTTACACGAGTGTGTGATCAGAATCAGACTCAGAGTTTGAATGAATGACAGTCCTTCAATGCTTTTATTTGACATGAGAATGAATCCACATTTGCATGCTTCTCTGGAAATTAAATTAAATACAAATATTGCACTAGTAAAGCTCCATTTATTTTATTAGCAATGAGAATGTTTACTCAAGTAATAGGTTTAAGAAATAACAAGTATGTTTTTTTAAAACAAGGACCAAGTTTTGGGGCAAGCCTACACATAAGATGCTGCATTGGTGCAGGTGCGCCAGTGTGGCACTTCAGTGAAGACACTACTATGCCGAAAGGAGAGCTGCTTCCAGTGGCATAGTTAATCCACCTGTGTGGGAGAGCTATGTTGATTGGAGACACCCAGCTTCTAGACCTAGTGCTGTGTACACCGGGGGCTAGGCTGATATAACTGTGCCACTCAGGGGTACAGATTATATAAAAGAATACTGATAATGCCCTAGCAGAGTCTTCATAGAATTGTGTGTCTTTTTCTGTGATTCCCTTTAACTCAAGGTTCCGACGAGCCGCCAATGGAGGTGTTTGTTGGGGAAGTGACTTCATACACATTGCACAACCTGTCTCCTAGTACTATCTATGATGTGAATGTTTATGCCCAATACGATTCTGGACTCAGCGCACCCCTGATTGATCAAGGCACTACATGTAAGTCCAAACCACTTTTATTGTAGTCACATAGGATATAATTGTTGAAGTGATCTCATGTTGACTGAAAAGTCCATATTTAGGGCCTCGATCCTTATGGTCTGAACATTCCACAATTATAGATGCTCAGACCTGTGAGAATCAGGCCCGTAAATAAAATTAAGCTTAGAAACCCAAATTATTTAAACATTGCTTTTACTAATGGCTTGCAAGAGACAATCCTCTAGTTCCGTTTCTTACAATTTGTTTGGCTATAGCTGGGTCTGAGCCTGCAAGTTGCTCAACACCTGCCACACCCATTGGCTAGAACGTGTTTAGTAGATTGCAGGGTGCAGTCAGCACCATGCAGATTAAGGCCCCTCACTGCTTCTGATTGCATCTCATGGTAATATCGACTGACTACACATTCCATCAAAGCTGAACCTGCTCAGTGGAGGATTGGTTTGTTGCTGAACTCAGTTAATGAGCCATTTGAGATTTCAGCAAAAAAGGATAAGTTGTAAAATCCTCATTTTGTTAAATGGTCTCATTAAAAGCTCTTGGCACTGCCAGTAAATAAATAAAATAAAATAAAATACAATGGGGCCCGAATCAGGTGCACTTTCCTCATGCTAAATATCTTTATAAGTGGTTCTATTGATTTTAGTGGGACAGCCCATAGAATCAGATAGTACTTAGCATAATAAAGCGTACCCGAATTTGGGCTTTTGTAAATAACAGAGGTCAGATCTGTGGGACTAAACAGGAAGAGCAGAGATGAATTGACTAGAACTATTTTTTTCTTCTGTGGACATTTTTAAAATAAAACCACACGCGGGCAAAATTTACTGCCATAGTGCTATGTGGACCAGCAACTACTGATGCCATTGTTCTTTCTGATCTGGTTAATTTTATATCTAATGTATTGTATTTCCCAGATAATAAATTGAACACTTTCCCTTTTTTTGCAGTGTACTTGAATGTCACTGATCTAACAAGTTACAAGGTGGGATGGGATACCTTCTGTATCCGATGGTCCCCTCACCGGTCAGCATCTTCCTACAGATTAAAGCTCAACCCAGCTGATGGTAAATTCCTTTGATTCCTTGTGTGTTCCGTGGGCGGATGTACGTTTCAGTTTTATGCCACGACTAAACTAAGTATTGTAATGTGACAGGCTGAGGGCCCTGAGTTTGCGATAATTTCAACTCCAGTGCCTCCCCCAGGATTCAAGCTGTGTTGGTAAAACTCCCCAGGCCTGCATGCAGCCTGCCTTTCTAAGAAGACACAGATTGGAAATTAATGCTGCTTCTATCCATGTTAACTCCCACTAGGATTTCCCAGTGGAAATCTGCTGCTCACCAGGGGTTATGAGTGCATACTATGGAGAGCAGCTGCTCCCTGCCTCTTCCCCTTCACAGCCTGAGAGCTCACTAGTGTGCAGAGCGCCCACCACACAGTGTTGCTGCACAGAGTCTTTCCTGAGCTGGGAAGAGCAAGCAGCGGAGATGCCACTCATCCCATTTCAGCACCCTCCCTGCATGCACTCTCTCTTGCTTTGTTCTGCACACCTATGGAAAGGGAAGTACCGGACCGGACATTTTCCTTCCTTTGGGTTTGTTTTCACAGGATCCCGAGGACAAGAAATTACAGTACGTGGGACAGAAACCAGCCACTGTTTCACTGGCCTTTCACCAGACACTGAATACAATGCTACTGTCTTTGTTCAGACCCCAAACCTTGAGGGACCGCCCATCTCTCTGAAAGAGCGCACGGGTAAGTCGGGCAATATGAACAGTAAGTGTGTGAACAGAATGGGATGGAAATAGTCCAGACTACAGATTTTACAATTATCTTGTTTGTACAAGACATACAGTACCACAACTGAGGGGTCTATTTTCCTGTGTCTCCAAGTGTAAGTCAGTGGGAAACTCCTTGAACTGGGGAACAGAGAATAGCAATTATTTGGGGGAAATTCAAATGGAGTATTACCTTGCTCAGGTTAATCCCATTGGGTAGTAACCACGGAGTGAGAGATTTCTCAGTTTGTGTAAGAGTGGCAGGATCTGGCCCCTTGTCATAATTAAGGACTTGCTTTTGGAACAGCAAATTATTCTGTGCTGATTAGGAATTACTTGTCTTGGTCACCAATAAAAGCATTGATAGTTCTTTCCTCAGTCATACACAGGGTAATTCACATGGGTGGAGTCCTTTCTTGGGTAAAATTTTATGTTAAATAAAAGGTTTTAATTGTTTTACTTCAGTCGTCAAACCTACCGAAGCACCAACTCAACCGCCTCCTCCTCCTCCACCTCCCACAATCCCACCGGCTCGGGATGGTAAGTGTGTATTGTAGATTCATGGTACATTTTGTCTTATTTGCTGTACATCCACACACTCAAAGGTTAGATTGAATTATATTTTTCCTAAATTGAAGTAACTTCAAAAATATATGGGCCTAATGATCCTCTGGCCCACTTTGGCCCTTTGCAGCAGCTCAGACACCGTCACCTGCCTGGTGTAGACAGGGGAACGATGACTGGGCCTTATTCCCTTTATACTAGCTATTTTCCAGGGTGTTGCATTGAGCTCAGATAGCCACTGGGTCATGGTGGCAGTTTGCGTAGATTTGGGGGAATGGCCACGACTCTCAGTATGCACTGTGGATTTGTGAGCGTTGCCTTTAGCGTATGAACCTATTTTTGGTGGAGATTGCCAAGAAAACTGGTGTTAAGTTGCACGCTTCAGGATTTTGTTTCATATGAGCTTTTTGCACAAAAATGCCAAGATTTGACCTGGGATGTCCTTGAATGCATTGTGCGAAAATCTGCAAAACCCAGGAAATGCAAGAGAGACATGCAAGAGAAACACTACTTTAATATTTAAGAGTAGTCTGCAGCTTGAGCATATGACTGAAGTTTGCTGAATGTTTGCTCATCATTCTTGCTTTAAAATGGTCAAAACAGTGCTGTTTAGTCCACGGTCCTGAATGAGGGGTGTGTTTTAAGAGTTCATTGAGCTGTGTTTGTCTTTCAGTATGCAAAGGCGCCAAAGCAGACATTGTGTTCCTGACTGATGCTTCCTGGAGTATTGGTGATGATAATTTCAACAAAGTAGTGAAATTTGTTTTTAATACTGTTGGAGCCTTTGACTTAATCAACCCTGCTGGAATTCAGGTGGGTAATTTCCATTAAATGCATTTTGCAGGGAAATTAAACAAACCAACAAACCTGAATTCTTAAAATCTCCTCTACCTTTCTCTGTTGTATAGGATTATTCTGGTACTGTATTGTGTGTATTTATATATGTGCACTGTGCTGTACAAACATAAAGGAAAACACAGTCCCTGTCTAAAAGAGCGGACATCCTGAAAGACAAAAGACAGATGGCAAGCAGATGAAAGGGAATCAGCATACAGGAAGAGCAGTCAGGGTGCTCTGTGGCCAATGTAATGTTAGTTGCATGTTTTTGTTTCTTTGTGCATATAAAATATCCTCAGCTGCCCCTCTCCATAGTTGTTATGAATAGGCTAATTTTTAGTGTCACAGCAGAAGTGGGCATTGAGAAGGAGTATGATGATGAATGAGGATAATGTCTTGGTGTGTCAGTTCAGGAAGGATGTTGCATGTGCAGTGGGCAGAAGAAAGCATGGAAACAGTTGCAGAAGAGTTGGAGAAGAGGATTCACTGGATGAAATTGGATGCATCTTTAAAAAGAAAGCTATAAGGAATAGTGGGGAGGTTGAAACGTCTCTACTTCCTCCTGGGGTTCTCCATGTGTCTCTGCCAGGAGTCTCTGCCAGACTCCTGAGGAGCCTTTAATTTTGTCTTATGTTAATCTCCCCATGGTCAAGACCCTGCATCATGACTGTTTTCCTTCTAGTTAAGGGGAACTGGATAGGAGCTCTGTCCTGCTTTCATAAGCATTGCTTTTTTATTAGCTAGAGGTGAATGGCACGAGTAAGAATGTCTCTGGAGCTTTGCCATCACTGGTTGGTGCAAGACTATCTTCCCTTGTAGGAAGGAAGACAGTGATTTTCCTTGGAAGGATGTTTTATTTCTGTTTTCCTGAAATGCAGCACCCAGTTATCTTGCTTGTGAACAGTTCTCTCCTCCCCCATGCATGTCTCTAGGTCATTGGTTCCTGCTATTTCATTCTGCAGACATACTTCTAGAGAGAAAGACCCTCTCCTGGAATACCTTCTCTCCAGTATCTCCATCCTGCCTAGCTCTAACCTCACACTACTTGGTTTTCAAAAATTGTTCTTCTTCAGCCCAGCAGGAGAGTTGCTGCAAATTAGCTGTTGGAGGAGAATAGCTGTGAACTTTCTGGGTTTACTAGGGAAAGACTTAAAGCTCCTTTCCTCTTTTGTCCTGGGCCAATTACACACATTCTTAGTTCTTCACTTTAGATATTTATGATGGCTAAAAAAAGATAAACTGATTTCAATAAGTGTGAATACTGAGACATCTGCTCAGGACCAGCTTACTAAGGCATGCTAATAATATAAATGGGACAGACTAGAGGAAAGGAGAGCAGCAAAATACCAACCCTGGACTTCAGAAAAGCAGACTTTGACTCCCTTAGGGAACTAATGGGCAGGATCCCCTGGGAAGCTAATATGCGGGGGCAAGGAGTCCAGGAGAGCTGGCTGTATTTTAAAGAAGCCTTACTGAGGGTGCAGGAACAAACCATCCCGATGTGCAGAAAGAATAGCAAATATGGCAGGCGACCAGCTTGGCTTAACAGTGAAATCTTCGGTGAGCTTAAACTCAGAAAGGAAGCTTACAAGAAGTGGAAACTTGGACAGATGACTAGGGAAGAGTATAAAGATATTGCTAGATCATGAAGGGGTGTAATCAGGAAGGCCAAGCCACGACTGGAGTTGCAGCTAGCAAGGGATGTGAAGTGTCACAAGAAGGGTTTCTACAGATATGTTAGCAACAAGAAGAAGGTCACGGAAAGTGTGGGACCCTTACCAAATTGGGGAGGCAACATAGTGACAGATGATGTGGAAAAAGCTGAAGTACTCAATGCTTTTTTTGCCTCGGTCTTCACAGACAAGGTCAGCTCCCAGACTGTTGCTCTGGGCAGTATAGTATGGGGAGGAGGTGAGCAGCCCTCAGTGGTGAAAGAACAGCTTATGGACTATTTAGAAAAGCTGGACATACACAAGTCCATGGGGCTGGATCTAATGCATCCGAGGGTGCTGTGGGAGTTGGCTGATATGATTGCAGAGCCACTGGCCATTATCTTTGAAAATTTGTGGCGATCAGGGGAGGTCCTGGATGATTGGAAAAAGGCAAATATAGTGCCCATATTTTAAAAAGGTAAGAAAGAGAACCCGGGTAACTACAGACGGGTCAGCCTCACTTCAGTCCCCAGCAAAATCATGGAGAATGTACTCAAGGAATCCATTTTGAAGCACTTGGAGGAGAGGAAGGTGATCAGGAACAGTCAACACGGATTCACCAAGGGCAAGTCATGCCTGATCAATCTGATTGCCTTCTATAATGAGATAAGTGGCACCATGGATATGGGGAAAGCAGTGGATGTGATGTATCTTGACTTTAGCAAAGCTTTTGATACGGTCTCCCACAGTATTCTTGCCAGCAAGTTAAAAAAGTATGGATTGGATGAATGCACTATAAGACAGATAGAAAGCTGGCTAGATTGTTGGACTCAACGGGTAGTGATCAACGGCTCGATGTCTAGTTGGCAGCTGGCATCAAGTGGAGTGCCCCAGGGATCGGTCCTGGGGCCGGTTTTGTTGAACATCTTTATTAATGATCTGGATGATGGGATTCATTGTATCCTTAGCAAGTTCGCAGATGACACTAAGCTGGATGGAGAGGTAGATATGCTGGAGGGTAGGGACAGGGTCCAGAGTGACTTAGACAAATTGAAGGATTGGGCCAAAAGAAATCTGATGAGGTTCAACAAGGACAAGTGCAGAATCCTGCACTTAGGAAGGAAGAATCCCATGCACTGCTACAGGCTGGGGACCAACTGGCTAAGCAGCAGTTCTGCAGAAAAGGACCTGAGGATTACAGTGGATGAGAAGCTGAATATGAGTCAGCAGTGTGCCCTTGTTGCCAAGAAGGCTAACGGCATATTTGGGCTGCATTAGTAGGAGCATTGCCAGCAGATTGTGGGAAGTGATTATTCCCCTCTATTTGACTCTGGTGAGGCCACACCTGGAGTATTGCATCCAGTTTTGGTCCCCCCACTACAGAAGAGATGTTGACAAATTGGAGAGAGTACAGCGGAGGGCAACAGAAATTATTAGGGGACTGGGGAACATGACTCACAAGGAGAGGTTGAGGGAACTGGGGTTATTTAGTCTGCAGAAGAGAAGAGTGAGGGGGGATTTGATAGCAGCCTTCAACTACCTGAAGGGGGGTTCCAAAGAGAATGGAGCTAGGCTCATCTCAGTGGTGGCAGATGACAGAAAAAGAAGCAATGGTCTCAAGTTGCAGTGGGGGAGGTCTAGGTTGGCTATTAGGAAACACTATTTCACTAGGAGGGCAGTGAAGCACTGGAATGGGTTACCAAGGACGGTGGTGGTGGAATCTCTATCCTTAGAGGCTTTTAAGGCCCAGCTTGACAAAGCCCTGGCTGGGATGATTTAGTTGATGCTGGTCCTGTTTTGAGCAGGGGATTGGACTCGATGACCTCCTGAGGTCTCTTCCAACCCTAATATTCTATGACTATGAGGAAATGAAAAATGAAATATACGTTATAGACATAGGCAGAATATTCACTCTGGGTTTACATGGATAAATACAAATATACAAGATGAGTTAATGTTCCAGTTCAGGAAGTGTATTATACTGTATGTATCAAATGACTGAAATTCTGGCACATTCCCTGTTAATTGCTATGTCATGAGCTTCTTGCATTTTTTTTTGTAATCTTTAACAGTTTTTATAGGCGCTGTATCCCCAAGCTGAACTAGAGAACCAGGACTAAATATGGTGCCACCATAGTTCTAACAAGTATTTTCTCTATAAAGCATTAACTAATAACTTTACCGCTGTTATATCTATATTTACATATAACTTCAGGGTTTCCTATTTCAGTGGTGACTGACAACATAATTCACTTTAGTGGAGAGATCACTTGAAGCCACACAGGTCAGAGGCTGAACGCTGTGATGCATTTCATTTCAGGTTTCCTTTGTGCAGTACAGCGACGATGCAAAGTCTGAGTTTAAACTGAATACATATGAGGATAAGGCTCAGGCTCTAGGAGCACTTCAGAATATTCGGTACAAAGGAGGAAATACAAGAACAGGTGCGTCTGATGAATAACTATGTATTCCTTCCGAATAATCAGTTTTTTGAAAACCTATTCATTATCTTAATCCTCTGTAGTTTAAGGCCAGGGCTTTATGTTCTACTATTATTAGTTGTATTAGTTCTTCAAAAGAAATATTTTCAGTGGCAAATGTGGCATGAGTCCTCATTCTTTGTGCAATTTGCAGGCAAAGCCCTTACATTTATCAAAGAAAAAGTCCTGACTTGGGAGAGTGGCATGAGAAGAGGTGTGCCCAAGGTACTTGTTGTTGTCACAGATGGTCGGTCGCAGGATGAAGTTAAGAAAGCTGCAGCAATCATACAGCACTCTGGTAAGCACCCTGTAGAACGTAGTTGAGTCTGATATTCATTTTACTAAAGAGTTTAAGTCATGCAATTTAACATACGGCTATACAACAATATCAGGTATTGTTGGTCCTTTATTCATCCTAAATAGGTAGTGGTTCCTGAGAGAGACATTCGAATTACGGAATATGATTTGGAATGGCTCAAACTATTTTAAGAATGTTAAGATTGACTGGACCTAATTCTGGCCTCTTCTCTCTCTGTGGACAGAGCAGGCTTAAACAGTTTGCTGGGAATTCCCCTTACATAGTTACAGAACTTGTCCTATATCACTCCTGGCCCCTATTCAGGGGGCTGGGGCATTATTAAGTGCACTTCAGTCCAATGATCTTGATCTGCTGGAATGGCCCTTAGAGTGCTTTTAATACTGGCACAAGTTAGAGCAGCCCTTCATCTACTCTACCTTGAGCAGGGGTCTGACCAGGCCCCTGACTCTCCCACCCCAGGTTTTGAGGAGGAGGTGGCCATTTATGCTCCCTCCTTAGATGGCCCAAGTGTAGTTTGCTGTAGCCGAGGCTCTAGTTCTCCAATTCTGCATTTTTAATGCATATTTTGATATACAGTATAAGCAGCCTGGTGATTAATTTCCTATATAAACATTTGTTGTGCTTCCTTACCTTAGCTCTGTTTCTTTATGTCTGTTGATTAAGCCTCAGATTGCTTTGTTACCTTGGAATTCTGTATTTGTCCTCATTGGGTTTCATATTAGCTATTAAAAATTGTTAAATTGGCCAAATTCAGCCCTAGTATAAGCAAGCATGCTAAAATCATAAAGTTACAGGCTGATTGTAGCCCTCAACTTGTGTTCATCTTTTCCCCAGTCTTCAGGTGTATCAGGGAGGTGACAAAGGAAGTGGTAGGGGGATTTATTGATAGGATGAAGTGGTGAGAGAAGGAGGAGGAGGAAATGAGAGAGAGAGATATAGGCAAAGACAAAATTATGCGAAGTCCAGAAGCTGAAGAAGATAAGCTAACATTAATGCTCAAGGCAAGAAGATGCCATTGGAAGGATTTGAAGAGGAGAATGACATGGTCTAAGAGACAGCTGATGAAGATGACTTTAGCCAGGGTGATTTGGGTGGACCATGGGAATGAGATGGAAATCGAGAAGCACAGAAAGTAGGAGACTTCAACAGTCAAGGCAGGAAGTAACCAAAGTATGGATAAGGATTTTAGACATAGGGATAGAAAGGAAGAGTCAGATTTTTGAGATGTTGTAGAACAGACAGGATTTGGTGGCAGCCTGTATGTTTTGTGAAAGAGTAAGGAGGCTGTCACAGCCAGGTTATGAGCTTGGATGATGGGGAAGATGATGATATTGTCCAACGGCACTGGAAGAAGGGGAGAGAGTTTTGGAAAACACATGAGGAGCTCATCATAAGCCTTGTTGAGTTTAACTAGGTGATATGATCTCCAGAGTATTTTTCAAAAATATAGTCAGATGAAAGACTGGATGGAACAGGAGAGGTCAGGGATAGAGAAGATTTGTGAACCGTTGGCATGGAGATGACAGCTGAAGCTTGGTGAGTGGATGAATTGCCCAGGGATAAGCTATGGAAGAAAAACAGGAGAGGACCAAATAGCAGAGTCTTGAGGGTTGCCAAAAGTGTGAAAGAGGAGAGGAAGAAGAGAACTGGAAGGCACAACCTGACAGGCAGGAGAGGAATCCAGGATGAGAGAGTGATCAACAGTGTCTAAAGTGGAAGAGTATTTTTTTAATCATCCTTTTTATTGAAGAGCAGAGCCTAACTATTTTTGATTAGTTTGTCTTGGGAGTAACCCAGAACTGTTATGCTCTTCATTTCCCCTCAGATGCCTTCCCGTAATGTTTTCAAGGATCCCTCTCATAAGATAATACTGTACATTAGAAAACAGTTCATTTCCTGTTTGGCTTCCAGGGGTTTATATAGTCATTGTTTAATACCAGAAAATTCGGGGTTTCTATTCAGTGTTTCATTGGCATGAGTTTCTTCACTCTCTTCTTGCAAAAAAGAAATGTTCAGAATAGTATACTTGTTTCTTCTTGATTCAGGGAGATTGGCTGGGCACTTCTGATCTAAATTGTGTACTTAGGTGTATGTTTCTTCCTTGGGTGTTCAGTGATCTAACTCATAGATTCATCCCTTTCAGCCATTTATTTAGCAGCAAGAAGACTTCATAAAAAGACTCCTTCTGCCTATTTCAAACAGCTTTGTGCAGCTGAATGATTCCATACCAGAACTTCCCTTCCCTGCAGGACATGAGCCCTTTGCCTCACATTTTTGCCAACAGTTTAGATTATTGCTTGTTCTGTTTCACCAAGGTAATGGAGAAAGAGTTTCTCCATTTGACATCCCTTGGTCAAAAGTGTATTGAATACTCTTCTCCACTGGGTTTTACTTCATTCTGCATTTTATCCAGAAAGTGCAAAGGGACTGGGTTCAACCAAAAGTATATTCTACTTGCATGATTTGGTTCTTGTATTTTTTAACAGAGAAGACAGTATCTCTACATGATTGGGATTTGCTATTGAGTTACTGAGCCAATGATAATGATAAGCATGTATATTCGTTGCATATTCATATAATGAACATTATTTTTGTAGGTTTCAGCGTCTTTGTTGTTGGTGTAGCTGATGTGGATTACCATGAGCTGTCAAAGATTGCCAGCAAACCCAGTGAACGTCATGTATTTATCGTTGATGACTTTGATGCTTTTGAAAAGATTGAGGAGAACCTCCTAACTTTTATTTGTGAGACAGCTACCTCAAGTAAGTAAGAGACAATGTTTCTCTCACAAGCTAATAAATTTGACTATGTACTGCTACAAGTCTCATGTCAAGGCTTTCCCATTTACACCTTTTTCAAGAAACTTTAATAAATATTTCCACTGAGCAAGTGCATGTTTCTTATTTAAGTGGTTATTATATTTTTATCTTATCTACCACCCTGAGATGATACTCTTATTAAAAAGTGAATAAACAATAAGTGAGAATTATTTTTTTAGTTGAAGAGCAAGTAGAATGGTAGCTAAAATGGACTTCTGGATGTGACAGATTTCCTCTTTACCACTGTTTTTTGGCTGCATTGGGGATGTAGCTAACCAGTGTCTAATATTACTTTTATAAAGATCTAAAATAAAATCCATCTGTTTATAAATCTGGAGTCCTTCTATGGCAAAAAAGAGGAAATATTTGCACATTTGTATCATCTGCAACTATGTGTTCCCATACTGCCTCCTCCACATACGACTAAGGAGCCATATAAATCTGCAGTTTTTCCTTGTGAATCTGATGAATAATATGCAGTCTGACTCATGCATAAAAGATCCATGGAAAGATTGTGGTATTGTGCCCATTTCTTTTTATGAATTGGGCTCTTAAAATAAAATATACTTGAAGTTCATCTGTTTGCTATTTCATATATTCCAGCATGGTAGAAACAATACATTTAAAAGCCTCATAAATGAGGATGTGAACATTTCACCTACATAACTAGAAATCTACTGCTTGATCTTGAGCAGAATAAAGCATAGGATCACAAACAGATGATAATTATTGTAGTGGCAGATGTTGGCTGGTAATTAACAAAGTTCAAATTTACGGGAATAAAACCTTTTGAAAATAGTTGTATGTTCATGATTCCATTTGAATTTTTAAAAATAACACAGTTTTCATCTGTTTCAGCTTGCCCTCTCATTTACTTGGAAGGATACACTTCACCTGGTAAGAATCATATACAAACATCCTAGCATAGGATAATTCTGAAGCTTTTTTTTCATTTATCACAATTTCTTCATATTGTGTTTCTCTCCCCTCCGCCCCCCCCGCCCCAAAATAAAGGTTTCAAGATGTTGGAATCATACAACTTAACAGAGAAGCATTTTGCCTCTGTACAAGGAATATCACTGGAATCAGGATCCTTCCCTAGCCACGTGGCATACAGGCTCCATAGAAATGCCTTCATCAGTCAGCCTGCATCGTAAGTTATCTGTGTAACCTGTTTTCCTGCTGTAGGGCAAGTGGGGAAGGATAACAGAATTAATAGGTAATGGTATTAATACCTGCTGGAGGACAAATTTTATTTTGTTTTTACTGAAGTACAAGAAATACAGTAACTCCTCACTTAACATTGTAGTTATGTTCCTGAAAAATGCAACTTTAAGTGAAACGATGTTAAACAAATCCAATTTTCCCATAAGATTTAATGTAAATGCGGGGGGTTAGGCAATGTTTTGGGGGCAGACACAAGGCATTATATACTGTACAGTACTGTGCTGTACTGTGGTTGGGAAGTGCCCCTGGCTTACGCCACACAGGCACAGCCCGCTGCAGGCAAGGACGCTAGGAAGCACCTTCGCAGCAGCAGTGGCAGCTTACCCGGAGAAAAACAGGTGCCGACTTTGCTGGGGGATACTCCAGGCCCGCCTCTTCCCGTCCCCACTCCACTCCAGTCCCACCTCTTCCCACCCCCACTCCATCTCCTCTCCTCCACCGCATCCCCGCTCCTTCCCCGCTCCCAGAAAGTCCTAAGTGCCACCAAACAGCTGTTTGGCGGGCTTAGGACTTTCTGGGAGGGATGGGGAGACACGGCACTTCCCTGCTCTTCCCTCTCCCTCCCAGAGCTTCCCTGCCGCCAAACCGCTGTTTGGCGGCACTTAGGACTTTCTGGGAGGGGGGAGGAGTGGAGGCGCAGCTGTTTGGAGGTGGGGGAAGCACTGGGAGGGAGTGGGAGGAGGCAGAGAAGAGGAACTTGTGCCATGCTCCCTTGTAAAGTCGCTGCTCTTCCACAAAATCTTACAAGCAGTGTACAGAGCAGGCAGCCAAACAATGTTATAAGGGAGCATTGCCCAATTTTAAACGAGCATGTTCCCTAATTGACCAGTGACATAACTTTGAAACAACGTTAAGCAGGAGGATGTTAAGTGAGGAGTTACTGTACACTCTGACGAATGTGCAACCATAGCTCTGATTAAACGTTATTCAGTTCCTTCATTAGTTGTCCTTATATTGTTAATTCCAGCTTCCTTATTATTATTATTATTATTATTATTTGTATTACTGTAGTGCCTAGGAGTCCCAGTCGTGAACCAGGACCCCATTCTCCTAGGCATTGTATGAACATAGAACAAAAAGACAGTCGTTCTTTTCTCAAGAGGATGCCTCATATAAACAGGCCTATTTTAGTTAATTGATTTAATTCATATTACAGGCCCTATGCAATCAATGCCCTCTGTGGCTACTCGTACAAAGAAACCACTTAGCCAAAGAGACTGTTTTTGATTCAGAGGGATAAGTACCATTTGTTTAGTAGTTGTAATAGGCAACACATTTCTGCCTGTGGTCACAATGCCCCAGGTGTGTGACACCACCCAGCCCAGTCACCATATTGGACAAACGGAGAATTTTTCAAGTAGCGATGGCCTGAAGCAAGTCTTCCCTAGCTGACCACTCTGTTCTAGAGCTCAGCTAGGGAGATAATGAGAGGGGTCATGTGGGACCCTCACAAAAAAACAGAGCTAGCTAGAATAAGAGGAGTCCAGTCATGGAGGAGAAACCCCTTTCCCCTCCCAACCACGAAGGGAGGATCCAGAAGTTTCTTCTCTCCCCACTCAGGTAAAGTTGAGAATTTAGCATTGCTCTGCCAGAGGCCACGTCTAGAGCCAGTCCACTCTTCCCCCTCCCCATTTTTTATATCATGTAACTCTAGTTGTCCACTTATGGGAACTTTTGACAGCTGTGCAACCCTACCAGAATGGATAGAAGGGGGCAGACCAAACATAGGAGAATTGCCCAATATAAGGAATAAATTTAAACAGGCTCTTTCCCCTTCCCCTTCCCAGCTTCCTCAACTCTCAATGTGCCAATGTGGAGTATTTGGGGACTTTTTTTTTTTTTTTTTGTCTTCGGTCAGCCAGTTTTTCTCTTCTATAGCTTGGCTTGGGAAAGAGCAAAGATCTATGGTTTTCTGGATATTGCAGGACTCATAAAGCGCAGATAGTTTGCATTCAGTAGAACCTTATAGCTTGCTTTACCATTTTATTAAGTCAAAGCCTGCATCTAAGTGGGACCTGAGTAAGATGTTTTCTGTGTATTCAAATTAGGAAAAATATTGAAGAGTTGGCTGTAGGTAGAAAAAGAGAGAGCGAGAGAGCAAGCAAAAATAGCCTTTGTGGGATCTTCTTGATACATATATATTATATAAAGCCAGAAAATTAAATTGAATTTAAACTGTAGTGTTCAGGAAATCAATACTCCCTAGGAATCCTAATGGTACAGTTGCATTATATCCGAGTTATCTCTTGATACTGAATTATAACTAGGTTTCTCAAATTCACTTGCTTATCTTGCCCCTTATGCCAGCCAACTTTTGTTGAAGTAGCGATATGGTTACTGTAGTAGCGTGATACTAAATGTAAGGGGCTGTCAGTTTGTCCAAAATATGTAAAAGCTTCAATACCAGTTTTTGAGGTTTCTCTATTTTAACTCACGGGGCCACATGGCCTTCTCAGCCAATAGCAGAGTTTCAGCCGTAATAGTGTCAGCCATGTTGTTGGCTAAATTGAAACAAAATTTGCTCATTCTTCTCACAGTTTCCCTCACATCCACCCTGCTGCTTCCTTTTCACTCCAGACATTGCTCAGCCAGGCCTCTTAGTTCCCTTTAACATACTTCCATTTACTTGTGGTTTTCTATCATTTGGTGTCCAACAGTGTCCATGACACAAGCCTAAAAATCCACAGATGACGACTAAGGAAGTCTGCCCCAAATGCTGCACTATATCTGTGGAATAAATTTAATGTCTCCTTCTCCCACTGCACCCTCTGCATGTGAGCCAGCCACAGTTGAGTTCCTTGTGCTCCCAGTGCCTGACTACTCAAAATGGGATGTGCAGGGCTAGAACTAGTGTATGCCCCATCTTCTTCCTGTACGGGTCACCAGCTGAGTTTATATGGGAGCAACCCACTCCACATCCTGTAAATATAACAGAGGTCAGGCACCAGAACCCTGGCTGAGTCAACCAGAATGCATTTAGAATGCCTATTCTTGTTGGTCCTGCATCAATTTCTCCTCACCTCCACTCAAATGCAGGCTGGATGTTAAAGTCTTAACATAGGCAATAATGTGATTTCTATTTGCTTAAATCTTTGCTGTTTGATTAAAGAGTTAACAGGCTGAGCTTTGCTAAACGATGTAATTTTCCCATTTTGATTATGTCCTGTCTTTTTAAAAAAAGTGAAAACGATGAAGATCTTTCCTTTTTCTATGCGTGTTTGATGCGAAATATCCTCATGTTCTCTGAACAGGGAGCTTCATCCAGATGGATTGCCACGTGCTTACACAATCATACTGCTGTTCCGCCTTCTTTCGGAAACCCCCAATGAGCCATTTGCAATTTGGCAGATTACAGACAGGGATTTCAAACCACAAGTTGGAGTAATTCTTGATCGTAAGGACGATTTTACTTATTGCACAGAGAATTTGTAGATAGAAGTTTACGGTTGTTTTGCATTCCAAAATTGTTTCAAAACCAAAATATTCCTACATGGTAAAAAGGTATATTATTTTGTGTTCTAAATATTTTTTTAATATTGTATTTCAATTAATTATTCAAAAATCTGTATAAGCACTAAGTTTCTTTAGTATTATTAAATCTAAAACCAGTGGAATGCACACTTTCACTAATCTGAGTCTTTAAAACTGTCCCAGTAATCCCTGTGTGTACAATTAAAAATGTACTCGGTAGAACTGTACAGTGTATATGTATGCATTGTTAGTACGGTGGTGTTCTCTTCTTTGAATAACATCAGCAGTGTGACCCAAATGACATTTATTTATTGTATCTTCTTTTTGCAGCTTCCACCAAATTATTGTCATTCTTTAACAAGGATACAAGAGGAGAAGTTCAGACAGTAACTTTTGATGATAATGAAGTAAAGAAAATCTTTTATGGAAGCTTCCACAAGGTAAAGGATTAAAATTATGTGCATATTCTCCGTTAAACAAGCAAACAAAAACAGCTGTAATATCTATACTTTGTACAGACACATACATTTACATAGTGGTTTACAAATCACAGTGAGACAAGATGCCTGAAGAAATACTTTTTCAAGCTTCTATTGATGTGGGGTCCAGTGTTAGAAAGGATTTGCCAAAGGTGTGGAGGAAGGGCCATATGTGGACAAGAGGCGGGAGACTTCCAAGCGTATGAGACAGCAAGAAAATTATGAAGCAGAAAATAGGGAAAAGAATCCATAGAGAGAAACAATTGGGAGGAACCTAGGGAAAGACAGAGAAAAGAGGAAGAATTAGGAGCAGAGATATGTGTGGTATGAGAATATGCAGTCAGTTGTGAAGCATCAGTAGTTTAAAAGATAAATAGCTATTTGAATTGAAGTCAGGTGCTTAACAAGCATAATACTTGTAATACCCAGTAATTATACTAAGTGCAATGGCTTCTGAAATATTGAGTCTAAAATATTTAATATGAATTTTAACAGAGGTGTAAAGTACTTAACTAATAGAATAAATTACTGTATCTGGAGAAAGCACATATTGGTTGATAAAGTATGCTTGCAAGTTTGTTTTCTTGAACTGGAACTCTTACTCACTTCTCTGAAAGCTAGCACCAGAATGTCTTCTGTCTGTATCATCACATTCAGCTTCCAGCATGTGCATAGCATTTTGATAAAATGTTTGCCAGTTACAGCTGTGCCTTGATCCAGGCAGGATCAAAACTCACTTGATTTCTCAACATTAATAACTGTTGGGAGAATGTCAGCTCTCAGTCAGCCATAGGCTCATATAGATGAACAAGATAAGTGTATCTGTTGGTTGAGCAGAGCACAGAGAGTCAGGAGACCTGGATTCTGTTCTTCTGTAGGCAGCCGGCTTAGTCTGGACCTTGATCAATTCCTTTAGCTTCTCACTACCTCAGAGTACCCATCTGTAAAACAGGGACAACACCAACTTTTGTAAGTCTCTCTGAAATCACAAATAAAATTACTACTTGGATGCTAAGGTTTTATTTTTTTATGTAGTCTCTGTGCAGGACGCATACACAGCAATTGCCTTTGCTGCATGTTGGCTGGGAATGGGGTTGGCACATGAATCTGCAGTGGCTGAATAGAAAAAGTATCTATGGGAACATTGGGTTAAAAGAGATAATTAATGTAAATGCAAATTTTAGACTGAAGCCCAGTATTTCAGAATTGTCTAAAGCATAAATAACCAGTGAGGTGTTTGACTATTATCCCAGTGTCACACAGTTGTAGTAATTCTTTGCACAGATTATGCATATCCATTTTTGTATACTTAATTCTGAAAATTTGATCCAAACAAGCTGTTTGCCTGTAACCAAAGAGCAGATGAAAGAGCCTGGCCCAGACCATATGAATACATAGGCCTAAAAATCTCTCTCTGCTTTTTTAAGCAGTTAAATATAAGCTATGAAAGTGAGTTAGAATAACCACATTTTCAGTCAGCTAAAATATATGTCCTCTTTGCTTTTCTTTATCTCCCTTTTCCTTAGCTTTCTTCTGGCTACTGCATATGGTTGCAACAGATCCCTTTATTGACACTAAAATCAGGTTGCTACTATTGCCAGCTGATCCAGATCATATTGCGATCCTATCCTACTCCCGGGGACCTCAGTGAAAGCAGGCTAGGGTTTTTAACATCTCTGTAGTAACTGGTTTTTGTGTGCCAGCATTCTAGTATGTTGAACCATGATCTTCACACCTAATTAAAACACAAGTGAATAAAAGTCACTCACTGCTAGCTTTTTATAATTCAACAAACACAGGATACTGCCAAAAACGTCATCTTGGGTACATTTCTTTTCTGTTGTAATGAACTTTTCTTTCTCCACTTTAAGAAATGTTTATCACAGGGACTTTGGAAAAGATGTCAGTAAGTGGGTTGGATCACAGCTGCATAGCCCCTAAATCTAGGGTGGTCTCTGTTTTATGCTTGGCCTCTGGCCCTTTGTCTTTCTTTCTATAATAGTTCAGTAAGATACTTGAATTTTAAGTAGTTTTGTCCATATACAGAAATGGAGTAATACTGTCAATAAAATGTAGAATAAATATTTTTGTTGGCATGAAAGTTATATTCATATTTATAACAAAAAAGCAGTTATAAAATGCAGAATAGCACTTAACATGTCTTATTCCAGATGTCAGTCTCAGGGTTCAAACTTCTCTCCTAGAGGACTATAAAATATCTGAGTCATTTTTCTAAAGCTTTGATTGCTATGCTGCCAACTTTCTTTTGAGGTGTCCATCATTACATACATTGGCAGCTGGTGTCATGTTGTTCTTAGCATCCTACTATGAATACAATAGAGGTGACAAAGTTCTCTGATACTGCTCGTAATAAAGATCAGCTTTGAAATCAGAGCAAATGGGAACAAAAAGACAGGGAGTTAGTTGTGGGCATTAACTACATTCAGTAAGGCAAAATAAGAATGTAGCAAGATGTTATTTCTGTCATTAAATAAATGCAGATACCTACCTGATCACCACTAATCGAGGACCAGCAGCCATTTGCAAAGTGTGTAAGAAAATCCAGATCCATAAACTGACTATTAGATTATTCCTTAATCTTTAGGGGCAATTGAAATATGTATCTGTTTTTTGATGTGGTGGAATGATTCCTTGTACCCTATTTCCAGAACTGAATCAGTAGATCAGAGACGGAGATTATTTGCACCGTAGATCTGGAGTAATTTTGACTTCATTGGAGGTATTCTGGATTTCACACCAGTGTGATTGAAATCAGAATTGGGCCACTGGACTCTCTCCTGCCTGACTGCTGTATGTGAATCAGACTCTTGATGATGACATAAAGAGACTCCCCTGCTCATGCACTGGGAATCACCTAAAGACCAACATGCATATGCAAGGATGAATTCTGTGTCAGACATGTTGATTATCAGTACAGTATAATTCCAGCTGTCTGAATGCCCTGTATCTGAAAATCCTAGTTAGCCAAATCGACAGTATGTCCACCACGTAGTCCTACACTAGTTGAAATAACATCTGTTTATCTGAACACCCAATTATCTGAAAGTTTTGGATGTCCCCTAGGCCACTGGGATAAACAGGAGTATATTTTAATAATGAATATCTGTAGTTTCAGCTAGTTGAAAGTCTTGGGGGTGGAGGTGGTTTCTAACACATTTTAAAATGTACTTTAGAATTTTTTTTGCCATCCAGTGTGAAAAAGATGGCAAATCTTTAAAACATGACCAAATGTGTTCCAGAATATCAAACATTTTTGTGGTTTCCATTTGATGACTTACAGATTCATTCAGTGAAAAGCAGTTAACCTACAGCTAGCGGTGAAGGGGAAATTAACTTTGGCATATTTGTAGCCTTTGTGTAGCATAGCTATGGTGAAGGCTGTTGAATCTGGCAAGTCCCTTAGGAAAAATATTGGCTCCTGAATACAGCCATTAAAATTGCATCTAAACCTCTTGGAGAGACAGATATCTTTTATTGTTCTTTCTTTTTACTATGATAGATTATCTTTTAGATTACAGTCTTCCAAAAGTTGACCACAGAGAACTTCATAATGCACTTATGCCTTTATTTCTTATGATGTGGGGGTTTTTAATGGGACAATAGTTTACATAATTTGTTGATATGGCTCAGTTAGTTGTAGCTAACAAAGATGGTCAATTTTCTTTTAGTATGGTCCATGCAGACGCACACTACTGCAAATAATATATTTTTTTGTAACTCTTCAGTGCAAGAAATGGCAACTGAACTTATTCAGAAATGATGTTTTACATTAGTTGGTTAGAAATTGGAAGGAATGTTTCTCTCAAAGTAGGGGATGTTAAAAAGAATTCAAACCAATGAATTAACGTATGTTGTATTTACGATCAACTTTAGGTAAATATGCAAATATGCATTTTAATTATAGATGTAGCTGATCTGTGAAATTCAAGCCTGGATTCAGATTCAGATCTAAACTAGTGATGAACTGGAGAGGATTCTCAAGTGTCTGTGGGAGGCCCTTATTAAATTTTAACTACAAAACTGAAAGGAACCTTAGGGTGTTTTTCCTACTTTTGATGGAGTTAAAGTAGCACAGAACTGATATGAACATTTCCAAAATTTGTTGGCATTCATATCCATTGTTCTGGTTTAGACCCATCTCTTATAATTCATGTTTGTAAATAGGTAGTAAAGTGTAACTCTTAACTGCTATGCAGATAGGCTTTGGGTGCAGGTGAAAAATATGTGCACACTTTAAATATATTTTAGCTCAAGTAAAACATATCTATAGTATGGTTAAATTTAATATAAAATTGTTTGGTAAAAGCTGCTATGACAGTTTAATTATGTAGCAGATACTAAATGAGAATGAATTAGGGTCTTGTCATAATGCCTGAAAGTTCTTGTTATGGGAGGTTTCATCACCATCCAGGTCTGTATGCCCAGTAACCTGGACATAACACATTTTGGGTATGCTGGATTCTACTCATATTCTTGTTTTGCAAAAGTTCTTCATTTGATTAACACACAAAATTGGGAAAATTAATAAAAAGCTCATAGTACATGTAGTATTAGGTCATGAAACTAACTGAATTTTTAAAAATTATGGCAGTTTGTAAAGTCTTAATTCTAATTATATAGAGTAATATGTAATGTTTGGAGGGTTTTAGATAAGCTAAGCTAATGTCTTGGAGACAACTCCACATAGAAAATAGTAAGCATGAAAAAAATCTAATTCTCAGGAGATTGGTCAGTCACTTGTTGACGCAAGACATTTAAAAGAGTTTCTGTTTTTTTCAACTTTATGCCAAACTTTTTAAAGTAGTTACCAAATACTGATATGTTATTTGTAGAGTATGTAATGTGATAAATGGAAAACTTGAGCATAAATAGATATAGATACTTCAAGAATTTTCTCCTCCTGTTCTGAGCACTCCTAAATGGTAACATTTAACAGGCAGAGGTATGTTGGACCTGTGAAACCTCTCTGTTGCCCTGGGTCATGACTAAAATTATTGACCTCTGGCCAGAATTGGCCAAATTCTGTAAATAGGCAAAACTTCAGATATAAATAAGAAGGCAGTGGACACATTATCCTTGTGATCAGCGAGCCTTCTGGTTGGTTACAGAAAAATTCAAGAGCAAGTCAAGTTGAAACAAAAAAAAGACGTGTTTCTGACAGCTCATCTGTGTGTCCCCTTTCTTTCTATCACTTGTTTCCTGGACGTTGTGTCCCTTTTACTGTTGTCCCAGGGCTTGACCCAACTGGTCCATAGGTAAATATTGTCACTGAGCTGTAAAGCACTGAATATTTGCAGGAGGGACAGCCTTTTATTTTATCCATGCATAATCTGGTACTTAACCATGTACAGCCACAGCAGGACAAATCAGTATGTTTACAGTGTGTTTTACGTATCTTTCTTCCTCCCCCTTTAATTACCCCTGATTTCCTTAACAGACTTCATTCTCCTTTCTCAGTAGCCTTGTTTCCTTTGCTTATGTCTTTCATTTCTTTTGGCCAGTTTTCTTTCCACTACTTTTCATTTATCCTTTTCTCTTCTTTCCTGTTTTCTGTTCTCTGGTGGATTTGGTATGTTTGCTTTGTTTTTTGTTGCCCCCTCTGCCAGTCATTTCTTCTCCTTTCTGGTTTGTTGTGTAACGACACTCCTGGCTGACTCATCTGTGGGACTTGAACCCCGGATCTCTGGATCTAAAACAATCTACTGTCTCAACTATCAGATCAGGTCTATCAGTTACACATCAGTAGCAGACTCATAAACCTCTTGTGTGTTCCCAGCTCTTACAGCAAGAGAAGTTACATTCACTTCTTTCTTTCTTTCTTTCTTTCTTTCTTTCTTTCTTTCTTTCTTTCTTTCAGCATTTTTTATTCAAGCTTTTAAAACTCATGTAAATTGCTTATGGTAGTTCTATGGTTTAAATTATACTATTCTTTTACTTCTTGATTTTACCTGTGTATTAATTTTGCCAAATTTTCAACTTGTTTTAAAGCAACCATTAGGTGCTATACTTTCCTGAAATTAGTACTTTCCCCCTTTAGAAACTAGGTTCCTGGAAAGGGAACAAAAATAATATAAAAATACATAAAAAGGTAAACACTATTAAAGGTCAAGTACATTCACATGTTTTTAGTTACATTGCTATATTTTAAACCCTTTTTTGTTAGGTTCATATTGTTGTAACCTCAACAAGTGTTAAGATTTACATTGATTGCAGTGAAGTAATGGAGAAACCAATTAAGGAGGCTGGAAACATCACAACTGATGGCTTTGAAATACTTGGAAAACTATTGAAAGGTGATCGGAAATCAGCAACAGTAAGGAATAAAGTTCTATTTATTTCTTAAGTCAAAACATCTTCACAATTTCTGGATAAATTTTGATTTTCTGAATAAAAGGACTTGAATGGACCAGTAATAGACCAGTCGTAGCACCAAATCTTGTACAAATCTTGTAAATTTTTTGTACTGCAAAAACTAAGCTACATGATTCAGAAATTTGATAATTGAGGACTCTGTTATAGCAGACAAAGGTCTGACAAGATCCAGTGGGTGGAAGTTGAAACTAGATACATTCCGACTAGAAATAAAATGCAAATTTTTAACAATGAGGGTAATAACCATTGGAACAACTCATCACTGGCACTTTTAAAATCAAGATTGGTTGTTTTTTTCGCTAAAATATATGCTCTAGTTCAAAGAGGAATTAATTCTGGGAAAGCCTATGGCTGCTGTTATACAGGAGGTCAGACTAGATAATCACAGTAGTCCCTTCTGGCTTTATAATCTATGGTGAACAACTGCTGCTGCTGTGAAAGCTATGTCAATTGTCCTAGTACAACGGGCTCACTATATTTTTAGTGGATGCCCCTACTATTTGGGCTTCATAAGGGCCTTAATTCATCAGTCTAATCTTCATCTGCAGACCCTAATGGGTTTCTGGTGAACACTTGGGTCTGCTTGTGGGGATTAGATTGCAGGATCAGGGTGAAAGAGAAGAAACTGCTGTCATCCTGCAGCTCTATCTAAATGGCCATCTTCTGCCTTTAGTCTTCTTTCCAGACTATTCCCCAGTGATGTCAGTTTCAACCATGGATCTGGGTTAATGTACAACCCAGTGACTGCAGTCTGTAAAGTTAGTCCAGATGTTCTCAGGCCAGATGCCATGTTGACATGTACAGGCATTTAGCAGATGTAGAAATTGCATTCTTCATTAAGTGTTGTGTAATATTTGTGTATTCAGTTACCTTTTGCGCCAGAACAGGAGCAGGAGGTCAACAGAAGCATCAGTCCTTGGGGTAGTTCCTGGTATTAATGAAATGTGTTGTTTTCAGCATTTTTTCTTTTATTCTTATCAAAAATAGCAGTGTAAAGTTGAAGTATATTAACTACGTACAAAATGGAGCATCCTGTAGATGTTTCATTCTTAAATGTATTCATATTAGGCTCTGCTTCTCTCTTGAAACATTTATAATTAATGCATCAAGGAGTAAAAGAAATGTCCTTTGTTTTACAGTTTGAAATCCAGAGTTTTGACATAGTATGTAATGCAGTTTGGACTAGCCGTGATAGATGCTGTGATCTTCCTTCAATGGTAAGTGTAAGTGAACCAGATCCTGTTCAGGAAATAGTATTCATAAAAGACTTGGCAACTTTAATTTTAACCAGCTATTATGCCTCATACAACAGCCTATGTGAATCACAATTGTCAAAGCCTGCAATGCACAACTCTGTATTTCAAAGTCTTCTGTAGGAAAGAATAAGTTCAGAATGGGCTGAAATGATTCAGGTCAAGAATGATGGGACAAGTATCATACAGAGTCAGAAATATATTCTATATTGCAATAATATTTAACTTCCTTGCTATTATGTATGTCATGTCCACTTTCATTTTTGTTACATTAGTTATATGATTGAACTTGAAAAAACATCTCATTTATTTTTGTCTGTGTTAGCTGATTGCCCAATGCAATACTTTCTGTCTTGGTGAGCGAATAGAAGAGAATTTTGAATTAGAGCATATGGAACGCAATAAAGATTGTGGACCAATGTTTGTTCCTCTCCCTCTGCTGCTGTAAATATTCCATTGCCTTAAGAAGATCCTAGAGGAAATAAACTAATAACAAATCTGAAAAACACAGCAGGAAATCTTGGAAATTACTATTTTTCTGTTGAATTCTGTTATACTTTAAAATAGAGTTTCTTCTTCTTAGGTAATGGAAATTGTTTTTCTTAGTGCTGTGGGGGGAAAAATCACCACCAGCTAATACCTTCCTTTTAAAGAGAGTGTGTGATGATTGTGCTTGAATTTTCAGAGGGATGAAGCAAAATGCCCAGCTCTTCCAAATGCTTGTACATGTACACAAGACAGCGTGGGAGCCCCGGGACCTCCTGGACCTGCTGTAAGGAGCTATTAGTACAGAGCAATTGTCTGTTTTTTTAAACTTATGGAGGGTGTTTCTCAAAATAAGGAAAGACAGTAATGGCAGAAATCAAACAAGCATTTCCGTAGTGCTCTGTTAATGCACCTCAATCTGGACCTCACAGAACCCTTGCATTTGATCTCCTGGTGTTTCTTTACTACATGGAAATGTCAGCTTTGCTCATGAGTGCCATACTATATGGTGGTTTTTGTCAAATGTTCAAACATCAAAAAGGAAGAAAGTTGGGATCACCAGATCCATGTTGCCATTTAAATCAACCCTTCTCCTTTTTTCTGAGTTTAAAACACGAGTCAGATTCTACAGTTCTTACCTGTTCTGAGTAGTTTGCTACTTTCTCAAGTAGTCCCACTGAAGTCGATGTGATTACCTGTGGAGTAAGACACTACTCAATGAGGAGCAGTAAAGGAGACAGAACCTGGTCCAACAAAAGGCAAATCTTCCTCCACTTTGCACTTACAAGTATCAATAGAGAATATATGGTGGCTCAGTTAGATAGAGAGAATTTACCTTTGTGAGTCGGAGGGGAATGTCATAACAGGTTGCCTTCAAGGACTGTGCGCTCACTTATTAGGTCATCTCTTAGCCATGTATTATGCGCAATAGGAGGTGAAGTAGATTCTTAGACCCAGATTTTTAAAGGTATTTAGGCTTGGCTATGTTCAGTGTTGCAGTGCCTAACAGATTTAGAAGCCTGAGTCTCATTTTCAAAAGGGATTCAGATATTTAAGAGCCAAAATCATATTGACAGTCAATGGCATTTTGGCTCTTAAGTGCCTGAAGCCCTTTTGAAAATGAGGCTTAGGCTCCTAATTCACTGCAATGCTGAGCACAGCAACACGTAAAAACCTTTAAAAATCTGGGCATTAGTGCCATTTAATTTTACTCTGCATTGGCCTTTTCCTCACAGGGAGTGATGTAGAGGGGCTTTGAACCTGCTCTGCAGTCAGGATCCTTGGAGCCTCACTTCAGGATGGGCCAATGCAAATGAGCAGCTAATGCAAGTTATTCACCATACTTGTTTCCCAAACAGCCTTCTGCAAATCCCTGAGTCATTCTCTCTGCAGTGGGCCTGCAGAGGTTACTGCAACCCTGTGGCCACACTTAGTCCCTCAGAACTTCTGAAGGAAGAGGGTGAAATGCTGCCCCCATTAAAATCAATAGGAGTTTTGCCACAGATTTAAATGGAGCCAGGATTTTATCCAAAGAGAGGGATTCTTTACTTTGTTGCAGAAAGAAGTTGGTTACCTCTTTGTGGATGGGGAGATCAATGATAGGGCTGTGTGTGAAGGATGATCTTCAGCCCCATGGCCCTTTTTCTCTCATTTTGAAGTTATCAGCGTAGACTGCTGTATTAGGAATTTGCAGCCCCTCTAAGATCCTCCCAGCTGCTCATCAATCGGCTAGAGAGAACCCATCCAATTGACTTCAAGGAGTTCAGTGCTCCCAGACTCCATCCCAGGGCTCAGGAGGGATGGAGGTGGGTGGCCTATTATAAGCATTACATGGCTGCATTTAAGATGGGGACTTGTAGCCTCTGTTTCTGCAGAGCCGGGATGGGCAGTACAGCTCCAGTCAGTTATGTCATTACTCTCAGAGAGGAATATAAGCAAAGGTTCACTATAACTAGAAATACAGTTTGCACTGTGCACTGCATTAAACAATACAGTTTCCCCTTCCCTATAAAATGGAGTTCTGCTATGTCTGAAATCACTCTAAGGTCCACTATGATTTCTTAACTAGTAAAAGCATGAAGTTGGATTATTACATTTACAAGTCAATGTGGGATTTGATCCAGGACTGTGGTAAATTCACATTCTGTCTTTATTGAGCTCTAAATTCGATTGTTGGAATTGCACCTGCTTTGTGAGTCAGAGACTGAGATAGGAGCTCCCTTCTTTATTTTTTTATTTACATTTTCTCCAAATAACTATGGTGGTGGTGTTATTTGAATTTCATTAAGACTGACATAGATACGTGTCATAAGAACGGCCATATTGGATCAGACCAAAGTTCCATCTAGCCCAGTATCCTGTCTTCCGACAGTGGCCAATGCCAGGTGCCCCAGAGGGAATGAACAGAGCAGGTAATCATCAAGTGATCCATTCTCTGTTGCCCTATCCCAGCGTCTGGCAAACAGAGGCTAGGGACACCATCTCTGCCCATCCTGGCTAAGAGCCACTGATGGACCTATCCTCCATGAACTTACCTAGTTCTTTTTTGAATCCTGTCTCTCTGGCCCTAGAAAAATTTTGGCCCTTTCAAACAGTCTTTCAGTGATCTTTGAGATTAGTTTTGAAAATAAACCGTAGTCTTTCAAAAGGACCAAGGGTTGAAATAAACTTATTTTAAGATGCTTTGTGCTCCACTGAGCAGAGCTGGCTGGAGCTGATTCCATAGTCACAGAGTGCAGCCTGGTACCCTGAGTGGGATCCAAACCTCATGGCTGCCATAAAGTGATTGCTTCTCCTGAGTCCGTGATTGCCCACTGAGTCTTTGGGGATGATGCCAGAGAATCCCTGTGCATGCTCAGAACATTCCCATCTCTGTACATTGAGTTGCAGAGAACCCTGAAGGGGCTGTATGGTCAAAACAGTAATTCCAGGTAACAAACAGCTTCAAACCGAGCTGTCAGTTGGGACAGGAGAATGGGCCATTCCACCTCTTTGAGGGCAATGAGGAAGGGCAATACAGAGATCCTCTCCTATTCCCAACCTTCTTTGACTCAAGTTAGTTCTCCTCACTCCATCAGAAGCTGGTCCTCAGCGGTTATTGCAATTCCTGATCTGTAGTATTTCTATGATCCCCGCATGGAGACAGATGGGGCTCATAATCCCGGTTTCCTGAGCATCAACATGGGTCCTCTAGATTAGTGAGGCTGTTGCTGATTTGGTTTACTTGGGGCCTGATGCAGCTCTTACTCCTGCATTAGTGCTCCTTTGAACACCAAGGATGTCAAGATCTGTTCATATCAGAACTTTGTTCTTGCTTGAAACCTTGACTCAACTGGTTAGTTTTATCATGGGGATGGATAATTTGCACCTGTACAAGTTATCTTCTCCTTCCCACACTGTGTACATTTATTTTATTTTCAAATGTCTATTTTAGGGTGGTCCAGGCACTAAAGGGCCTAGAGGTGAAAGGGGTTTGACTGGACCTGCCGTAAGTATCTCTTTGCAATGCATTTACAAGTTTATATGCACACCACATGAAATTTTGGATGTTAAAGTCTACAGTAAGCTAATATCTCCAAGTATCAAAGTTTAAGTGTTTTCTGAGTAGGGATAAGTCTGCATGTTATTTATATAGAAGAATGTTGGGAAGCGGGATGTGTATCTGATCTGTGTTTCCTAGGATCCTGTTGTCCTCTGCTTTTTGCATATGGGAGCCAGATCATGTATATCAGTGGTGGGAGGCATGGAAGGTTGGGAATGCCAACTCTGTCTCATGGTTCCCCTTCTCTGGGGAGGCACTGGGAGGCAGGGAGTTGCTCTCTGGGGCACTCTCCCCTCCAGAAGTAGTGGATATCTGTATCTCTATTAATGCTGCCAAATCCGTATAGTTTCTTGGCTTGATCCTGCGGTCCTTACTAGGGTAGCAGCATGAACCCTCCCATGTATAATGGCGGAAGCACGGCTTGAATAAGGACTTGCAAGTTCAAATGTTGTTCAAGTATCAACTAACCCCATGCTGCTGGCCTGTCCCATGTGCACGTCCATACAAATCCTCTACATGGAACACTAGGAAGAAACCATGGTCTAATATCTTTTTAATTTTGTGTTTTAAGGGGCCACCTGGTCTTCCTGGTGAGGCAGGTCCACCGGGTCCTCAGGGTCCACCAGGTCCACAAGGGATCAATGGACTTTCAATTCCAGGAGAACCAGTGAGTAACCATTCTGTATCTGTGAATGAAACTGTGTGGACACAGAGAACTGATACATCATGGGAGTGGTCTCCAAAAGTCTCTGACCATCATGTTTTGTCATTTCTTCTTGCCTTGCAGCTCAGAAGTTGATTGCCTTTAAAATGTCACATTGTTTTATCCCGAGTGTTACATGTACTACAGTCTTGGGGATTATATATGAAGTGGTGTGTGTTGTATTACACTGGTTTGATTTATTGCTTTTCTATACACTCTCCAGACCTTCAGACTCTAAGACTCAAATTTTCAAAGTTGGATGTTGAGAAGTTAAGGACCTGAAGTCACAGCTAAGCTTTTCCACAGATTTATACACTTCTGCAGTGATTTAGATACCTAGCTTCTTTTTTTAGGTAACTAAACCAGCAGTTAGAAGTGTAAAGCAGGTAATGGGTGCCTAAATTTAGGCATCCAAGTTTTAAAGCTTGGCCTTATGTTCTTTTGGTGCTTTGTTGGCACTGTTCCTTTCTTGTATACAGCTATGCATGCTGACACCACTATATAAATTGGTAAGGGCCAACTTCTGATTTAATTTACATTAATGAACATCTAAAGTAACTCCATTAACATCAATGGACTTTCCCTAGATTCACACTGGTCAGAGAGCGGAATTTAGCCCTAAGTGACCACACTACTACTGCCAACTCTTGGTCACTTCAGCGTGTAGTCTGCCAGAGAAGAGCTCACTTTGTCTTAACTTGCTGTTTCCTATAACAGTATATTAGGGATATCTGGTTTGTTGTAACAATCTATATGGCGAAGTGTTACAGCTGATTAGGAATAATTAGTAAAGTTGGCTTCTAATTGGAAAACACACTTTACATTCAATAGGCAATTCATCTTCTCTGTCTGACAGATTTATAAGTGGCCTAATTCAAAACAGAAAACCAAAAACACATGATGGTAGAAATTAGATCCACATTCCCTTTGGGAAAGGACCAAATGGAAGGTCAATATAGGCTTTTCGTGTATGCTTGAAGGAAAAATTTAATCAGGATGGCCTATGGATGCCAAACAGCATGGAAGGCTAAATGCATTCCTTGTGTTTGTGGAATGTGATAAATATTTTTGTTTTGTCCCAGGCAATTTGAAAGACTTTGAAGTATGAAAACATCAAAGAAACATATTGCTTGGAACTTGTCATCTATTAAATTGTTTTCAGTAACAAAACATTGTAATGTCACTCTGAGGGCTTGTCTTTACGACTGGAGTAAGCCGACCTAAGCTACGCTACATACACGTAGCATAGGTCGACTTACCCCTGTGTCTTCACTGTGCTGCGTCAATGGGAGATGCTCTCCAGCTGACATCCCTTACTCTTCTCAGAGAGGTGGAGTACCGGAGTTGACCGGAGAACGCTCTGCTGTCGATTTAGCAGTTCTTCACTAGACCTGCTAAATTAGCCCCTGCTGTATTGATTGCAGCAGCATCAATCTCCTTGAAGTGAAGACCAGCCCTGAGTCATGTAATTGTATTCCTAATACCATTTTGTGATGATTATAGGGTCGCCAAGGAATGAAAGGTGATGCTGGAGAACCAGGGTTACCAGGCCGATCAGTAAGTTAATTTTTTATGTCATTTGCCTCTACAGAGATGCATGGACAGTTTTTGTACAACTCTCAGTGTTGCTTTTTTTGCTCCCTGTATATTGCATAGGCTATGTGCTGGGTAACATTAGCAATCTGAAATATAGGAAATATGAAACCATTTAAAATGTGAATAAGGCAAAATAAATAAATAGAAAAATCAATGGTAAATTCAGCTTGTTTGCAGTTGAACATATATGTAAGGGCAATGAGTCCATGCTGAATATGGGATTAAGTTTAGAAGAGGAGAACAACTAAGAATGTATAGGATAATCAAACATCAAGAACACTTCTATTGTCTTTTTCAGGGATTTATTTTCAGGGGGAGTTTTGGGACTATGATTTGTTTTGACAGCTGTGGACCATATGTATACTGTTGATATATGAGCCTCAATCTACCCATGCATTTACATAAATAGGAACCCTTTGTGTAAATTGAGGATAGTATACAGCCTAGAGACCTTATTTTCTATACTGTTAGTATTATCTGAAACACTCACTCAGGCAGTAGAAAATGCCAAGAATGGACCAGAAGACATCTCTTAATTCCTCAAAAAGAACAGGAGTACTTGTGGCACCTTAGAGACTAACAAATTTATTAGAGCATAAGCTTTCGTGGGCTATAGCCCACTTCATCAGATGCATAATTCTGGGCCTGATCTTGCAAGGTGCTGAGGCCCTGGGAGGTCCTCCGTTCCCATTAAGCCCTCTGTAACTACCTTCAGTGTTTCTTCTTGACACAGAAGCTACAGTACTAAGAAAGAAAGAATATAAAATGTGCAGGGTGTGGCAGCAGCTCATTATAAAATAGGACAGGCGGAGACTAGTGAGAATGGGAAAAGGGGGTAATAAAGAGAAGCTGCAACTCATACTCTTCACAACCACTGAATTGATAGAAGATTGTCTTATAACCAGAGTTTAGTACCAAGTGTTTAATAACTAGTCAACATCAATAAGCCATGGTTGAAGAGACTTTAACAAAGATCTATATTCTGGTAATAGGATTGAAAATGTAAAGAACAATTTTTAAGGGAAGTAAGAAAAAATGTGGTAAATAATAAGGTGCATTGCATTGTTAAAATACAGCTGGTCTCGGCCAAGGGGTTCATTTTACATTTTTTATACATTGCCAAAAAGCCATGTCAGAAAAATCTGGAAGTTAAAATGTGTGTATAAATATATAGAGAGAAGTGTTTAGTACAGCACAAGTACTTGTTCTGTCTTGTGTGAATGTCTCATTATTTTTTTTCCATAGGGAACCCCAGGTTTGTCTGGCCCACCTGGCCCAGTAGGACCACCAGGTGACAGGGTAAGGTCTCTTCAGTCTACAGTGTTATGGCACAAGCTATGCTCCATTCTATAGCACATGAAACTCCAGCACTGCTTTCTGTTTTTCAGCTTCTTCCTTTTTTTTTTAGAAACAAGTCCTCTGCCCAGAGTCCAGCTAGACTCAGGAAAGATGCTTGGTGGGGACCGGGAAGATTGTGGGGAGGAAATCTTCCCCCGTGGGCCATAAAGCAGCCACAGAACTTTTGCAGAGGCTACTCAAATTCACTGACTGGATTGGACTCTATGACTCCTATGCAGAGAGAATGGGAGATCCACTGAGCAGGGCTCCTCTGACCCTGCTAATATCCTGGTCCCCTCCCACATTCTGTCTGCTGTTGTTAGGGAGCCTCATGGAATGGCATGTCCACAATACAGGGGATGTGCATGTACAGAATCCACTGTTAAGGCAGGATTTGTCCTTTATGCTTGACCTCTGATCACGGGCAGTTAACAGCTTTGCTTTAGATCAGGGATTCTCAGATTTCTTCCTAGTGAAGACCCCACTGAGGTAGAGATTGTCTTATGGACTTGTCGCAATCCCTCCCTTCCCATTTGCAGTCATACAGACTAACTCCCCTCCCATTCACAATGGCATAAGCCCCTGTGGCAATTAGAGCAACTACTTACATAGAAAAGCAGTTATTCATAAAGTGTTTGGTATTTGGTTTCTTAATGGGGTTTGGTAGCCAGAAACAAGAAGGAGAACAAGCACCATGTGACCAGCCAGATCTTCAAGGACCACAGCAAGAGCTTGCTTGGACCATTAGTATTTCATTAACACCAGTTAGAGAACAGCTGTGTTAGGCTGTTTAGATGGGACTTCTCAAGACCATTCAGAAGTTGCTCCCTTTATCAATTTAGAAGCTTATTCTCTGCATTGCTTAATCCTCTCCATGAGCAGGGCTTTGCTTTGTCAAAGTGCAGCAATAAGGAGGAATCCTTGACCGAATGGGCCCCTTTCTTCTTTATGACTGAGCTCATCAATCACTTTGGGCTGCGCCTCTAATTCCACCCTGGGAAGGAGGCAGCAGATTTCTAATCATTATATGGCTGTGTTTGAGAGACAGACACTCCACCCTCAGTGAGTCAGCAGCCTGAGGCTCTCTTAATTTGGTAAAGCTGTGCCAATGAGATATTTAACTGGCAATAGCAATGGTGCATATTTAAATAACTGACACATTAAATTTTTGGCTTTGACATACATATTAGCGTTAATTATGAATAGCGCCATTATGCATAGCTTTAAGGGCCACTAGTTTTAAATGAAGATTGCTGCAGCCTTAGGCCTGTCCTTAATAATCTGTAAATATTTTCATTTTTGGAATAGGGTTTCACAGGAAAAGATGGTGCCACAGGACCCAGAGGCCCACCTGGATCAGTGGTAAATATAATACCTTAGCATAGAATGACCCAAGAGATATAACCCAAAAAGGAAAGAATTCCACTATGCTGGTTTTGAACTCCATCAATTGAATCCTTTATCATATTTGAGAAAACATATAACATGAAAATTATGATGTTGAAAACTCTTGGAAAGGGAAGAGGGGGAGAAGTTATTTAAAACTTGCAAACTCTTAATTTAAAAAATGATACACAGAACTACTAGGGCTTGATTCTGTTTTCATAATGGTGTTACTCAATCGACTTTCATGAACTTTACTTATTCCTTAGTTACTGTTGGATTAGAAAACAATATAGAGAAACTGGATCAGGTAATTATAGACCCAATAATTGTGAAAAATTATCACGTCAGGCCAAGCAGAAGAATATTTGAGTAGTCATGACTAATTAAAAATGTTGAACTTTATTGCACATATTGGCCAATGTGCTGGTCTTTCATTTGTTCAAATTTATCTAAACATCACTGAAGTGAATGTTGTGGACTCATGGTCATGACTTCTGCACAAATCACAGAACTACAATAGGGCCAAATTATGTGATCTTTATTCAGGAAACCCTGAATAAAAACAAAACCTAAGGCACCTGGGTGCTTTTGAAAATCCCACGAGGTGCCTATCTGCACCTTTAAGCACCTAAATGCCTTTGCAATTCTGGCTCGACATTAGGGATAAGAATAATTTTCTCTTAAACATGCTATTCACTTATGTATATTGGGTGCATCTACACTGCAAACAGAAACCCAAGGCAATGCGTCTCAGAGCCTGGGTCAACTGACCTGGGCTCTCAGGCCTCGCGTTAAAAATAGCAGGGTAGATATTCTTGCTTGGGCTGGAGCCTGGGCTCAGAAACGCACCCCATGAGCCCGAATCAGTTGACCTAAGCTCAGAGACTTGCTGCCATCGTTTTTTGTTTGTTTGTTTTGTACTGTGTAGCTGTACCCATTGTGGCAGATTTAGAACCAGTTACACTCAGGCGCTAACGTTGTTCCTTAGCATTCCTTTGTATGTCTTTCTGTTTTAGGGCGCTCCAGGAGTTCCAGGAGTAGCAGGTCCAAGTGGAAAACCAGGGAAACCAGGAGATCGTGGGCCACAAGTGAGAGAATGATTTACATTTACAGTATCAGGTGTAACATACTCTGGCTGCAGATAAATATGCGACTTACTCTGGCTTTAAAATATTTGTCTCACGTATGTTCATGAAAGTGGTAAATACATTGAAGCTGAGCTAAGGCCACAAACCTAATTTTTTAAAAAAAATTATTTTATAGTACATCTTTCTGTTCATTTTAATAGTTGGGGCTGGAAATTGTGGTCACTGGTTTCTGCTAAAAAAAGCACAGTCTGTACGTGCCAAGACATATATATTTCTACACTGTGAAAACATCAAGAGCTAGGTCAGCAGAATTACTGGAAATTGTTGTTTTTTTTTATAGTAAAGAGTGGTATGCTGCTGGAGGTGGAAAATCTTTGGTAATGTTATATGATCACTGGTGGTTCGCAAATGTTTGTGATTTAACAACGTGATTTAAACATTATTTAAGTACTGTGGGCTCTATTGAGGCTTTTACAGCCACGGCCCCACATTGGAAGAGAGGGAGCAGAAGTTGCAACATCCCAGGAAACATTCGAGCTGAATCAGAACAGAACAGGAGCTGTGATGTCTCTGAAAGGATGCACGATTCATTCCCTTGTGCCAGCCAGTTTGGAAAGGGGCAGAGTTCTCCATCCTCATGGAGTGTATAGTTCTTAAGCAGTGTGGTCTGATGAATGCGCACAGGCACGAAAGGTTAGGTGTTCATGTATTCTAATCCTGGCTTAGTCACTGTGAGGTGTTGGGAAGTCACTTCAGCTTTCTTCCTCTGTAAAATGCAGTTAATGCTACCTTACCTACCAGCTTGTTGGGGGGTTGTGAGGATTCATTAGTTTGTCTGTCCAGTGATTTGAACAAATAAAGTGCTATTGTTAGTTTTAGTTCTGCCCATTGGTGCTAGCCACCCCTCCTCCTTACAGGCCAGGATAACAAAAGCCAACATTGTGTCTGTCCTTGTACATGCACTCAAGAGAAGAGAGAGGCTATCTATGCCCTGACCCATGCACGAATAACCTTAATCTAGCCAAATCAGTATATTCAGAAAGTACAAGTACGGTTTAAGTACTTCTAAATGCTAATCCCAGAGTTCATGCCATTTAAAAGTATAATTTGCTTCAAATTTCCCAGTTTCTTGAGAAGTGACACTGCACGACATCGCATCTAGTGTTTCAAATGTTTTCAGAACAGATCCCAGCAGGAATTCTGGCTTGTGCTTTGTGCAGATGTTTTGTGAGACTCATGGTAGACAGGATTTCGACATTTAAGTTTGTGTTTTGCATTAGAAGTGCCAAAGGTGCAGCCCAAGGGCCAAGTACAGCCTGCAAAGTCCTGAAATGTAGTCCAGGCCTGCCTGGTATTTGTAACTGCAGGTCCAGGAGAGAACTGATCACCTACCTGCTGCTGTTGGTGAACTCAAGGAGCAAATAATCTCTGTTCACGTAGGACTACATCTTGTCCTTTTTGCTCCTGTTGAGTGTGGTGTGGTGTAAGGTAACACTCAATGTAAGTAAGAGTGGCGGGACCTGGCCCTTACCAAAGAAGATGCAAATACAATCAAATATTATGATTTTATGCCAAAAGTATACAAAGTTAAATGCAAATTATATACAGCCCTCGGGCTCCTGGCAAATTGCCAGTGAGTGTTGACATCAGGCTTATACATTTGGCCACCTCAGTTTTAGCCAATAAATGTTTTGCAGCTCTTACAAACATTGCAAATTCAAGTAGATCACAGAAGTTCCTTAACAGATTAGCATGGCTGTAAAATGTTTTGTACCTCAATGCACATTAGTACTAAATCAGGCTATTCTCTGAAGCTAAGTTTCACCTTGATAATTTGCTAACAAGTACTCCCAAAAGAAAAGAAAGTGGGCTTTTAGATCAGTAATAGACAAAAGGATTGAATGAGAAGAAAAGAATCAGAGTACTATGACATCTGTTAACTGTTAAGAATAAAGAAGTCGTTTATGTTTTCTATATACAGCTGCAATGGAGAGATCCTCCCAGGGACTTAGCATGCTGTGACTAGCCTTGGGACCCTCTTTAAAAGGGGTTGCACAGTATGTGTAATGGAACTCTGTTCAGGAATAAATGCAGCCTCAGACTATATTCACTTTTGTGCATGGTCCCGTGTAGACAACACATGAGTAGGGGAAGATCTTCTGGGGAGAGCAATCAGGCCTGTTGTCTTTCAAAGTAAAGAGAGCACATATTTCTTGACGTATCCTTTCTCAGATACGGAGCCTTGCCACGATTCCAGCCTTCACCCCACTGCTCAAAAAAATCCCAGATTAAAAAAAAAAAGCTAACATTTCTTCTCTGTCACCCCAAGCATCCTCATCACAGGATGTCAATAAACTAGACTGGTGGCAGCAGTTGCTTTCTCTCAACATCCTGGCAACCAGTTGGCTGTAGTGCACAGTTTTCTCTGTTAAAAAGAAAATAAAGTGAAATCTAAACAGAATGTCGCTAAGTTGGAAGAGGACACAAACGGACAATGCTTCATTGAATAACTGCATAGGCAATTGTGTTGTTGAACCGGTAGTATTCTCTAACATCCCAATGGAAAATTAGCATAGTGTTTAGGCAGGTCTGTCTCTAGTATTCAGCTGTATTAATGACAAACCTTTGCATCAATTAAAAATCAAAATCAGAGTATTTCCTTTGCGAGGTTGCAGATGTGAGTCTCAGGCTCATTCAGCTTCAGTGAAGTTTTGAAAGTTGACTAATGCACCTTCTCTTTAATGAAAAAGGAGAGAAAGGATCCATTTACATTGCAGAGGTTAATGCTTTTGATGTTTCTCAGCTATAGAAATCTTGCTGGCAATAAATATCTTTGAGGAATATCTTGCCTTTTGTATTGGAGCAACTCTCTCCAACAATGACAGGTTTAAGAGTAGCGGCTATGTTAGTCTGTAACTGCAAAAAGAACAGGAGTACTCGTGGCACCTTAGCGACTAACAAATTTATTATCCTGTTCTCTCTCCAACAATGGAAAGGTTGTTGCTTAGAAACCAGTGATGCCCCTTTAAAAAGGCTTTTCAACCAGCTAACATGGCTTTTGGTTGATGTCAGCCTTGAAAAGTTTCTTTTTGTTTGGTCAGCACTGCACTGCAAAAATATTTCTGCAAATAGCATGTAGCATGTGAGCATTTGAAGTTTGCTTCAGTTGGTTGCCCACTTTTATGTTTTCATGTTTTGTAAACACGTCAACAAATGAGCTCCATGGAACAATTAATTTAAAGCAAATATTAGATTATATGGTCAGAAATTGGCTAGGATAATTGACTAAAATGAATTTTCAATTTAGTCAGAGAACTGAGACATACTATATGACTATGTTTCCAATCAAAGCAGCTTAAGAATGTTACAGACCAAGAAATATTATAAAAATATATTTAGCAAATAGGTATAAATAAATTAATTTCTAGAAAATAGCAACATGCTGACAATTCACAAACAGAAAGAAACTAAATTCATTGAATAAAATAATTTGTGATGAATTTTGGGTGGGATCTGCAGAGGGAGTTAGGTGTTGCAATGGTGAGTGTCATGGAGCCTAACTTTTAGGTGCCTAAGAAATCACAGGGACAACACTGTGATCCACGAAACCGAGCTAGGTGCCTAGGCTCCCTATACAATGAATGGGGAGAGACAGGCTCCTTAGATTGCGAGCCACAAAAGCCAGCATGCTAGGTGCAGAGCCTCCAAAACTAGCCAATGGGAGATGCCAACCAGAGGGGTGTGGGCTAAGCCCTGCCCCTCTCAGAGGTAGGCACCTAAGTCTGGGCTGCAGGGAGATGCCTATGTCTTCTTGCAGTCCACGAATGGGACCCTGGAATGAGGTGGCTTAGGTGCCTTAGCAGCTTCATGTGGGAATGACTTAGGCCCCTGCTTTGCTCCACACAAAACAGCCACTGGAGGAGGAGGAGATGCCTACCTTATAACTTTTAACCCAGTGGTTAGTGTACTGACCTGGGAGACAATGGTTTAATTCCCCCTCTCTCCAGAGTAGGGGAGGGGATTTGAACAGGGATATCCCACCTCTCAGTAGAATGCTCCAACCACTGAACTGTAGGGCACTCTGATGTGAGACTCCCTCAGTCTCTCCCACTGAAGCTGTTCCACTATGGATAAATACCAAAAAAGTGACTGGAGCAGGGGGACTGGACCACATCCACATGGGTACCTTAGGACCTAGGCATTGGGCTACAGAGTCATTCCCTCACTGAGCCTAAGTTGCTTTGTGGATTGTACCCTATTTACCTAGCTATTCATATTATATGTATTGGAGTAGAAAAAGCCATAATATTTCCCTATGTGATTCTTGAGAGAAATGTGAGAGTTGGTTTTGTATCTAGCAGGCCTTTAACACTGTCTGCACAACTGGGAGTCAAACTCTTCTTGCTTCAAAGCTGTTATGTCAACGTTTGCTTTGAATTTTGAGTATTAATGTGACAGTGTTTTCTTAGGTAAACTTTAATCTTTGACCCCATGATAATATGCGTTGTGTGCTTATTATTAAGCAATTATTAGTTTGCAAATTATAGGGATGATATACTGCAGTGGCTATGAATCATGTCCACACATGCCATTTCAGAGTAGCCATTCCAGCTCCTTAATTTGAGGCCTTATGATCTCAAAGGAAGTTTATGAAACTCTGCTATTGCATTCAAATTGTATCCAGCTCTATTGTGACCTCAGTGGAACGATTTGTTGTAGTGTGTCATTGAAGTCATTTGTGGGTACAACAAGAATGTTATGAAAAAAAACCAGCTACTGCCCACATTCAGCGTTTGCTTTTGTAATAGTGATAAATGGGCTGCTTAAAAATAGTAAATTGTCAAAGGCATCAGGGCTAAGGAGGTAACTAATTATGATGGTAGCTAGGTGAAGCAGCAGATTATTGAACGAGTCTTTCATCTTTGGGAATTTGCAGAAGGTCTATGTTCAGAACTACTTTGCTGTTTGGGCATGTTTTGGCAAAATTTGCAGTCTGCTCATGAGACAGTAGGAGTGAGAATTTCAAAAGTACTCAGTGCTGGCCCTAATTCTGTTCCCACTGAAGTCACCAATGAAATGTCCATTGACTTCCATGGCAGCAAAGTGCTCTTGAAAATCTCTAAAATTTGGTGGGGGTTGTTACAGTTAGGATTAAAGTGCATTGCTAGAGCTGTACACAAAAGCATCTCTTGCACTAAATATGGGTCAAGCAAGCTTTTTCTTTTTGATCTCTGTGGATAAATTTAAAAAAAGAGCTTTAAAAGGCAACAGATTTTTAGATTTCTCAGAGAGCAAACTAATGGTTAAAATGATCATGTGTCTGATTTTTGGCCTATTTGAAATGGGCATCTGCATTTAGCTTGTGGCCATAGTTATGTTAGATGGACCAAAACCAGCTATAAACATCCGTGTGAGGTCATTGTTATCTAGTGTGAAAATCTGCAAAATCCAACATACCAAGCGTCGTAATTACATTTTCCCAGGAAACTGTGTCATGCTCTTTCTTGGCCCTTTTATTTGTTAACAGTGGAATGCAAACAAAAGGCTAAAGTCTCAAAATATTACATGGGAGATGCACACACAAAATTTAATTTTCAGAATTAATTATGTGTGTATATCTTTTGAATTGTGTTCTTTAAAAATGGCCCCAGAGTGTATTTTATGCAATTGTGGCAATTCAAACATTTGTTTTTACAAGTGGATGATCAGTCATTCTTGTTGGCTTCTTGTAAAAACAACACCAACACCAAAAACAAACCACCGTGGAATGCAAATGCAAATGGGAAAATGCTGTCAGAGAAAGAAATATAGCTCTTGACAAATGAAAATAATTATGGTGACAGCTCAAGCTCACACTACAACAGGTATTTGTCGTATATTGTAAGATTAGAAGCATTCAGCATCTAGTAAGGGAGATGTCATTGGAAACAGAGTAGGCACTCGAAGCCATCTCTCCCAATCTTCTATAACTCTTGCCCATAATCCTATATCGCTCAATGCAGGATTACAGCCTCTGTTTCTCACTGCTGGGTTTGGAGGAGATAGCTACCCTCCCTGGATGTGCAGTCTTTGGTCTCAGTTTAGTTTGTTAATGAACAAGGCAGGACATTGTTTCAGACTGAAATTACTATTTACAATGAAAGAGTAACGTAATACGTGCAACAATACTGAACCAGATCATATGGCCCTGTTTTCAGAGGTGCCCTGCTGGGAACACAGCCTTAAACCTGGATTTGTGCTGGAAATGGCCCACCTCGATTATCATACACATTGTAAGGAGAGTGATCACTTTAGATAAGCTATTACCAGCAGGAGAGTGGGGTGGCGGGAGAGAAAACCTTTTGTAGTGATAAACACCCATTTTTTTCATGGTCTGTGTATATAAAAACATCTTCTGTATTTTCCACAGTATGCATCCGATGAAGTGAGCTGTAGCTCACGAAAGCTTATGCTCAAATAAATTGGTTAGTCTCTAAGGTGCCACAAGTACTCCCTTTCTTTTTGAGAATACAGACTAACACGGCTGCTACTCTGAAACCTAACAGTAAATACAGTATGTCAAAGATATGATGATTTAACTGGGAATTGGTCCTGCTTCGAGCAGGGGGTTGGACTAGATGACCTTCAGGGGTCCCTTCCAACCCTGATATTCTATGATTCTATGATAGCATTTGTGAGGAAATAATACACTGTTTCAACAGACAGGGACATAATTTAGCTGGAGTACAAGAAAGCTTTCAACGGGGCAGCCTTTTTAAAAAAAAAAAGTGGCCTCTATTTTTTCGGGCACAGTTTTGTATCTGCTAATAACCGGATACAAATATTCCCATTGAAACATCTGACCTATCTAATTTGCTGATGAAAAACTGCAGGCACCACATGACTGAAGGTGCATCTAAGGACACAGCTGGGTGGGGTTACTGAGCAGTTGCTCTATCAAATCCATCTAAAGCACCTGTCACTGTAGTATGTATGCACCAGACTGCCCTTACAGAGTGTTTTCTTTTTCTCTCTTCATCCTTCCAGTTTCTTTCATCCCTTTACGTTTCTGTGTTCCTATATAATCAACTGCAGTATATGTAGGTGCATTAAATAATAATGGAAATTAAATTGTTTTAGGGTCCACCTGGAATGAAAGGAGAAAAAGGTGACAGAGTAAGTACTACCTTAAAATTAGTTTATTTCTCACTTACTTTATTGTAATAAATACTGGCTTTTTAAAAGCACAGACAATGTACTAATATAATACTTGTTTTAATTATTAAGGGAGATATTGCTTCTCAGAACATGATGCGAGCTGTTGCAAGACAAGTCTGTGAACAATTGATAAATGGTAAACAATGTCGTGCTTTTTCCTAGTTCTGTTTTCCATATGGCTAATTTAATAGCTCATTTATGAAAAGTCGAAATGATTTAAATTTGAGATGAAAGGATCCTGGCTGCAAAGCATAACAGGAGCCAGAGTGTTGCCATTGCTATCTTCTGTGCCACTGATCTGATGGAAGGAAAATGCACCACAAAATTGGTTCCTGAATCCGAAGGGCTAACTTGTTAATGAACTAATCGGTCACCTCTGGAGACCCATATTCAGATCTTGCACCACACCACAAAGGGAATGATTTTGTGCAGTCAGCCAAGATCCTGTTTTAGCACTGTTCATGTAATAAAGCCACCAAACATTTTGGCATAAACCAGGTCTCACCTCTGAGAGATGGAAGGCACAAGGCTGGAATGGAAGGAGCTTTACAGGTATTAGGATTGAAGTATATTGGCACATGCTATCTGGGCAAGCGATGCACACAGGACAAATTGTGTTATGCAAGGGAAGAAATAATTGCACTGGGTAAGTCCCAAAATTCAGGCCCCCGAAACAATATTTTAATGGTTTTGGTTTTTACTTCAGCCCCATAGCTGACATAGCACTCTGCAGCCCTAATGTGCCCCTACCTCCAGGCAGGAGTGACCACTGGAGGATTCATGCAGTGGAGGATCCTCAAAGCTCCCTATGCCACCCTACAGGGAGCAACCCCAGAGTGCAGCTCTGTGCTCCACAGGAAGTGTAACCCCCCTACACAGCTTCCTCAAATCATCTCTACCCCTTCCACAGCACAACTGCACAGCATTTGCTGTCAGGAAGGCCCCCAAGGAAGACAGAACGACGTTTGCCTATACCTTATTTTTTATGCAGTAGGGCATGTGCTGCTTAGACCCCGATACTGCTGTTTTTGAGGTAACCCAAGATAAATGTGGAATTGTGACATACTGATTTTGTTCAACCAAAAATATCAAATTGTTCCCAAGCAGTCTGCACTTGTAATGGAACTACTAGGATGTCTTCTTCTGTTTTAGGTTCCCTATACTGAGCCTTCCTCTTGAGGGCTCATTGCATGGTCACCATACTTCTAGTCAAGAATAACTAGCTGGATCTCCCCTTCAGAATTTCTTGCCGCTTACTTGGACAGAGCTGTCTCTCCTGAGCAACACACACATTCTCTGGGAGTGAAATTTTCCCCTCTGACAAGGGCTAGCAGAGGTGTATGCATCCTCAGAGCTTAAGTGGGTCTTAAGTGATACATCACCCTTGTGCAAGCCTTCAGCATGGGGCTGAATTTCATCTTCTGTTTCCTGTCATTGGAATATCTGTTCTTTTAATGCAGAGTACCCAAAAATATCTATTTTTGATGGCTAGAACTGCATTTCAGATAATCTTTTGGAATTAGCCTTTGCTGTCTTGCAGACTAGAAAAGAGTTCTTTGCCAGGGTTCAACCAACAAGGCTGTTGTAATCCAAAACTCAGTTTTCACTTGTCACCTTTAGTGGCTGTGAATTTTTATTTAAGAGTATCTGCGGCCAGAATCTCTCCTCTCCCCCCACCCTCCTTCCCCATGTATTCTACATGATCATATCTTGCATTCATCTTAATCTGTGCATATGTTCCAATTCTCCACTATTTGGACAGTGGGTGGCGGGTGTGTGCATGTGTGATTTTAATGAAAAGTGATTAAAAAACCCTTTCTTTCTCTTTACAGGCCAAATGAACCGGTTCAATCACATGCTGAATCAAATCCCGAACGATTACTATGCAAACCGCAATCAGCCAGGACCTCCAGGACCACCAGGGCCTCCAGGAAGCGCTGGGGCAAGAGGAGAACCTGGACCTGGAGGAAGACCAGGGTTCCCAGGAACACCTGGCGACCAAGGACCACCTGGTGAAAGAGGTGAGTAGTGCTCAAAGAGCATATGTATGACCATATTTCAAAAGCTGTCAGCAGAGGAATGCAATGCAGCTGCGCCAGCCAGAAAGACTATGAAGCATATAGCTTCCCATAGCCAATTGAAGGTATTGGTACAGTGGCATATTCAGTGTCTGAAGACAAGATCTAAAATTACAGAGATTTGCATCTACAGTGCTTCTCTGTCCGTGTGGTATTTATGGAACACCAGTCACTGCAGAGTCTAAATGCTATCTCAAGAAAATTTATCAACTTTATCAAGATATCTTAGTACAGAGAACATTCTCCTCTCAAAGCTGTTTCTGGTATTAGCTGCATCTTGACAGGCTACTTTTCTGAATTGTCATCTGGATGAGGGGAAAATAAGATTCGTTAACAAGAATGTGGGGTGAACCGTAGCTTAGTGATGCTGCAGTTGTATGCAGCTGAAGCAGAGTAGTAGGTATATGGGAAATATATGACTAGATGTGCCAGAACACTTCAGGTGCTTTGAACTGCTCTGGTGATGTAAAGTAGGTGTAAACTCAGTTTAAATGGCTGGTTAAGCCTTGGTTATGGCTGTTTTGCAATAGCGTAAGGGAGCCAGGCTGTAACCAGTGAATCTGGCCCTCAGTTGTTCTGGCTGTTACACTTCAGAATGTGGACATAGTGTTGTGTTTTCTAACATAGATTTTACTATGGATATTTACCACTTAAAAGAAAATAATGAACTTCTGAATCCAGCTATATGATAATATTGACTTACACTATTTCATTAGGTTTCAAAGGATGCGTAAAGTGTAGTTGTAACAGAAATGTATAAAGCTTGTATGCCTTTACTCATGTTGGTAGATGTGTGGAATGAACTTCAAAGATGTTCCTGTGTTTTAGTTTAGTCTCTTCAGACCAGGTTACCGCTGTACACTACATTTAAAAATCTTGTCTTTCAAACTGAGATGTTTGTTTCCTTAAAATATTTTCCTCATCAAAATTAAAACTTCCTAGACCAGAGCTATAAAGCAATAAACTATTTGAAGTATATGTTATAATCAATGAGAGAGCTTGAAAAAAATATAGTTTTCTGACATGGTTTCTTTTTGTGTGTGTGGTTTTTATTTCCTTTTGGATCTTTAGGACTGTCAGGAGAGAAAGGTGAAAGAGGGATTGGATCACAAGGACCACGAGGTTTGCCTGGACCACCTGGTAAATTTTCTGTTTTTAATTTACATCAGCTTACACAACGGTAGAAGTAAAAAGGAACAAAACTTCCTAGAAAGTCAGATTGCTTAATTGCTCTTATAGCAAATAAGCATATGTTACTCAATTTTTGACATGTATTGGTAATAAAATGAAGCATTCTAAAAATGCTGAAAAATTTAACCAGAAATGTTTTTTAGACATGGCTAGTAGAAAGTTGGCTTTATCATATAATTTATTCTTCTGGCACATTTGCACATGAAAATATTTTTGATGAAAATACTGATTTTGAACCTTTATTGACTCAGTAATCAGGGGTTGATTCCTACTGAAATGGACATTTTCTCACTTTTTTCAATTTGATAGAAACAAAATATCACCTGATACTTTTGGAATGTCTAGTGCCATTGTTGGATCATGTTTGTAGTTACCCTGATGTCCTTTACTGGCAAAGCATAGCGTTACTAGTACAGAATATGATCCTCTCTCTGTTACTTTTGTTCTTTGTGTCATTTGATTTCATTCACAGATCATTTACTGATGTCTTGGCAGAAATCGTTAGGCTTTCTCATTGTTTCTGCCTTTAATTTACTAGTTTAAACATGATTTTTTCATTACAAGAGCCATAAGAAGCTTGCAACAAATTCTAGCCCCAGTTGAAACTCTACATTTCTGTTAACCATAATACAACCTCTTCCAAAGAAAACATTACCTCATCTAATCTAGGGTTGCAGGGTAGCAGAATTAATGCACTCCTATGTTTTAATTGAAATCCAATGTGCTTGTCTAATGTAGTAGTTTCCCTTGAGATCTTCATATCTTACACAGAGTGGAAATAAACCAGAGAATTCATTGATGTCTTTAGCGTGGCTCCAACCTTGCCAAATCAGTTTCTGTGAATACAGACCTTAAATTCCCCACACATAGGAAAGCAACTAATGATGAGTCAAAATTTGGTTCTCTTTGGTTGTTTCACTGACCCCATGTAGAAACCAAATGTCAATGTTTTCTTACCAAAGGCTCGTTCACAGTCTAGATGCCAGGAGTGCCAGTGGTTTCTGACAGGTTGACTCCTTAAAAAAATGATCTTCCTTTTAATTCTAAAATTAGGTCCACCAGGGGAATCTCGAACGGGCCCACCAGGTTCTACAGGTTCACGAGGGCCACCTGGGCCACCAGGTCGTCCTGGAAATGGGGGTATTCGAGGTCCCCCAGGCCCACCTGGGTATTGTGATTCATCCCAGTGTGCTAGCATCGCTTACAATGGTCAAGGATTCCCAGGTAGGTTATTGACAACTTAAACTGTAGTCATTTTAAATAGCCTTCACAGATGCAGATCTGCTTTATGCAAGACAGGCCCACTAGTGTGGAGATACTGAATCATTTCAGGAGCAAATGGTACTGAAACTGCTTCGTTGTAACATTACATCTTGGAACAGTTCAGTCCTTCTAACACAGACAGCTCTGAGAGCAGCTGTTCAGATTTGCGATGCAAACTTGTCTCACATTGATTTGAAATGTGTTTAGCTTCAGGAAGGAGGTGATTAAATTATACAACTAACTGGTTTTTAATACATAGAAGGATAGTAGATGATTATTTTGCTGTTAGGATTTAAATGACCATTTTCTTCTTCTTCTTCTCCTCTCCTTCCCTCCCTCCAATCTTCTTCAGAACAAGGTTGAATACTCCATGTTTCTCTTGAAGTAAAAAGAATGCTCTGGTTGCCAATTTTTGTGTGTCTGTTTTTTGATCAACATCAGGATTATTTATACAAAATTAATACCTGAAATTAAAATTTTCCACAAACAAAAACTGTTCTCTGTTACAGTGCAAGCAACTGAAAAACTCCACTATCCTACAGTTTCCACTGAATTAAACCCCAAAAGTCTCTGGTTAGCCCTGAGTCATGCCAGCCTCCTGCTGTGAGAAGCAGTTGAAAACAATAGGCTGTCACAGGGAGTCAAATAATGGATGACAGTGGCCAACAATTTCTGACTAATGAGAAGACACTAATATATTCTATACCTAGGGTCCTGCTGGGCCATTTTCATGAAGAAAGTCCAGGCCCATAGTATTGTTAACAAATTCATTTGTGTGCACTGTAGCATTTTACAATTAGTGTATGTGATACTGATGTTGATTATGGTTTGCCACTAGCATACTGTGCATGTATACATGGAAAAAAATAATATATATATATATATATATATATATGTGTATACAGACTCAGTGCTGTTGGGTGTAAAAAGCCAGGTACTTGCATAGATCTAACCCAAGATTCCTATTTAAATGAAAAAGAGCTAAACTTGTACCCATTGTGCAGCCATGCAATCCTTCCTAGTGAACAGCTATGTATACATATATAGATATATGCATATGACTTAACCATTGTGTATTTTAGTTGGATGACAATATATTTTTGCACAGCAGTCTGACTTTAAAAACTAACATAATCTTTGACCTGTTTCAGGTTCCGGCTAACACATTTTCTAAGTCTCCAGTGCTGCTTGCAGGTTGAATACATGAAAAACCTGTTTCTGAGATGTTTGCGCACGTGCTTAGTAGGAAATGAGTCTGTATGGATATTTCACCACGGATGTGGTTAAAATCGAACCGTGTTGGCCTCATATAATACTAACAACATTCGTGAATGACATAAGGACAGTGATGTCAATTCATTATCAAGCCTGTTGCATTTCAGTAATAAAGTAGAAAAACAACTATTTTTAACACCCCCCCCCCCACCACCAAATCATCAGAAGCCTCAGTACTGAAAGAGGCTTATAAAACTACTAACCAGCAGAAGTAACACCATTGTGGGAGACAGATTTAACCTGATAAACAAGAAATGACTTATGTAAATAGTAAACTAATTGTGGCTTGTAAATGATTTGTAAGGGATCGTGTCCACTAAAATCAGTTAACATCTTTACATTAAGCTTCTGCATTAAAGCCTGCTGCTGCTTGCTATGTGCCAGAATAACATCTTTGACTCTGTATGAAATCTACCTGTCTGTTGCTTGTGATCAACATGTCTGATTCAGGGCATCTGCCTTTCTGTATATGTAATCTTGTTGGGTTTTGTAATTGCAGTTCTAAATACTAAAGTTTTATAATTATTTTTCTTCTGTTTTGCTGTAGTCTTTGGTGTTCCTCCAGCACCAGCTGTAACTCAGTTTGTTACGAGGAACAGAATCAGAAAATGACATGTACTGCATATTGCCACTGGTGATAGTTATGTGTACATTTATTTCCCACCCTCAGAGAAAATTACTAGAAGCCAGTCAAACGTTTTCTTTTTACTTAATCCATTTGCTCTATTAATTAATTATTTTTTAAATCAAATCCAAGTATTTTTTAGATTTGTTGAAGTAGATGTAAAATACTATTTTTATTTTTTAACAATTTATTGGGCCCTTGCATAACACCGTAAGACTGTTTCTACAAATGTTTCTTGTGTTTTTAAGAGCTGGATCCTAGGAGGCCTTTCAAAACCAAATCTCATTTTTCTTATGATTTTACTGCCTCTCCTGCCCCTCCCCCCACAAATTCCATGAACAAAACTGAAAAAAAAATCAGTGAATTATTAATTTAGATATTTATTATACGAAATTAAGATTGAACTAACATTATATAGCCAAACTAACTTTCATTATATTTGTGGATTCGAAGACATGCGATAACTATAATGTTCAATCAGACAACTATTTTCAACCAGAGTCATACGTACCTGAAAGTGGACCCTATCAACCTGAAAGTGAGCCCTACATAGTACCAATGGAGTCAGAAAGGAGAGAGGATGAATATGAGGACTATGAAGTTGAAATGCATTCACCAGGATTACCCTGAACAAATGTGCTGGAAAATATCATTACCAAGAAAAGCAAAAGCAAAAACAAAACCATAAAAGATCTGTCTTGTTTTGTGTTTTTGGTTGTTTGTTTTTGTTTGTGCTATGCTCACATATGCAGATACATACAGAGTGGGTGTATCCTATATTCTCCAGTGCTCCCTTCTCAGATCAGAAATGCACTCATATCTTGTAGAGGTATCATGCTTATGTGAGAATAGCAATGTATGTAACTGTAGATTTCATTCTTGCTCTTGAAATGCTTGTAAAATACTTTTGCTTAAGGTGGCTGCTTAGAACTTAATGTGTGCATTCAGTTATCACAATGCTGCATTTTCTTTAAATAATAATTAAAAAACCCACAAAACACCAAAAACCAGAGCTGCTGCAAATTTTCGAAGGGCTGTCTGCTTTAGCTCTGCAGTTTTCCTCCTTTTTAATGCCTGTTTGCAGCTAAGTCACATCACAAGTCTGCATTGTCTAGTAAAAAGCAAACCAACTCCTTCTACATCATTGCCAATTTTTTCTATCCTTAGTTATATCTTGCAGGGCATATATTGCTCTTATACATCTCCTTTAACAACCACAAACTTTAAGTAATGTAGCTGAAATCATTGTATCAACTGGATATAGTTTTATACTGCTTTAAATCTCCTTGTAGACACATTAACATTTATGCCAAATTGCAGTCAATCCTGCAGAGATGGAATTGCATGTTTGTGTTGTATATTTAGTATGGATTTTTTTTCAGAATATAATGTTTCTTAGTTATCAAAAGCAGTTGGAAATTGTTTGCAAGACTATGGATATAGAATTGCTGCTTTTATATTTTAACTGCAAATTGTGAATTTCACTGCCTTATATTATTTATTTCTGAAACAAAGGAGGCATTTTTCAATAAAACTACTGAAAATTTACTTTGTATGATCATTTCTTGAATGGGGCTGTGAGGATACAGACTTGTAAGTTACAAGAATGAGATGTAACAAACACACAGAGACCTTACATTTTCTTTATTAACTCCTCCTGATGTTACAGTGACCACAAATTAATTTGGAATTTTACTAGTGTTAAAACAGGTCCCTGAGGCTGTGACATTGGTCGATTGGGGGTGGGGGGTCTGGATTTAGTTGGCTCCCACCCTGTAAGGTTTGATATAACTGTCAATATCACTTAGCGTGTAGCACAGGTGGGGAAAAAACCAAAATGAGGCTCCAAGCTCCAATTGCTGTACCATCCCCTGTACCTCATTGGTGCCCATGAGACTAGTGGATGGGTGAGCAGCTAGAGAGGCCACTGGAGATTGAAGCAGAGGAATAATGGAGGTGAGAAAATGGCTGGATGCCTCAAAAGCACTCACTAGGTGGCAGGCAGAGAGTGGCTGGTGGTGGCTCCTGTTCCACCCTTAGCCACACGCTCTTTGTGCTCTATCTACATATTTTAGGTACTTATATCCCCCATCAGTGTAGCATCTGGTTCAGTGCTAGTGGAAGTCAATGGAAAGATGCCCAAGGTCACACAGGAAGTTTGTAGCAGAGCAGGGAATTGAACCCAGGTCTCCAGACTAGTACCCTCTCACCACTGGACAATTCTTGAGCTCTAGTGGGAACAATATAGTGAAATTGTATTTGTAAGGGCTTAGCTTTTAAAAAGTAAGCTTTTTTCCCATTGAATTTTTAGTGCCCTAAAATGCAAAATATACAACACAGCTATGTAAACTGCCAGCTTGGTTATATGGTAAATTGAATCCAAACAAGTGAAGTAGCAGAGATAGACTAGAATTAGGGCAGTAAAGGCTCGTAATCTATTGGGAGTTTAGCAGGAGATATAATGAACTGAGAAATGTTCAAAGGAAAGTCAAAGACATCAAGTTCTTATGTTTGGTGTAACCCTTGAGTTGCAAAAGGTAAAGCATGGAAAATGTGTTCTGCATTATAGTTTTCTATAAAGCATTACCTACAACTTCCAGAAAATGATTGAAAGGAGTTTAGAAAAATTGACTGAACTGTGTGTCTGTCTTGTATAAAATTATATTATTGTATAAAATCTTGCTTGTAGAGTCAGGGATTAAATGTATCCCTGGGGAAAGCTTAAAAAGATGCCCAAATCTTCCATGATGGTATTCCCATCTATCCACCAAATGAAAAGGCCCATAGCCAAAATATCGAAAGCATAGAATTAAAATTAGTTCTTTATGAAATATATCCAACTACTGCCAGCTGCAGTGCGCAGTAATGCCCATTCAGTAATGTCCTTTATTAAGCCTGATCTTAATCTAGATGCTATTATTTGATTATCTGCGGACACAGAAGATGTAAGCATTAAATAAGAACTGTTTATATATAGTTAATACATTTTTATGATTTAATTCTAGTCTCAGATCTGCAAGTTGAATATTGGTTCAATAGCTTTGATACCTTAAATGCATGGAATTCCCAGTAAAAAATATGAGGGAAACAGTCAAAATGAGTGAGGATCAATTCTTTGAATCTGAAAGAAGGATTTTGCTGGTAATCATTGTTTTTCAGACAAGATCAGCACAGGGCTTTTTGCATCTCCACAACAAAGGCTGAGAAAGAGCTTCTCTTTCTGGAACTCACTTTTTAAGAAAAGACACTTTCCAGCACCTCTAACATTTGGGGGCAATGATGTGAAATGTTTGGGCTGCATTTAAATGAGCATTTACTAATATGGCACAGCGAGAAGGAAGAACTTAAATAATATTTAAGAAATGTAGGCTCAGGGGAATGACCCTCAGGACGGACTGGATGGCATTGTGGTTTTAAGGGGAAGTATTTGTGAAACTAATCCATCCAGTCATAAAAACTAGAAAGACAGCATATAAAGCAAATATAAACAATCCTTAGTTCCTGAGAAACTCATGCACATAATGTGCCAATTGCAGAGTTTATTTAGTTTAGCAATTTTAAACAAGGGGATGGATTAAAGACACACTTCTAAGCTCATCTTCATCTCTCTCTCTCTCTCTCTCTGTATTTTGGCAGTGACTATGCATGTGTGTACAGGTAGGCAGCCATGGGCTTATCCTGATCTGAAATTCGACTGGAATGTTTAGGGTGTGACCTTAGTGAAGAAAATAATTCCTTCCCCCTCCACCCACAAACACTCACACAGAGAGCAGATTCTTTGTTGCATTCTTGATACCAAGGATAGGAAAAACTGCAAAAGCTATGGTAATGCTGTCTACTTACAATGGCTAAAATTGTACACATTGTGACTGTAGTGTGTAACTACTGGTATGCAAAATAAATAAATAAAGGCAAAAAGGGCTCAGTGGCAAGGATGCAAAGCAATAGCACTTCAACTGAAAGCCTGTTTTTCCCCTATTTTTCAGTTGCATATTTGCAGTAATAATGATTTCTGAAGGGAAGCTGGAGTGACTGTGAAGCTAAGACACTTAAAGGAGAGGAACATAAAGAAGTACTGATTGATTTTTGGCACGTGCATGGCAGACACCACCATCTGCACCACACAGAGCTGCCACTGGAACCCAGGCAGGTCCTTCTGAAGAAAATAAATACATAAATAAGTTACAACTTGACATGGGTCAGCGGGGAGCCCAGGAACATTCATTCCAGGCAGCAAAGTCCAATATAAATTTTACCACTGCAAACATTATTTTTGCAAGGAACTTCACATCTCCCAAAACTCTTCTCTGCTCTAGTGAAGAAAAATAAGACATTATTTTGACTGTGACATGGCTGAAAAACAAAATCAAAGCTAAAATGTCCACAGTTCTACAACTCCTGGAAGAGTGTAGAAGCCCCAGGGTTTCTTTGGATATAAATTGGATGACCCAATTTTTAATGGCATTTGGTTTGGACTTCCTACTAGAATATATGAACCTGCAATATTGTGCTGATCCGCAGAGAATGCTCATGTTTCAAGTATCTAATCCCAAGGTGAAAAACTGGATTTTTGCAGCCATCAGGCAAATACAAAGTCTAAAGTGCCAAATTGTCTGTTCATTGCAGACAAAAGAAAAGACGCTTTTCCCTTTGTGAAACTAATTTAAAGACGGAGAATCATCTCTTGATGTGATATACAAATCAGCGTGAAACATGAAGGAAAATTCTGTTTTGGAGATTTCTTCTCAGTTGGAAACCTGTTAGCCAATAGTCACTTAAGAGCAGTAGATGCAGAAACATGGGTTCAATGGTGAATACAACATAAGCATCTGAAAATAAGAGAAGCAGCTTATCTGCCTTATCCTTGAACTTCTTTTCCTGCATTGTTTGAATTATATGTTTTCACTCCACTGCTTTTGTTTTGTCGTGTGTTGGATAAGAGTAGCACTACAACTGAGTTCATTGTTCCAAATTACACCTGAGCAGATGGTTAAAAAACTTGGGGTGAAAGCCCATTGAAGTCAAATTTGGAACACTCATGTGGGGACATACAAGACTCTTCAGCAGATAGTATTTGCATTGTAAGTAGGAAAGGCATTATTGCTTGCATGAGCTGTGACCCACATTCTGCTCTCAGTCACACTCTTATTCTATGTTGTTATTCTGAATTCACACCAGTGTGTAACTGAGAGCAGACTTTGGCCAACGCTATTTCTTTGGCATCTGTACAGAGCAAAATGGTACTGGTATGGAACCCCTGTGGGCCATCTTCCTCATCCTGGCAATCTGCAGTGGATTTGCTTTAAAGTTGTTTTTATAAGCATATTTTAGCTCACACTTTTGCTTACAATATGTGACTGTGAAATACTATTTTTTCACCCCCCAACTAGCCAGTCATGGACACCTCCAAACTCTAGCTCATGACCATTATGGTTCTTTCTTTACGTGTGAACTATATTTAAGCTTAAACTAATAATTGTGGGCGTGAACAGCCAAGATTTTCAGAAGTGACTACAGATTTTGGTAGCTAGGTCTGCGCGTGCTCAGTTCAGACACCTGAGCTATTTATGATTTTTAGGACGTGCTGAGCACCCAGCCCCTGAATATCCGGCCCCTTTAAGATGTCTCAAAAGCAGGGCTTCCAAATATTGAGGCATCCACCAAATCATTGGTCCCTTTTGAAAATCGTGGCCATAAACTATATCTTAAATGCTTCTTTAGTAAACAAATGTTTTCATAATGTTAAACAATTCATAAATGAAGATGGAAAAATAAAAATAAAAAGACCAAGAAGAAATAGAATCTCCTTTCTGTCATTTTCCTAACATGTTATCCTTCAAAGTACTTAAGCAGAAAATAAAATACAGAGGGAGAGGGATTATGAATCACTGCAGCTATGATGAAAGTAGAAAAGCTTCAGCTGTTCAGGAAATACCCCTGAAAGGGAAAAGGAAAGGATCTGTATCTTTTTTTCCATTAGAAAGGGCATCTTGCCAGTGCCTTCTACCAGAGACACTAGCCAAAATGAGTTTTCACTGATGTGGCAGAATAATAAAGACATTTGTAAGTTTACTATTGATTATAATAAAAGTTTTCCTGTCTTGGATAAACAGACGTGTATAACTGATAAATACCTACCTAAGAATGGTTGTACAGCTGCTAAAGCAAAACAGATGTGAGATGTTTATCAATTATAATAGTCCACTGTTTATGCCTCATAGCAACTGCCACTGGAATGTTGCAACATATTGTTTAATATTTGCAGCTTTTTGGCTCCTTTTATGTAGATAGCAAATTATTTAAAATTCCTGTACAGTACCTGGTTTTTGTTATCAGATCCTCTCACAAATCTCTTTTTCTGCACAGCTTTTCCTCCCCTCTCTTCCCCTTTTGCTCATGTTTGTCTTTGCATTTGGCCCCTTGTTATATTTAGCCCTTTTTCCTTCTCTCTTTTCCACTGTCCCCCTTACTGCTGTTTTCAATTCTGTTCGCTTTTCCCCACTTGCTGCTTTGAGTGCTTACTTTTTCTTTTTATAGTTTAGACTTAACTGTACTAATACAAGGTGACGGAACATGCAACTCTACTGCTGATCAATATAAGGTTTTTCTTGATTCATAGATTCCAGGGCCAGAAGGCTCCACTGTGATAATCTAGTCTAACCTCTTGCATAACACAGACCATAAAACTTCCCCCAAAAATTCCTTTTGAACTAGCACAGATATTTTAAAAAACATCCAGTCTTGATTTAAAAACTGTCAGTGATGCAGAATCCACCATGAGCTTTGGCAAATTGTTCCAGTGGTTAATTACCTTCATTGTTAAAAAAATTATGCCTTATTTCCAGTCTAAATTTGTCTTGCTTCAACTTCCAGCCATTGAATTTTGTGATACCTTGCTGTGCTAGATTGAAGAGCCCATTATCAAATATTTGTTTCCCATGTACTTACAGACTCTGATCAAGTCACCCCCTAACTTTTTCTTTGTGGAAATGGAAAAACTCCCACTGAATTCAAGGAAGCCAGGATTTTCCCCCATTATGGCTAAATAGTTACATAGCACATAGCCATGGCTTGAACAAGAAAGGAAAACAACCCCCCTAAACTTTAGAGTAACACATTAGTGTATATATGGGGTGGGGGGTGGGTGTTTCTATTCTAAGAACAAATTCCTGTTCTTAATGGCAAAACTCTCACTGAATACAATGAACTGGGATTTGTCCTTAAGGAGCCAAATGGGATTTTGACCTATGTAAAAACAGCAATATCAGACCTTAGCATTCATGTTCCAGTTCTAAGCACTCTAATGATATGACAAGTGTCTGTATAGTGACAAATATAGTGAATTTGCTGTGCACAACACTAATAGTTTTACTCGGCATTCCCCTAGAATGCCATGAACACTCTGTATTGCTACTAGCAATGCCCTTGTACGTGGCATGGCCGAAAGAAAATTCCGCTGTCCTCCAAAAACCCAGCCAACACATTCTCAGCAGCAGTATCCTGAGGTTATATTCCTTACAATGAAACAATCTGCATAACTTGTCAGTGGTGGCAATAGCAGCTAAAGCCAAACCAGCGCCAAACATTTCAAAAAACTGTCCCAAGTTTTCAAGAAACCTTGAAAGGACATTTTCCTCCCCCGTCTACAGCATTTCTTTCCCAAAGAAGGCCTGTTATAACTGCTCTTGGACGTTTCATGAAGTCAGCTCGAAATATAGTTGTTTTGTGTACACCAATGATTAATAATTTATGATGTTAGGCAGTACATAAGGTCAAACTATCCCAATATTTGGCTAAACAAATGACATTTCAGTAAGTTTAGAGCTCAAGAGCAACTTTTAACTAGAAAACACACACACACACATACACAGAGTAAAGGGGCAATAACTAGTACAACTGACTGCAGTGTTGGAGGAGCCACAGACGCCCTCCCAAATCTGGGAGACGAACAGTGGTTAAGAGGAGGCAGGGAAAAGCAGCTTTAGGCCAGGTTTCTATGGGTATTGACGATGGCTGGGATTTACCTGTTTGGGGGCTGTGAATAAGGGTTTCTAGTGAAAGTGCATCCTCAAAAGCATCACTACTGTGCCATTACAATAAGAAAGTTCATAAAGGAAGGTCACCCAAAGAACTCATCATGTGAGCTGCACCCAGCTTTTGTGTGCACGGTCTTTGATTAATTCCTTTAAAGTTAAGAAAAAGAAAAGGAGTACTTGTGGCACCTTAGAGACTTATAAATTTATTTGAGCAAAAGCTTTCATGAGCTACAGCTCACTTCATCAAACTGCATGCATCAGATGAAGTGAGCTGTAGATCACAAAAGCTTATGCTCAAATAAATTGGTTAGTCTCTAAGATGCCACAAGTACTCCTTTTCTTTTTGCGGATACAGACTAACACGGCTGCTACTCTGAAACCTTTACATTTAGGATAAATCAAAACCCCTTGCTCCAGCCTACAAGGAAATGCCTTTTGAATTCATCCTTAGTAGGATAAATAAGCTCACAGAGATGAAAAATTCCCACAAGATGATATGCCAAAACCTGGGTAAGGACTACATGGTTCATTTTATTGAAATATTCATTTTCTCTGTCCTCATTTAATGAATTCTCATTCACCCATCACCATGCTTTATGGTGTTAGTGTCCAGGCCCTGCTACTGGAAAAGGCTCAGACACAGCAAGAAAGAAGACAGGGTGGACATCTGATTGTTGCCTTCTGGCCACCTGCTGGAGTGGTCTTGGTTGGCTGAGCTGCCTGCCACCCTGAGAGGAAAATTAAGCCCTCAAGAGCAGAAGAAAAATAATAATCTATCTGGCAGCAGGATGTCCCAGGGACAAGGCAGCAGGAGGGAAAGATGTTACTAACAATCTGCCTGTAGTACCTTAAAGTTCATGGACTCCCCATCCAGTCAAGAACAATAGTAAATCCTTTCTTTTTCTCTGAAAGAGGGATGTTATTTAAATGATTATGCAAGTCAGGAGATGTCTCGGGATATAGTTAATAGCTATAAATATTGCTGAGTAGGCTGGAATCTTCTCTATGGACTGTGGCTTGCAAGTTGAGTTGCTGTTGCATCCTTAAGGCTTAGAGTGACCAGATAGCAAGTGTGAAAAATCAGGACAGGGAGTGGTGGGTAATAGGAACCCATATAAAAAAAAGCCACAAATATCAGGACTGTCCCTATAAAATCGAGACATCTAGTCACCCTATTAAGGCTCTGCTACAGTCCTCTTTTTGTGAGGAGGTGTGTGACCCATGTAGTCACAGATCCACTGACTTTGCCCAAGCCTCCCTCCAAACTCTTCTAGCATGCTGGAAAAATGGGAGCTCCCATGGGGGAAAAGTGTAGGGACTGTGGCTAGCAGAATGGTAGGTTCCCTGCATCCTATTTCTTTCATCTCTCATGGCAGCAGAATCACACCATTTATGCTATACTCAGCATTTTTCACACCCGTGGATTAGGGAAGGGACTTGCTCCATTAAGTTTATAAGAGCCCAGCTGCAAACCTTTCAAAATATATTTTCATACTGTGGAGGGAAAAAACACTAAATAACATGAAGAGATGTGAATGATGGATAGATTATTCATAAACTGGAATAATTTGCACACTGTGTGAAGATACATTTCATGGATAGATAGTGACATCAGTACCCAAGAGTATACCTTGACAGAAAAAAGTGCGGGGTTTCATAGCTTGAATGATCAGAAGCAAAAGGAGATCAGCCTGGCTCGTGTTCCTTGCCAGTGGGAAAGGATATAAGCTTTTTGCTGGCCACACAAACCATAATTGGGTAATGGGAGAAAGTACTAAAGAAATTGGACCCAAAGATAAAAATGTAACTTGTTGCTAACAGATTTTTAAAAGAGTTGAATAAACCCATTTGATATTAGAAGTTTTCCCAACATCACAACAGGGTAGGTGAATCTGCACGATGTGCCTTTTAGATGATGGGTACAATCTTTTAACAAAGGTGAGGGAGGAACTTCTGATTAATACAATGTGATCCATAGAGATGTTATTAGTTAGCAAAGTATTTAGCCTCAGAACTTAAATGTTGGCACAATCTGTACTCTGTCCATTAATTAAAGTTGTTGGCAGATAGGGTACTTGCTTTCTTGAAGCCAATGCTCAGACTTTGCGTGCATTTTCTTTAATGGAGTACTTGACGCCTATCACCAAAGGGCTCGGCTACTATGGGTCCATACTATGGGACCATGGAGCAAGTGGGAGCAATTAATTCCAGGGGTGGTATAGCTATGCACCACTTCAAAATCAAAGTTCCAGTTAGCCCTTAGCACTTGTTTATATATATAATATGTGTGTGTTTATATATATATAAACAAGTGCTAAGGGCTAACTGGAGCTTTGATTATGAAGTGGTGCATAGCTATACCACCCCTGGAATTAATTGCTCCCACTTGCTCCATGGGGAAGGAATCTGGGCCACTCCTTTACCAGGCACAGGTCATTTCCTTCCCATTCTTCTGGCCAGATATAATGGCTAGCCAAGGCTCTGATCACTTCACCCTGCTCCCCACTAAACTGCATAGGTAGTGGGAGAGAGAAGAACTGGACTCTCAGCATCTGTACATCCCACCTCACCTGAGCAAAAGGCAAAGATGGTGTGTGAGGTTGGTAACTTAGAGTTAGGCACTACCTGGTTCTAAAAGAGGGAGAAATTTCCACTTGTTAAATATTCCATTTAGTGCTTTTAGAGGGTGGTGGGGTTTTTTTGGGTTTTTTTTGGTATTTTATTTTGGAATTCCTTAAATGGCCATCAGTAGGACTATCCATTTGCCAACTTGAATAACAGATGTGTATGAAATGCGGCACTGATCTTCAAATGGAATATACAGACTTATCTCTCATTAAATTAATGACCCATTACGAAGAATCTAATAGACTCTAATCATATTGTAATATGAAAATGAGAATGAAATGTCACATTGGTAGGTTTGAGGACAGAGAGTGCTGACACTGCACAAGGATAACAATGAAGGTCTCAGTTGCATGCGGGAGAGGGGAATATTATACAGATCCTAGAAAATTAGGAGACTAAATTTACAACAATTGGACTACATAGACTCAACCAGTTTCATTATTTTAAATAACTGTATAAAGGGATTTGCTATATAGATTTTTCAAGCTAGTTTCCAAAGTAATTTGTCACTGGAGTTATAACAGATTTCCCACAACAGGAATAAAGACAAGATGGATTGTACCTGATCATTTTCTACAACAAAACACAAAAGAAAACTGGCCCACAGTTTCAAATAAAGGTTGCTACGGCAAGTTATTCCTGGAAGATATGCAGATAAAGTTGCACACAAGTAACTTGCATGTACAAAATTTACATAATCAGGTGATTGAATTTGGTTTACATTGAGCTAATTTAAGGATCTGATTAAAGATAGTTGTATACTGCCTTTATCACCAGTGCACCAGAATGAGAAGTCATGATTGGAGAATTATGAGTTTCAGATATATCTTTATAATTAAGATACTTTTCTTTGGCATTTAAGCTCAAGAGAAAATACCTCAATAGTTCTGTATTAATTAATAGCACCTCTAGAGACTGATCATTAGCGTGGTATTTTGGTGTTGGTAAAACTGTGATCTGGGTGCAGACCTTTCAACCAAGCCCTGGTTGAGACAGATTTTCTGCACCATGTAGTTACTGTTACTACAGACTTCCTGAAAAAAGGTTTTCTTTAAAATTTTGAAAATCCAGCATGAGAGAGCTGCTTCAGTTTTGTGGCTCTGATCAGTGGGTGTGCGATGGAGTGTCTTGAGTTTAGTCTAATTACATTATTCAGCCTTCCAACTTATTACTTTAAATTCTTAGTTAGAATAAACACGTTTGTTCTTCCTTCTCCACCTTTACATTCGGAGTCACTGTGTTTTTTTTACTCAAAGTAGTGCCAAGAGCAGCCAGAGAGTATTGAATGACATGGCTCAACATCACAGGAAGGGTTTGTCCAAGAGTATCATAAATGCGGTAGTGCATTTTTAATAGACATTAAAGTGTGGCTGGCTTATAAATACAGATACCTAAAGTTGTTAATGGTATCTTCAAGCAGAATATACAAAAACATTGCTCCTTTTTTGATAATGCCACAGGTCAGAGCAATTGCACCTGTATTCACCTACTATAGTCCAACAAGGGCACCCACATCAGACTTCTGGCTGCCAGCCACTGTCACCTCTCTTGGGTGGGAACCAGCATGTCTCTCTCCTCCTGACCGGGGTTTTTCCAGGCAGCACAGTTCCCTGCCTTTACTGTGTCATTCCTACCAGAGACAGGCTGCCTAAATAGGTCAGCATCTGTACTTTGCTTTCACATTAGAGATGGTAAACAACATAATTGTTCATAGTTATAAGGTACTACATGTTTCTTTTTAAAGTGAAAGCATTGCAGAGGAAACATATTAAAAACAATAAAAGAACCTATACACATGCTAATAAGCTTACCAGAGCACATCTCCCACCCCCCAACTCTAGTAGGGGCTCTGGTCACAGTCAGTTCTTCAAACCATACAAAGGGGGTTTCTAAGTTACAAGTTCATAGTAGCTTTAGCTCAGAACAAGCACCCCCATGAATCCATTAGTCTTTCCTTTATACAGCTTGGCATTCAGATTCTAGGAACAGGTAATCGATAGACAATGTCCCCTCGTCAGGGCATAGCTTCAAAAGGCTGGCTGGGCTTTTGCATAACTACAAGTGGGGAATTTGCATTCACCTCTCTCTAGAGATTCCCCAGGCAAACCACGTAATGCTGCGCATCCAAAAGTCCGTTCTGGTCGGGCCTTGTTCCATACAAGTACCCAACACTTTCCAGTGCTCACAATAACACCTAACCGCTGCATTTAGTACAATGTACTCTAAAGGCACAAACTTAATGCAAGGTTTTTCAAGGATATTGCAGAAAATTGCCATATATGTCACAAATATGTCCAAGGTCCCCCTGCAAAATACGGTCATTTGGGGCTCAATGCTAAACCCATTGAAGTCCATAATCAGCAGGGTTCAGGAAAGACAGGATCCATCTTCCTTTTACTATCAGTTATCAGCTACAGCCAGAGACAGGATACTGGACTTCATCCACCTATTATCTGATTCACTGTGGGAAATGTAATGTTGTATAAACATTTGCCAATGAGAACACAGAAAATTATTCTAATGGTAATTCCCAACAACAAGAGTCTTGTAGAAATATGGTCTGATAGCAGCAATAGAAAAGTTTGTTTTGGTGATTCTTAGATAATATGCTACATATACAAGGAGAAAACTCCAATAAGTTACTATGCCAAAGTCCCGAAGGATCAAAAAACTAACCTACAAACCTCCAGATGGTTTATATATCATCACATTCTTGTTCAGGTTTCCATTTTCGGTAAATAGTGAATGAATTGAGGTATGATGTGGTATAAATGTGTTTTTGTCACACTTATATGTATCATCATGTTTTGTCTGACGTGGGATGTCTTTACTTACTTCATCTACTTGGCTTTTGTAATAATAAGGATCACTCCTGCTGCAATAGTTATGAAAGTTCTTATCATAACACCAACAATATATTACGTTTTGTTCCCGTTCAAAATATTCCCAGCTTTTATCAGTTACATCTGATTTGAGTTTGTATATTTTTTCCAGGAGCATCACCGGCACAAAAAGGCTGCAAACGATACACATTTCTAAAGCATCTTGAATCAATTCAGCTTTGGCAGACTAAATTTACAACCGTAATTTCTCATCTTGTTAGTATGTTGACCTGTGGCGTGTTGTCTGACATTCTCCACAATGCTTTGGATTGTGGTCATCCTGCAACATTATTGAGACTAAGGCTATGTCTACAGTGCTCTGTGGTTTGGACTATGGGGGTGTGACTATCTATATGCACTAAAGTGCTGTCCTGTAACGCCCATGTGTGGAAGCTGCAGGCATGAAGTAAAAGATTCCTAGTTCACATTAAAGTAGCCCTGCTTAAAAGGACTACATTAAAGCGAACTAGAAGCCTTTTAGTTCACACTTGCAGTGTCCACACGGGGAAGTTACAGGCAGCGCAGCACTTTGGTGCACACTGCTATTCTCACCCCAGTAGTCCAAATTGCAGGGTAGAGCAGAGAAGCCTTGAGAATCACACTACGGATAAACCCAAGTTACAGCTCCTACAGGAATTCCAGGAGAGTAAGAAAAATAGTGGATTTTGCCTTGATCAAACTTCTTGAAAACTGATCGGAGTTGAATGTTATACAGTTGAATGTTATAAAACTTAAAACTGATCAGTGTTGAATGTGATATGGGCCAGATTTTCAAGAGTCCCAAGCACCCACCAATTGGGCCCAAATGTTGCAAAGACCTTACCTCCCATTCAGGCAACTAAATGAAATGGCAGATTTTCAATAACACTCAGCCCCCAACAGTTCCATCATGTATCTCTGTCTCGTTCCATGTAAACACCCCTACAGTGTCATTTCTCTTTAAACCTTGCTCAAAAAATGCTAACAAATATCATTTGCAATTCATATGTATGAAGTGCTGTTCTCAAAGGCCAAATCAATTTTCATGAGAACATTGAAAGACACTTCTCTGTGAGGACTGCTCTTTCTAAAGACCTACCTTCTAGCCTTCTGGCATTTCTGTTCTAGAGCTGTTAAAAAAATTGCAAGTATTTGTTTTAGAATGGGAAGAAGTGTTTTGTTTTTTTTTTTTTACTCTCCTTGTCCTCAAAAATGACAGAGTCATTTTTGTTCATACTTTCTGTAAGCAGTGTCAGGATGAGCTCCACCCTGACATCTGGTGGTGAGGTGTGGCAAGTTGTGGAAAAGAACTTCAGGGGCCGATCTCATTTGCATAGGCACACCCACCACGCCTAGAATGAGACCATAGCTGCCCAAATGGTCACTTTGGCTGCTGTGGGATCCCCAGTGTCTCTGTTATTGGGGCAGAAAGAATAAATTGTTATTACCCTGATTATGGGAACTGTGCTTGGAACTGTACTGGGCCTTTTGTTATGATGGAGGGATTCACCATCAACTAAGTAGCACTCGCTAGGCAAGGGTCATGGGTTCCAAAACTGTGTGAATAGAGAGAGGCTGGGAACAAGTATTAATACTTGGTGGCATGGGCCCCTTGGTGAGGGCCTTACATGCTAATTGCACTTCCTCCTCTCTCCACTGTGGAATATCAGAGCTAATTTTGATTTCTTTAGAAGTCTAGTTATAGGCTGCTGAGCTCACTTTGGGCTGACAGTGCACCAGCACTGGGGCTCCCCTACTACAAGCTGAATTCACCTAAGAGCTGAAATCACTGAGTGTTGTGTTAAGTAGTGGGGGAGCCTGAACGTATATTGTGGAGCAGTTTGCGGGACGGTTGGTGAAGCAGTTCGATGTGGAGCAGTGTGTGGATGGCAGGAGCTGCTTGTGGGCCGTGGAGCTGAGCGAAGGAGTTCGTGGGGCGGCTGGCGGAGCGGAGCGAAGCAAAGGAGTTCGTGGGGCGGCTGGCGGAGCGGAGCGCAGCTGAGTGAAGGAGTTCGTGGGACGGCTGGCGGAGCGGAGTGCAGCTGAGCGAACGAGTTTGTGGGGCGGCTGGCGGAGCGGAGCGCCGCTATGGAGCTATGGGGCGGTCAGCTTCAGATCATGTAAGGTGCCTCTTACCCCCGTCCCATTTCCACCCAGGTTGGGAGGTAAAGCTCCGCAGATAAACTTTCGAACTCTGGGGCTGCCCTGACCAGGGACAGAGACTTTTGGGGCATTGGACTTTTGGGACTTTGGGTGATTTGGGGTTGCTGGACTCAAGAACCAAAGGAAAAAGGGCATGCCCCAATTTGCCTGGGGTGGGTTTTTTTTTTGCTCACGGGTTGTGTTATGAATCCTGTTGGTGGTGTTTCCCCAACATAATGCCACATTGTTTCTCTCTGTTATTAAAAGGCTTTTGCTACACTCAGACTATGTGCTTGCGAGAGGGGAAGTATTGCCTCTTGGAGGCGCCCAGCGGGGGTGGTATATAGTTGTCCCAGGTCACTGGGTGGGGGCTCGAGCCGGTTTGCATTGTGTTATTGGAATGGATCCCCTAGATATTGAACCCGGCCCTTGTTGCTGCCAACTCTGATGGGCAGAAGGGTTACATTTCTAAAAACCATTCTCCCTTCAATATAGGAATTCCAAAGTTGTGGGGATGATTACACCTCTGCCCATTCCTGGTCTCTCTGAGTGGTCCCCCCTCAGGGGCCAGGCCTCCTGCCTTTACAACTGTCTTGGGATGGAATCACATGATGCCAACTGCTCATTACCGTGAAGGTACAACTGGATTCAGGTGCCAAATTGATCCTCTCTTGGAATCCTTTGACCAGGGCGAGAGTGACTAGCAGTCATCTTAAAGCAAATATGTCTATCAGGAAAATGAAACCATGTATTATATAATAAGTTCAAAACAACAAATAATCTATACCCATTGTTTATTCTAATCTGCTCCTTCAGTAAAAGCTAAGTGAGTTGGGCTTCCCTTTTCCCTACAGGAAAAGAATGGAACTAACTTACATTCTTTTAGAAAGCCAAAGAGCATTTGGGACCCAGTCTGGTCTCCATCTGACTCTCGCTTAGTCTTTTCCCCCGTCTCAAAGGAACTCTCCTTTTTCGAAGCCCCATATTCCCTCTGTGAGTATGAGCCTAATAACAATATATATCAGTGGCTTGTGTTACAAGAGGGCTCAGCTGTGAGGTTTTCCTTTTGCCTCAGACTATTTCCCCCCAATGAGCCAGCCATGCCATTGAAGAGAATACCCCAGTGATAGGTCCTCCCTCATTGCAATCACAGATCTTTTGATGATACCATTCTGTGGGGCAGTGTGCTGAACCTGTCTGCTTCTCCTGACATTCCAACACACCATCTGGGAACTACTATACATAAAACATAAATTGGTGTACAGATTAATATTCACCAACAACAATTCTACATTTGTCACAAAAGAACAAGCCTGGAAAATTTCATCCCGAAAGGTCAAATTTGGAAATTAGGCAATCTTAATTAAAGATGCTAGTAACACTCTAGTAACCCTGGAAATGGTAGAATTATCAATAACAATGCAGAAAAGGCAGAAGTGTTCAACAAATATTTCTATTCTGTATTTGGGAAATTATTATATGTATTATATTTATTACATGATGGTGAAGAAAAATTTCTGCTTCAATAGTAACTCAAGAGGATATTAAACAGCAACTACTAATGTTAGTCATTTTTTAAATCAGTAGGTCTGGATACCATGCATCCAAGAGTTTTAGAAGAGCTGGCCAAGGAGATCATTGTACTATTAATATTGAATTTTTTTACTAACTCTTGGAACACTGTGGAAGTTCCAGAAGACTAGATGTAATATAATGTTGTGCCAATATTCTAACGAGGTAAATGGGATGACCAGATAACTATAGGCCTATCATCCTGAAATAAATTCCTAAATAATGTAATGCCTGATTAATAAAGACTTAAAGGAAAGTAATACAAGGATGGTAATAATTAATGGCAATCAATATAGATTTATGGAAAATTGATTATGAAATTAACTTGATATCTTTTTTGATGAGATTGCAACCTTGGGTGATATATTATACTGAGTCTTCAGTAAGGCATTTGGCTTGGTACCACAAGATAGTTTGATTAAAAAACTAGAACACCACAAAATCAACATGGCACCTATTAACTCAATGGTTCCTAAACTTTTTACTAAGATAACCCACCTTAGTCTTTTTTTGCAACTCATCATTACATATGTACACTCTCTGCCCCAGTACCGCAACCTTAATCCCAGCCCTGTGCAGAGAAGAGGTGCTCAAGGGGATAGACAGGTTATTCAAGAGCCAGGTCCACTGCTCTATGCAGCTGCCTAGCTTGCCTATCGCTAGAGTGGACCTCGGACTGAGCCTAGCGCCCCACTCCACATGTTGTGACCTGGCACACAGGGTTGCAGCACCACTTAGGTTTGGCCTGGCCACCCCTCTGTCATGATGCCTGGGAAACAATTTAGGAAGGATGTTAATAAAGTGAAGAGAATTCAGAGAGAGCCACAAAAATGATTAGTGGACTCCAGTTCAAACAAGAATTAATTCAGGGACATCCTATGATCTGTTTCAGAGGAACAGCCGTGTTAGTCTGTATTCGCAAAAAGAAAAGGAGTACTTGTGGCACCTTAGAGACTAACCAATTTATTTGAGCATGAGCTGTGTTACACAGGAAAAAGACTAGATCAGTGATACTCAGACCTCAGTGGTTCAGGAGCCAAACGAGCAATCAATATTACCCAAAAGAGCCACAGTAGTGTGAATTATTTGTTTCATATACTATTTATATATTTATATTATTCTCATAGCAAAATGATTGACCAAGTCGTTTTTATATATATTTATATTATTCTCATAGAAAAATGACTGATCAACTATTTTACCATAGTAAAAGCATCCTGATTGGTTAATAACTTAGCCTGGTTAATAATTAAATCACACAATGTTTTCAAATCATGAGTTGCAAAGAGCTGCAGGAGACACATTAAAGAGCCTCTTGCGGCTCCCGAGTATCACTGGACTAGATGATCACAATGCTCCCTTCTGGCCTTAGAATCTGTGAATCTATAAAATTAGAACTAAGGATATAGATATAGATACTAAGGCCTAAGTAGTCAGGTACTAAAAGATGTTACAAGGAAAAAACATAGGGTGGGATTTTCAAAAGTGTGTAAGAGTGACTGGGACTAACTCCCCTAGGCACCTTGGAAAATCCCACCCCTAATAATTATAATAAAATATAGGGTAGGCACATTTCTCAATGTTCAGTAACTGCTATACGTTTGTCTCAAGGAGGAAGTCATAAAACATCTGTTGTTGAATTGAAATATTTAAAGTCTTGTACAGGTTGTGAAAACTAATTATTTTAATTAAAGACTGGAATAATGAAAGTAATTATGTAATTTCTACATGCCACCTTGTCACCCTATTCTTTTTTATGAACTGTAGTTAGCAAAGCCAGGGCTAGTAAAAAGTTCTTTTTTGCTCTGGTTTCTCTCACACTCTTAATGCATTTGAATCTTAATAGATTTTTCCAGCCAATCATGACTTAATGGAAACCAAGAAATGGGACAAATCCTAGTGGAGTTGTCAGACAGCTTACTATAAAGTCATTATTTTTCACTCACTCATCACTCATATAATGTAGTGGAATTATGTACATAAATATATTACAAGCATCTACTGAACATATATATGTACGTATTCACTGTTTGCGTAGGCATTAATTCAGGAGACATTAAGCAGGTCATACCCTTATGGAAAGCATCTGAGCAAACACAATAGAAACTGATATTATTCTAGTCTCCGGCACAATTTTTCATGCTTTTAAACACTTGTTGAGATAAGGCATGGAGATGTTATTAGCAATATATGATCTTTTCCCAATTTTGATGTCTTTCCAATCTAGTCAGCCCCCGCAGCTCCCACTGCAAATTCATTTCAAAGAAATGGTAAGTGACCTCTATTAATGCACTATTATGACATGAGTCATCTAATTTGAATGCTGTTACTTGCTTTATCTTCTTATCAGAGCACTTAAAAGAAGGGTTAGTCTTTAGAGGTGAATCCTCAGAAAAGATAATCAAGACAGTGTTACACAAATGAATTGGTACTAAATATAGCCTACTAGTCCTGAGTAAGGGTAGAGGCCTATGCAGCTGATGTACCTAGAAAGATTCTGCTCCAGCCAGCAGGTATCAGGTGGGGTTCTATGGAGTAAGAGTCACTCCTTATTCTGGATCTTTAGGATCTCAATGCCTATATTCCTATTTAGAACTGAAATATGCATGCTGACTCAGAGGTCAAGTTCAGCCATGGTATAAGCTGCTGCAGTTCCAAGCTGGTTTCAGGGCTGAATCTGGCCCAGAGTGTGTATCCAGCTGAGTTGACTGAAGGAGAATTATGAGATTAGGAGAAAGACCTTGAGTTAGTTAGTTTTCTGGAAATGCCTCTGTAACTGAGCTATTAGGGGAAGATTCTTCCTTACTGGGGTACATGGTGGGGAGAGCATAAAGAAACCCTTCCCCCCAACTTCTATATTTGCATAAGGACACCCTGGGGAGATTTAGTGAAGGAAGGGATTTCCCTTTAAAGTACTATATATTGGCAATAATCTTGTTTTTTCCCTACCGCTCAATGGACCATAAAGCTGGGTTTATCTATTGGGATCAGATGAGTGTATCCCATTTGATCAATTTATTTGGATTTAGGGAGTCAGGTGCTGAAGGATCTTTCTATCTTTATTTGTCCTTCCTCGTCATTATGGTTGAGTGAAATCAATGGAGTACAGTTCCGTTCTGTTACCTGGAGAGGAGCAATGCTGGTAGATAACGTTGGGGAGATGGACAGCAAAGCTATACAGAATGTAAACATTCTCAGCCAGATGAAAATCTTATGACCCCTGAACAGAGAGGTTTATAGAAAGGAAATTCTGACAATCTTAACTGCAGTAATATGGGAGAAATGAGTGACAACTATGGTAAATAGCTCTTCTTCCTCACAGCATATCATCTTGCAGGGGCAGATCATTGTTCAGCCACAATATACATTGAGATTGGCATTAGCTCTGAAATGTTCCAAGCGGGGAAATGGATTTCAGGGCTGTCAGTAAGACCCTGATTTCTTGCCAGTGTCATGAATAGTACAATAAAGCTTCAAAGAGGCAAGGGAAAAACATCTTTATCTAACTGATCCATCTCAGTTTTGTCACCTCTAGTCCAACTGGCAACAAACACATACACTTGAAGGAAGAAGCGATGTTTAAAACAAACAGACTCTACTAACTTACAGGAGGTTTGTAATAATTCTGTGTCCCTCTCCAGCACATGGGTGTTCAGGCCACGTGCTGAAATGTATTCCGTGCAAGTTGGTTAGGAAGTGCTGTCTGCAGATTTATAATGGATAAGGATATTTTAATTCCCACATTACATTTTTCGCCCAAAGATATTCAAGATGCCAAGTCTAAAGTTAACGATCATTTTGTTTTTAAAGCAGAATGTATTCCATAGCAGGGAATGATCTCTTAGACTCTGATGTCACTGCCTGAGACAAGTTTGTTTTTGCTGCTGAATGTGACTTGGATTTGGTGTTCCCATTCCTTAATGTTCCCCAGTGCCAAGAGATATTGTACATGCCTTTTAGGTTTTGTCTATGTAGAGTCTAGAATGCTGGAGGCATACTATCGTAAAGAAATACAAATGTGATCTTTAATATCAATAGGAATTTTTCTTTTGATCCTTTATTTCTTTTCTTAATCTCTCTGATGCAATGCCATAATCCTTGTTGGCTCAGACATGGTATCAGCGGTTCTAAAATCAGTGCTGCAGCTGCAGCTGGAAAAGCAAGGTTATTCCTGCATTTCCATATGTTTGTGTGCATTTTTTACTTGCATCCCAAGAAGCTTGGGCAGCAATTCAGAATGAGTTTGGGTCTACACTGCACGGTTACCACTGATAATTTTACAGCCTGATTTGATGAGCTATAAGTAAAATACTCCAAGTCTGTGATTTATATGCTATCATGTCCTTTCTCTGTAGCTGAACTTGTGAATAAAATGGAAAATAATAGAGCATGAGTCGGGTGCCATTCCTGCCCCAGATCCTGCCACATCGCCAAACCCAGCAGCAGCATCACAGAAGAAGGAGCCCAGTAAATGTCCCACGGCATTATTCTGTGACAAAGAGGGATTTAAAGGACTAATCTACCTGTGTTCTGTTCTGGTCACTGTATCTCAAAACAAAGTAAGCAGAAAAAGGAGGGTGGTGGTAAAAATGATTAGAGGCAGGGAAAGGCATCTAGAGACTGAAAAGCTTGAGTAAAGTGAAGACTTGTCTCAAGAAAGACAAATATGATGGGACATGACAGAGGTATTTAAAATAACAAATGGTTCACAGAAACTAAGTCTGGGGTCTTATTTCTTCTTTCTTATAATACAAGAGCAAAAGACATTCAGTGAAATTGAAAGGCAGCAAATTTAAAAGAAAGATATACATTGAAAAACAACACACAGTTAACCTGTGGAAGTCACTGTGATAAGATATCACTGAGGCCAAGGATTTAGGATTGGACATTTATACGGATAATGGTAACAATTGCAGATACATTAGATAGGATGAACATTAGTTTAGAAGGGATATAAACCTTGAGACTTCAGATCATAAATTCAGTCACTTTGGGAATGGGTAGGTTATTCCATAATTATTCATTACAGACCTTTTTGCACCTTCCTCTGAAGCATCCACTACTAGCTACTGTCCGACAGGATACTAGACTAGATAAACCTCTGTTTTGAATTGGTACGGCAATTGCTCTCTTCTTAGCTACTTCAAGTGTGATGTGACCCTCCCTTGGTGGTCCATAGGAAGTATCTCATTACCAACACTGGCTCTAAAATGAGAGAACCTTGGTAATGTGCAAAGTTCACTGATTCTCACTGGGGCTCCACCCCATCACTACAGATCAGTGGTACAGTCTTGTATTACATTACAGTGGTTTATGAAAAAATTACATTAGACCTTTCACTGACTCTACCAATGAAAACAATCAATGACTCATGAATCCAGGACATATTATCATATTTATGTATTTATCTATCCTGAGTACTATTATTATTATTTTACATATAATTTCTGGGAGAAAGTCTACACAAAATTCTCCTGTTCACCTTACTTTTAGAATAGTCCTTTATTTAAGGTTGTGATAACTCCAGAATCTGCTAAGTGTACTTATGTTTCTACAAACTGATTTCTTTCAATGCTGATCTTGCTTTCAAACTTCTCTTTTTGTAAATACTAGCTTATCTTTAATAAGAAACATTATATTTATTAGTTTATCATTCTGGGCACAGTTACTCTACTTACAGATGCTATCCATGTTGTTTCTGAAGTTTGCTGTTGTCAAGGTTCCTCCCCCACTCTGAACTCTAGGGTACAGATGTGGGGACCTTCATGAAAAACCTCCTAAGCTTCTCTTTACCAGCTTAGGTCAAAACTTCCCCAAGGTACAAAATATTCCACCCTTTGTCCTTGGATTGGCCGCTACCACCACCAAACAAATACTGGTTACTGGGGAAGAGCTGTTTGGATATGTCTTCCCCCCCAAAATACTTCCCAAAACCTTGCACCCCACTTTCTGGACAAGGTTTGGTAAAAAGCCTCACCAATTTGCCTAGGTGACTACAGACCCAAACCCTTGGATCTGAGAACAATGGAAAAGCATTCAGTTTTCTTACAAGAAGACTTTTAATAGAAATAGAAGTAAATAGAAATAGAGAAATCCCCCCTGTAAAATCAGGATGGTAGATACCTTACAGGGTAATTAGATTCAAAACATAGAGAACCCCTCTAGGCAAAACCTTAAGTTACAAAAAAGATACACAGACAGAAATAGTTATTCTATTCAGCACAATTCTTTTCTCAGCCATTTAAAGAAATCATAATCTAACACATACCTAGCTAGCTTACGACTCCATTCCTGGTCTATCCCCGACAAAAGCAGCATAAAGACAGACACACAGACCCTAGAATCATAGAATCATAGAATCATAGAATATAAGGGTTGGAAGGGACCCCAGAAGGTCATCTAGTCCAACCCCCTGCTCGAAGCAGGACCAATTCCCAGTTAAATCATCCCAGCCAGGGCTTTGTCAAGCCTGACCTTAAAAACCTCTAAGGAAGGAGATTCTACCACCTCCCTAGGTAACGCATTCCAGTGTTTCACCACCCTCTTAGTGAAAAAGTTTTTCCTAATATCCAATCTAAACCTCCCCCACTGCAACTTGAGACCATTACTCCTCGTTCTGTCATCTGATACCATTGAGAACAGTCTAGAGCCATCCTCTTTGGAACCCCCTTTCAGGTAGTTGAAAGCAGCTATCAAATCCCCCCTCATTCTTCTCTTCTGCAGGCTAAACAATCCCAGCTCCCTCAGCCTCTCCTCATAACTCATATGTTCCAGACCCCTAATCATTTTTGTTGCCCTTCGCTGGACTCTCTCCAATTTATCCACATCCTTCTTGAAGTGTGGGGCCCAAAACTGGACACAGTACTCCAGATGAGGCCTCACCAATGTCGAATAGAGGGGAACGATCACATCCCTCGATCTGCTCGCTATGCCCCTACTTATACATCCCAAAATGCCATTGGCCTTCTTGGCAACAAGGGCACACTGCTGACTCATATCCAGCTTCTCGTCCACTGTCACCCCTAGGTCCTTTTCCGCAGAACTGCTGCCTAGCCATTCGGTCCCTAGTCTGTAGCTGTGCATTGGGTTCTTCCGTCCTAAGTGCAGGACCCTGCACTTATCCTTATTGAACCTCATCAGATTTCTTTTGGCCCAATCCTCCAATTTGTCTAGGTCCTTCTGTATCCTATCCCTCCCCTCCAGCGTATCTACCACTCCTCCCAGTTTAGTATCATCCACAAATTTGCTGAGAGTGCAATCCACACCATCCTCCAGATCATTTATGAAGATATTGAACAAAACCGGCCCCAGGACCGACCCTTGGGGCACTCCACTTGATACCGGCTGCCAACTAGACATGGAGCCATTGATAACTACCCGTTGAGCCCGACAATCTAGCCAGCTTTCTACCCACCTTGTAGTGCATTCATCCAGCCCATACTTCCTTAACTTGCTGACAAGAATACTGTGGGAGACCGTGTCAAAAGCTTTGCTAAAGTCAAGAAACAATGCATCCACTGCTTTCCCTTCATCCACAGAACCAGTAATCTCATCATAGAAGGCGATTAGATTAGTCAGGCATGACCTTCCCTTGGTGAATCCATGCTGGCTGTTCCTGATCACTTTCCTCTCATGCAAGTGCTTCAGGATTGATTCTTTGAGGACCTGCTCCATGATTTTTCCAGGGACTGAAGTGAGGCTGACTGGCCTGTAGTTCCCAGGATCCTCCTTCTTCCCTTTTTTAAAGATTGGCACTACATTAGCCTTTTTCCAGTCATCCGGGACTTCCCCGGTTCGCCATGAGTTTTCAAAGATAATGGCCAATGGCTCTGCAATCACAGCCGCCAGTTCCTTCAGCACTCTCGGATGCAACTCGTCCGGCCCCATGGACTTGTGCACGTCCAGCTTTTCTAAATAGTCCCTAACCACCTCTATCTCCACAGAGGGCTGTCCATCTCTTCCCCATTTTGTGATGCCCAGCGTAGCAGTCTGGGAGCTGACCTTGTTAGTGAAAACAGAGGCAAAAAAAGCATTGAGTACATTAGCTTTTTCCACATCCTCTGTCACTAGTTTGCCTCCCTCATTCAGTAAGGGGCCCACACATTCCTTGGCTTTCTTCTTGTTGCCAACATACCTGAAGAAACCCTTCTTGTTACTCTTGACATCTCTGGCTAGCTGCAGCTCCAGGTGCGATTTGGCCCTCCTGATAACATTCCTACATGCCCGAGCAATATTTTTATACTCTTCCCTGGTCATATGTCCAACCTTCCACTTCTTGTAAGCTTCTTTTTTATGTTTAAGATCCGCTAAGATTTCACCATTAAGCCAAGCTGGTCGCCTGCCATATTTACTATTCTTTCGACTCATTGGGATGGTTTGTCCCTGTGACCTCAACAGGGATTCCTTGAAATACAGCCAGCTCTCCTGGACTCCTTTCCCCTTCAAGTTAGTCCCCCAGGGGATCCTGGCCATCCGTTCCCTGAGGGAGTCGAAGTCTTTGTTTCTCTCCCTCTTCCCAGCTTTTGAAAGTATCTTGTCTCCTCATTGGTCATTTTGGTCAGGTGCCAGCGAGGTTACCTTTAGCTTCTTAACCCTTTTCAGGTGAGAGGAGCTTTCCCCTGGCCAGGAGGGATTTCAAAGGGGTTTACCCTTCCCTTTATATTTATGACAGCTGTGAAAAATGAAAACTTTGTACTAATATATATATCAGTGATATATAAGTGCAATGCAAACAGCAAAAGGAAGTATATAGATCCTAGTCAAATATCTCTGGCTCCCAATCCAAGTTCCATTGAAGTCAATGGTAGTTTTGCTATTGACTTCAGTGTGTTTTGGACAGGTTCAATGTGCATGGCTTCCAAAGGCATGAACTGTTTGTAAATGGCCCATGCCATTCACGGGTACCAGAAAATGGATAAAAGGGACAAAGTTATAGTGGAACTTTTTTTCAACTCCAAGTCTCACAGAGAGAGAAAGAAGCCTTGTTTTTACAACATTTTTATTATGGGTGTCCTGTACTATTGTTTTTGGCATAACTCTTGTTAACTCTAATTTGTCTCAGGATTATGCAGATTCTTGAATAGTCAAAATATTGAGCTAATTTTCATTTTATTTTATCCAATAGTTTTCCCAAGCCCATTATCGACACCCTTGAACCTCGCACACAAGTGTTTCATGCCAAGTTTTTGCCAATAATAACTTAGTTTGCTCCACCGAGCGGAATCCTTTGTGTTATTATTCAGTCTTTTTAAATAGAAATACTAAAACTCCAAATTTAAAGCACTCATTAGCTTGTGTACTCTTTATTCAGTGTAAATATTAAACATAAAACCACATGAAATTTAACTTTCAGGTTGAGAGACATACCCAGTAATTATTCTATTTGCTTTCTATTGGTATAGAATGTATATTGTATCCTGGGTGCACTGTCAGAAATTAAAACATTCCAACTAAGCATGCCAAAAGCTGACAGAACTGCACACAGAAGTCAATCTATTTTAGGTAATTCCATGGTTCCCAACTCACACTTTTCAATGTACTTTTCCTCCATCCCCATTCTATAGAAGAGAAACTGAGACACACAATGATTTGTTCAAGGTCACACAAGAAGTCCCCGGCACAGCACTGAATTAAATCCAGGTCTCTTGACTCTCAAACAGCCTAACCACTGAGGCTTCCTTTCTTTCAAGGAGAAACCACTGCAAAGTAAGGTGCAGTGGTTTAATGTGCTCTTGTTTGCTGCACGTGACATTACCTGTGAGTGTCATTGTGAGTAGCCCTAAGTAGAATCATCTGCAAGTTCAGCCTAGAGTTATCAGAGGTATAGAGAGCCTGCACCAGAAAGGTTAGGAACTCTTGGTTAGGTTAGCTGGAGGTGCTAAAAGTCATGTCAAACAGTGCCGCACAATGTTCTCTAGAGTCAACATATGCACACTGAACGCGAGGCATGGAAAGATGGAAACTTATAGGCCTCTGCTTATGAGAGTCCTTGAGAAGGATAAGCAATTGCCTCGCACAGCTCTCTCCAAAAAGGAGCTGTTGTAAACTGACCTTGTCCATCACTGCCAGCTCCAGCAATATGGAAACAATTCCAAAGCACACTGAAGATTCCCAAGTGCCAAAAGAGCTTTATGCTTAGTTGTTACCAGTATGTCTTTGGCTGCTAAGGGAACTGCAACACTTTGTACATCAGGGGTTGGGAACTTTACAGAGAGTAGAACGTGTTTAACAAGTGATTCATCGTGGAGGGGAACCACTGTCTATGGTAAAAATCTCCACATTTTTGTTTAGTCTTTGTTCTAAAAAGAGACCTGAGTTTTGCTTTTCCCCACAGTGGTTAAAATTTTGCAACAATAGTCAAAATGCTTAGGGAGGCTACTAGTTTAGTAGTTAATTGAGCTGAAAGGAGAAGGCTCAAGAAATACCATAGGCTACATCACCATTTGGTTCAGAGCCAGGAAAGTGAAATTCCATGTAGAAACAAACAGAGTAAAATGCTTGGCCTCAACATTTATGTGTTATATATACTTCATGTATAGTGAGCATACAACCAGCAGGAAAACCAAACCGAATAATTTTTAAAAAAATCACTTTTTCCTCAGGCTTGAAAAAATGTCATGAAAAAGTTAGCCGCTCAAGCGTGTGTGTGTGTGTGAGAGAGAGAGAGAGAGAAAATTGTAGGCATGGAATAAATCAGGGATTAAAAACACAACCTTTCCCCATAGTACAGAAATAACCACATGGAGCTAAAATGGGTGTTTAAGGAACAGCCTAGAGTAAAGGGTGCTGTGGGGCTGTATGCCCTAGGCTGAGCACAAGGAATGCTCCCTGGTGTGCAAAGGAAGGATGCATGGGTGATACACCCCTTTAATGGTTTACTGGCAAATGCAGGAGGAAAGAGGGAACATGGCCTGACTCCTCCTTGCCCTTTTCCACTCCCACTTTAGGGGCATCGTACATCCTTGGGTGAAATAGGCACCAACATGGGGTTAGCAGCTAGTGTGCTGCTGAAGGTGCCAATGGAAGCATTAAGGATTCCAAGGAAGCAGCGTTAACCCCGGTGTCCTGGCCAAAATTCCTATTCAGGCAATAACATTCTGCTTACCCAATTCCGTGTGCCACTTCAATTGCACTTAGCATTCTTCACTTCCTATCCTAAACTATTGTTGCTGTATATTAAACAGCTCTCGTGTTCCACCTCAGATGTGGTTGCAAACTCCTTGATGGATGAAGTGACCATTCTACATACTTTGCTGACCTTAGACGGTACCATAAGCCTCAATTGACTAATGCATATAAAATGCCTTGAGGACCTCAGTTGAAAAGTGATATAACACTGTACAATTTTATTATTCAGCCATAAAATTATCACAGGATTCACTGTGGTTACTATGGTGTGGTATAAGGTTTTATTGGCATTAGTTATAATTGGCCGCTTTACTCATCTGTGGTTAGAAACACCGCCTGTAAGAGGCAATGTTGTCTACCTGATTTCACTGAACTAAAATTCACCTCAGCAGAAATGCAAATCTACCAAAACTGCCAGGCTACCATCTGCTCAACAACTGGTCATTTCAGTGTTGCATATGTTACAGGATTAATTGATTTTAAACCCAGAAGGGACCAGTAGTCTTACTTCCTGCATTTTTATGGTCAATAATGTAGTGACACATTCCCCCAGACTTATCCTTTGGAAGCTCAGCCTCAAAATAAAAAAGGAAAACCATTAAACAAAGGAAAGAATAAGATCCAATGTTAGGAAGTTGAAGCCAGACAAATTCAGACTAGAAATAAGGCAACTTTCTTAAAGTGAAGGTAATTAACCATTGAAATAATTTACCTAGAGACATGGAGGATTCTCCATCACTTGAAGTCTTTAAATCAAGACTAGATATCTTTCTGAAAGATATATCCTAGCTTAGCCAGAAGTTATGGAATCGATGCAGCAATCATTTGATGAATTTCTATGGCCTGTGTTATACAGGAAGTCTGAGTAGATTATCATTATGGTCCCTTCTGACTTTAAAATCTATGACAGAAAGGGTTAATGGACACAGTAACTTTTCTGAGTACTATGCTCACTGGTTCAGCAGATTCTTCTGGTTCACCAACAAATCCTTCGTAAGGGGGAAGCTTATTATATTTGCTATCAGTGCTTTGTCTATGTCTATTGTCACTTGAATAGATCTATAACTGACCCATATCCTCTGTGGATCAGGCACAGAGGGGGATGCGTAACACACATTGACTGGTAAGTTACACGATTATCTAAAACATTCTGCATTGTGGGAGGATGCCCTGAATTTGTAAGGTGATGGATTTGATATTCATCTCTAACTTCTAGGATCTGGTTTAGGGTTGATAGCGCATTTCAAGTCTATATTATACTATATCAGACCCGTGTTTGTGTGTGATAGGGAGGAGGGGCGGAGCTTCTTCTGAAGGGCTGGGCACAATGAGCATCCTTAGGTTCAGAAAGTCAAAGGATTCTGCAAAGCTATCACTGTTAGTGGTACCAACCTCTGCAAAGTGGGTGAGGAAAAGCCATGGCCCCAGCACTGCTCAGGAGACCTGGCTATCCTCTGGAAGGGATCTCATGCTGCACCTTGTATAAGGGAGGTGTGTGTGGGGGGATGGAGCTCTGCCCTGTCCCTCATACCTAGCTGTGACTTAGAGGACTGACAGAGCTTTCTGTTTCTATCCCCAAGGACAGATTGTGACTGGTTGTTTCATAGGGGCTTCAGTCATCATTCCTGTTATTTGAAACTTGCAAACATCACATGAATATGGGAGGAAGCCTGGAAAGTTTCTGTGTGGTTAAAACAATGTCATTACATGTGTTCAGCTTGTCTGTCTCATTCTGAGTCTGGTTTACCATGAAGAAATATTGCTGTGGGGTGGGAAAAAGAAGGAGCCAAAATCTACCCACGTCTTTAGAACAGCTTCTCTGTTAACAGTCTTGTTTGGAAATTTGCTTGAAAAGTGGAGAAGCAACCTTTCATTTGTGGGGCTGTTGGTTTGGATCTCGCCCTCTCTCTGTCTCATAGTGTCTTCAACCCAGACAGCCAAGTGATGTGAGGCATCTGAGAAACCCTCATGTTCCCCAACTCCTACACACAAAATAAAAAGTGAAGAAAAATGGGGTCCTCTTTGGATTATTCTTAATTTATGTTAATGAAGGAAGTTATGGGCTAGGAGCAGTGGGAAGAGAGGAAGAATGGTGGTGGTTACGGCATTAGGATGTGACTCAGGAGATTCAGGGTCAATTTCCAATGCTGCCACATGCTCCCCATGTGACCTTGGGCAGGTCACAAACTCACTCTGTGCCATGTTTCCCCATTTGTGAAGTGAAGATAGCACTTCCCTTCACCCAGCCTTTGCCAGGCTTGTCCGTTTAGACTGTAAGATATTCAGGGCAGGGATCATCTCTTACTGTGTCTGCGCACATTGTTTAGCTAAATTGGTTGAAGCCTGCAAGTATTACTGTAATACCAATACTAGTATTAATAATAACGAAGATCTGGGCAAATGTGAATGGATACAGAAAAGAGGAAGCAAAGGGTTATAGCAATATAGACAGGAAACCAGAGTACTCTAAAAACACTGCTAAAATGTAAATGACTCAGCCAAATGAAATCTCCCCAAGCAACTGTATAACACCATCAGACAGCTCAGTAAAAAGGAGAACATTTATTTAAAGCTAACATAACAACACAATGAAAAAATTGCTCTATCTGCTAAGTACAATAAGATCAAATAGGAGGAAAGAAGTTAAAGATCAGTAAGAGGCTTGTGCTTTGAAATATTACTTTGCAGGCTACCTTCTGCTGGAACATGAAAGGGGAAAGATGCTGAGAAGAAAGGTGACGGGTGATGGAAAGGCTGAGGAGAGGGGTAGTGAGAACGAAGACTAAGACAGGAATATAGAGACTGAAACAATTCTAAAGTGTTTTAAAATATTTGAGAGAGACAAGGTGGGTGAGGTCATATCTTTTATTGGACCAACTTATGTTTATTGGGATCAACACAGCTACATCAGTACATTGAGGGCTTGTCTTCACTACCGGGGTAAATTGATCTAAGTTATGCTACTCCAGCTACGTGAATAAAAGAGCTGAAGTCAACTTCACTTAGGCTGACTTACCGCAGTGTCTTCATGGTGCTGCATCGGTGGGGGACACTCGCTGGTTGACTTACCTTACTCTTCTTGGGCAGCTGGACTACCAGAGTCAACCAGAGAGCGCTCTGCTATCAATTTAGTGGGTCTTCACTAGACCCAGTAAATCAACACCTGCTGCATCGATTGCAGCAGCCTCAATCTCTCTGTGGTGAAGACAAGTCATAAGAACATTTGGCATTTTCATCATTTCTGTAAATACCACTCACACTGTCAAAAACTGATGACCCACAAACAAAAGCTCTGCAAAGCTGCTATAAAGAACGAAGCTGTTAGAGTCCTTTGTTCCGGCTAAACCTTTCCATGAATTCTTGGCTTGAGTACATACATGCCACTGTGTTTCTTTTATGAACTGAACTGCTAAAAGACATTCTTTTTGACACTCTAAGGCATTGGCTTATATCACAAGAGAAATGAAACTTCCTACAGGGAGGAGAACTTTTTTATATGGATAACTTTTGACACACTTTAAAAATGTTTGTATTTTTCTCCTCTTTTCCCTGCCCAGTAAATTATCATTGTCATTTTATTTAATTCAATGGGACTGATGCCCTCCTGGGCTTCTCTCCAATTTCCTATATGTCCTGGGCAGCTACCAGTCTCCAGGGAGAGCTTTTCTTCAGAATAATACAGGCCTTAATAGGAATCCTTCTCACCCAGATGAAGTTTCTAGCTTCTGTTTTTGGAGTAAAATCCTTGGCAACTTCAGAAAAGAAAGTTTTCTAATCACACTTTCAGTTTCTTGCTTCCACACTTTCCATCCTTTCATACTAATTCTTCATTTGTGCTAACAGTGCCTTGTGGATGTCTGCATTCAGTGACTCTTCTCCAAATGCGACTGAAGATGCAGATGTCCAAAGAGGGCAATCAAATCCAGGAGCTTTGCAGATGTTCACACAGAAGCCCAGGGAAGGGAGGCCTGTGTGCTGTAATGGTATGTAGTCTTATTTCTACCTGATATTGGAAAGGGGCACTCCCAGCTCTGCATTAGCTTTTAGATGGAGAGGTGACATCTGGACAAGCTGAACCTGGAGTAATGGACACCACACAGGTATTACGCAGGTTGAGCCATGTGTGAAGCAATGTAGTGTGGGATACTAGCTGGAGCACTGTCAGTGGCAGAGTAGGAAGGAATGGGTCCACACAAACCTGAAAGCAAACAAACTCACTGCGAAGTGGAGTTACTGCTGTTCCAAGGAGGGTTATTTCCTGCAATCTAAGGGTATGTCTACACTACGAAATTAGGTCGATTTTATAGAAGTCGATTTTTAGAAACCGATTTTATACAGTCAATTGCATACGTCCACACTAAGCACATTAAGTCGGCAGAGTGCGTCCTCACTACCGTGGCTAGCATCGACTTACAGAGCGGTGCACTGTGGGTAGATATCCCACAGTTTCCGCAGTCTCCGCTGCCCATTGGAACTATGGGTTAAGCTCCCAGTGCCTGATGGGGCCAAAGCATTGTCGCCAGGCCTCCCTCCCTCGGTGAAAGCAATGGCAGACAATTGTTTCACACCTTTTTTCCTGGGTTACCTGTGCAGACGCCATACCTCAGCAAGCATGGAGCCCACTCAGCTCACCATCACCGTATGTCTCCTGGGTACTGCTGGCAGACGCAGTACTGCATTGCTACACAGCAGCAGCTCCTTGTCTTTACGGCAGATGGTGCAGTAGGACTGATAGCCGTCATATGTCTCCTGGGTGCTCCTGGCCGACCTCGGTGAGGTCGATCAGGGGCACCTGGACAAACATGGCTATTCTCCTCTTAGAGCACCGAATGGGAGCCAGAGACTCCAGGTCATTCTCTTCTTTAAGTTTCATCACATGGAGATTCAGTCCTGCCTGGAATATCATGCAAGCTGGAGGCTTCTGCCTCAGGCTACTTTCCCAGCCAGCAGCACCACATGGTTGTACCTACCCCAGCCTACCCCTTGCTCCCATGGCTCATGAAGCCTGGACAGTAGTAAGGAGCAGTTCAACTATAGGCTGAGCAAGTGCAGAATGGTAGTAGAATGTGCCTTTGGATGTTTAAAAGCTCTCTGGTGCTGTTTACTGACTAGATCAGACCTCAGTGCAGCCAACATTCCCATTGTTATTGCTGCTTGCTGTGTGCTCCATAATATCTGTGAGTGTAAGGGGGAAACGTTTACGGTGGGGTGGGAGGTTGAGGCAAATTGCCTGGCGTCCGATTTTGAGCAGCCTGACACCAGGGTGATTAGAAAAGCACAGCAAGGTGCGTTGTGCATCAGAGAGGCTTTGAAAATCAGTTTCATGACTGACCAGGCTTTGGTGTGACAGCTGTGTGTGTTCCTCCTTGATGCAAACCCACCCCCTTTGTTGATTTTAATTCCCTGTAAGCCAACCACCCTCCCCCCTTTGAAATAAAGTAACTATTGTTTTGAAACCATGCATTCTTTCTTTATTAATTAAAAAAAAAAAAAGAGATAACGGACAAGGTACCCCGGGTGGGGTGGGGGAGGAGGGAAAGACAAGGCCACATTGCTTCTTGTAGCCAATCAAACTGTTTGAATGACAGCCTTCTGTTGCTTGGGCCATCCTCTGGAGTGGAGTGGCTGGGTGCCCGGAGCCTCCCCCATCGCGTTCTTGGGCGTCTGGGTGAGGAGGCTATGGAACATGGGAAGGAGGGTAGGCAGTTATACAGTGGATGCAGCGGGGGTCTGTGCTCTTGTTGGCTTTCCTGCAGCTCCAATACATGCTTCATCATGTCCGTTTGCTCCCCCATTGGCCTCAGCATCGCGTCCTGCCTCCGCTCTTCACGCTCACTTAATTCTTTCATGGCCTCTGTCACTGAATGCCTCCATGCATTAAGTTGTGCCCTATTAGTGCGGGAGGACTGCATGAGCTTGGAAAATATGTCATCGCGAGTGTGGGTTTTTTTGCCTTCTAATCTGCAATAATCTCAGGGACGGAGATGAAAGGGAGAGCATAGAAACATTCTCTATGATTTGGGGGTCACCTGTGCTGCTGAGTTCGCCATGCTGACCAAACAGGAAATGAAATTCAAAAGTTCCCAGGGCTTTTCCTGTGTACCTGGCTAGTCCATCAGAGTTTAAAGTGCTGTCCAAAGCAATTACAATGGAGCACTGTGGGATAGCTCCTGGAGGCCAATACCATCAATTTGCGTCTGCACTACCCCAAATTCAACCCAGCCAGGTCGATTTCAGTGCTACTACCCTCGTCAGGGAGGAGTACAGAAGTTGATTTTAAGAGCCCTTTAGGTCAACTGAACGGGGTTGGTTGTGTGGATGCAGTCGTTTTTAAATCGACCTAACTCAGCTAAATTTGACCTAACCCCATAGTGTAGACCAGACCAAATAAGTTAGACACCAAATAAGTTGCCTTAATAGTAGTCTGTGGATAAAAGGCATTCTAAGATGAACAAACTACAGTCACTCCAATGTAACATCCCCATATAGACAAGACCTGAATATATCTTCAAAGCTCAGTTTTGTGCTGGATGAGCATTCCACAAATTTTACTGGAAACTTGTAAAGTATTTTTGATTGGCTGCTGATTGCTGCTGTTTTTTTGATTGCACTGTGTTCACTGGGCCCATCTTCATACTAGCTATAAATCAGCTGGTGCATTCTTAGGTGTAGGATGTGATCACTGCTGCTCTCTGTGACAGATATGATGAACATAGACATATCTTTGAGACTATTGTATCAACTTTATAATTGTTATCTGTATCACTGTGAGCCAGAGATTGTATGCTGGCTCAATGGGGAGGGTTATGAAACTCCATTCAGGAACTAAAATCAGTGGGGGCTGTGACAGACTGACAATGGCATGTAATATCCTAATAGGGTGACCAGACAGCAAGTGTCAAAAATCAGGTTATGGGGTAGGGGGTAATAGGCGCCTATATAAGATAAAACCCCAAATACCCAATAAAATCGGGACATCTGGTCACCCTATATCCTGAACAAATTTTATGGAATTAAGATAAACTTTATCAAAATAGGGTTGTTAGTACCTTTGGGGTACATTGTATATCAAAATGCAATTGTGTATGTATTATTATGGCATTGTATGTACTTTCCCTAGTACGGAGGGGGAGATGCTAATGTACTTCCTCTCTTATCAACCCTTTGAGGCCACGCACTGGAAAGAGATGCATGCATGAGTTCAAAGAGGATTCTCCACCAACTGACAAAGAAAGTATTTTTTGATCAATTGCTTGGTTTTAAACTCACTCAGAGCCTTCTTCCTGATCCAGCAAATGGACAAGATCCATGGTCCATGGATGGCCCCAGTCCTTAGGGAGATGTTGGAAAGACTGGGCTGAATGGGATCTCATAAGACTGGGAACTTGCTCTGAGCTGAAGCTGTGACGAACTGGTAACCACCAGGAATCCCCATTGGGTGGGGATGTGGAAAGACTACTCCTGCCAAAATCCATGTGAGTGTTGGGGTTAACTCTGGTAAACTTATTAGCACGTATGTATGTTCTTCTATTGCTTTTTTAATAAGTTTTCTCTATAAAGCTTTTCACCTTAAGAAAAAATAGGCTTGCATGGGAAGTGCTCTGTGGTACCTTATAACTGTAGCAATTGTACCTGCGTTAACCATCTCTGAAGAGAAAGCAAGCAGGTGTCCTTTTAACCGCTCTGTGCTGGGAAATACACAGTGAAGGCAAGGAACTGGGCAACCTGGAAATATTTCAGTCAGATGTGAGACAGACATAGGTCTCCACCAATTAAGGCAACTTCTAGGGAGATGGAAGTCTGATGGTGGGTGCCCTTGCTGGGCCACTGAGAGGAAATTCAGGGGCAGTTTCACTGAACTGTGATGGGGATGATTACTGCAGACTCTGAGATAGGTAAACAATTCCAGAGAAGTACCACTCCCTGGGTGAAATGCATATACTAGTTCAGATTAGATACAAGAGACTCAGGAGACAAAGAAAGAAAGGGCCAGCTGGAACTGACTAGAGAAACTCCAGATTTTGATCCAAAAATCTGACACAAATCTTTAACAAAGAAGACAAACCCTGCTGAAGGGTTCAAAGGACTTGAACTTGTCAGGGTCTCCATAAGAAAGACGAGGGCCCACTGGAAGTTTAAGTATGTGTTCAAACCTCTTATTGTTTTATGATTTTTTTTCTCGGTCATGCTTTTGTCCTAAAATCAACGTACTGTACTCTGTGTAAAGCTGTCTGCTCTTTGAGAGAAATTGCAGATGCTGAGCTAGGTCAGATCTGCCGGGGTAATCACAGTGAACTGCTGCAGCCTGCAGCCTGAAACCCTGGTGTTAAGGGAAAGGGACACAGGTCTCTGCCCATACAGAGGTGATGGCTTGAGGCCTGATATCTAAGGGGGCATCCCTTAAGCAGTCCAAGGAGGGGGTCAGGGGCACAGTTACTGTGAAACTGTGGCAGTCTCCTTCCTGCCCTTCAGAACTGAATGGAAGCAAAGGCTACCCTATCCTGATTTTAGTAGGAAGGAGTGGTCATTGAGGGACTAGCCAGCTTTACAAGGATGAGTGGTCCAGGTCTGTCACTGGTCACAGATATGTGAAAAAAAAGAGAAGGAGGAGAAGAGAAAACCAAAAAGGGTAGGAGAGTAAGACGACAGGTTGAGAATTGCAAAGGATGGACTCACAGAGCATAGCAGTAGTGGAAGGAAGAGAGAAAGAAGGGATGAGAAGGGAAATAGGAGGTTAGGAGATAAAAGAAAGGATTCCTATAGTCAATGGTGACAGTTTTAGAAGTAGAATCAGTTAGGGACTGCAAGGGTCATCTAGTCTAACCCCCTGCCAATATTCAGAATTTATTGTGTCTAAATCATCCAAGACAGATGGTTATCATACAGCCTCCTTTTAAAAAGCTCCAGTGAAGGAGCTTTCACAATCTCCCTAGGCAGTCTGTTCCATTGTCCTACTGTTCCTACAGTTAGGAACTTTTTCCTGAGATTTAATCTAAATCTGCTATGCTGTAGTTTAAACTAATTTCCTCTTGTCCTGCCCTCTGTGGCAAGAGAAAACAACTTTTCTCCATCTTTTTTATGGCAAGTATTTGAAGAACGCTACCATATCCCTCCTTAATCTCCTCTTTTCCAAAATAAACATACCCAGTTCCTTCAGCCTTTGCTCATATGGCCTACATTCCATCACTTTGATAATCTTTGTTGCTCACCTCTGGATCCTTTCTAGTTTCTCTACATCCTTTCTATACATTGATGACCAAAACTGGACACAGTACTCCAGCTGAGGCCTAACCAGTAGAGTGGTACTATCATCTCCTATGCCTCTGTTAATGCAACCTAAAATTGCATTTTCTTTGTTTTGCAACCATATCACATTGCTGATTCATGTTGAGGTTGTGATCTACCACTACTCTCCAGTCTTTCTCAGCTCTGCTGCTGTGAAGCCAGCTATCCCCCATTCTGTGTTTGTGCATTTGGTTTTTCTTCCCAAAGTGTAGCACCTTACATTTGTCTTTGTTGAATTCCATTTCATTGTCTATAAACTAATTCTCCAGTTTATCAAGATTTTACACTCTCCTAAAGTGTTAGCAACCCCGTTACTTTTGTGTCATCTGCAAATTTGATCAGTATGCTCTCTACACCCACTTCCAGGTCATTAATAAAGATGTTCAACAACAGCAGACACAAAACAGATCCCTGTGGAACCCCACTTGAAACCTCCCTCCAATCTGACATCATTCCATTCATAGTTATTTTTTGTTTGCAGTTGTCTAACCAATTACGTATCCGCTTAATGGTAGTTCCGCTGAGCCCACATTTCTCCAGCTTACTTATCAGAATGTCATGTGGGACTGTGTCAAAAGCCTTGCTGAAGTCCAGGTATATTATGTCCATCATATTGCCCTTATCCACCAAAGCAGTGACCCTGTCAAAGAAGGAAATCAATCTGGTTTGGCATGATTTGTTCTTGGTAAATCCATGCTGGCTGTTAGTGATCACCCCTCCATCCTCCAGGTATTCACAAATTGAATATCTTATACATTGCTCTAGTAGCTTCTCAGGTATCAAAGTCAGGCTGACTGGTCTATAGTTTCTTGGCTCCTCCTTTTCCCCCTTTTGAAATATGGGCACTGTGTTAGCCCTTCTCCAGTCTTCCTGGACCACTCCTGTCATCCATGAGTTTGCAAATATTATCATCAGAGGCTCTGAGATTTCTTCAGCTTATTCGTTCAGTACCCTTGAGTGAATAGCATCAAGTCCTGCTGACTTGAATTAATTCAACTTGCTAAGAAGATCTCTGATGTGTTCTTTACTTATCCCGATCTCCATTCCTTCCCCTTTATTGTTTATGGTAACTTTGCTAGTCATCTGCTCACATGCTATTTTTTGTAAGAAGACTGAAGTGAAGTAGCCATTGAGTAACTTTGCCTTTCTATCATCTTTCGTTACCTGCTCACCTCCATGGAGCAGCGGACCCACAAAGTCCTTGATCTTTCTTTTTTGTCTGACATATTTGAAGAACCCCTTCTTATTGTCTCTAGCATTCCTTGACAGTTGTTCATAAGAACATAAGAATGGCCATACTGTGTCAGACCAAAGGTCCATATAGCCTAGTATCCTGTCTTCTGACAGTGGCCAATGCCAGGTGCCCCAGAGGGAGTGAACAGAACAGGTAATCATCAAGTGATTCATCCCCTGTTGCACATTCCCAGCTTCTGGCAAACAGAGGCTAGTGTCACCATCCCTGCCCATCCTGGCTAATAGCCATTGATGGACCTATCCTCCATGAACTTATCTAGTTCTTTTTTGTATCCTGTTATGGTCTTGGCCTTCACAACATCCTCTGGCAAAGAGTTCCACAGGTTGACTGTGTGTTGCTTGAAAAAATACTTCCTTTTGTTTGTTTTAAACCTGCTGCCTATTAATTTAATTTGGTGGCCCCTAGTTCATGTGTTACGAGAAGGAGTAAATAACACTTCCCTATTTACTTTCTCCACACCAGACATGATTTTATAGACCTCTGTCATATCCCCCCCTTAGTCGTCTCTTTTCCAAGCTGAAAAGTCCCAGTCTTATTAATCCTCCTCATATGGAAGTCGTTCCATACTCCTAATAATTTTTGTTGCCCTTTTCTGTAACTTTGCCAATTCCAATATATGGGGTGACCACATCAGCACTCAGTATTCAAGATGTGGGCGTACCATGGATTTATATAGAGGCAATATGATATTTTCTGACTTATCTATTCCTTTTTTAATGATTCCCAACATTCTGTTCGCTTTTTTGACTGAAGCTGCACATTGAGTTTATATTTTCAGAGAAATATCCAAGATGTCTTTCTTGAGTGGTAACAGATAATTCAGACCCCGTCATTTTATATGTAACTCATTCTTTGCCTTGGCTGTCCTAATTTTGTCCCTACATGCTCACACTATTCCCAGGTATTGCCCCTACACGCTTGCACTATTTCTTGGTGACATGTCCCTCCTTCCATTTCCTGTATGTATCCCTCTTTGTTTTTAGATAGCTAAAAAGCTCCATGTGTAGTCACATTGGCCTCCTGTGGCTCTTCTTATCTTATCTGCATCCAAATAGCTTGATGTTGAACCTCTTGTATTACATCTTTTAGGAAAAGCAGCAGAGAGTCCTGTGGCACCTTATGTCTGTTAGTCTATAAAGTGCCACAGGACTCTTTGCCACTTTAACAGATCCAGACTAACACAGCTACCCCTCTGATCTTTTAGGAACTGCCAGCCCCCTTCAACTCCTTTTCTTTCTAATTGGTGTTTCCATGGCACCTTGCCTACTATTTCTATGAGTTAGCTGTAATCCACCTTTCTGAAGTCCAGTGTCCTTGTTTTGCTGTTCTCATGTCCTCCTTTCCATAGGATCTTGAATTCTATAAGGTCATGATCACTTCCCATTCCTCCCAAGTTCCTGACTACCTTTACATTCTCAACTAATTCAGCCCTGCTAGTCAACACCAGATCCAAAATGATGATCCCCTAATTGTTTCCTCAACTTTCTGATTCAGAAAGTTGTCCTCTACACATGCTAAGAATTTGCAGGATATGCTATGTTTTGCTGTAATAGTCTTCCAACAGATATCAGGGAAGTTAAAATCCCCCGTTAATACTAGCTCATGTGTGTTAGCTAATCTTGTTACCTACTTACAGAATGAGATAGGATTACAGTAGCATCAAGAGGTCCCATAATGATTTGGGGCCCATTGCATTAGACAGACAGTAGAAGAGACAATCCTTGAGCCAATGATCCGCAATCTGACTTATACATTTTAAGGGTATCAGAGGGGTAGCCGTGTTAGTGTGTATCCACAAAACCAATGAGGAGTCCAGTGGCACCTTAAAAACTAACAGATTTATTTGGGCATAAGCTTTCGTGGATAAAAAACCCCACTTCTTCTGCTTCTGAAGAAGTGGGTTTTTTTATCCACGAAAGCTTATGCCCAAATAAATCTGTTAGTTTTTAAGGTGCTACTGGACTCCTCGTTGTTTTTATACTTTAAGGGGTCATTCATGTAAGGGGCCGAGAACTCTGTCCCAATCCAGCACTCTGGATCCAGCAAAGCATTTAAGCAGGGGTAGTCCCATTTAAAAACCCGTGGGACAATATACATGTTTAATATTAACCACATACATAAATATTTTTCTTGATCAGGGTCAGAATGCAGAATTAAGGCTTAAAATGGAGACTTGTGAACTTTCAGCAATCTGGACATCCTACTCCACCTACTAGCTTGAAGCCATTTTTGGAAAACACCATGTTTAGTAATGCCTTTCTCTTTCCCTCTGGATATCCACAACAATGCTGACTAACATAGAGACCAGTTGACCTCTGAAGATTATCCAAAATTCTCTTTTCTTAAGAAAGAGCTTAGTAAAACTTAGAAACCTGCCCTTCACCCCATTTGTCTCCATAGACATTGCTTCACATAGATTCCCTGAACCAGTGCTCTCACTTACAGGCCTGATGTAAAAAGCATCACTGGAAAAGCTCTCACTCATTAGCTGGCTGAAGATAAACCCATCAAAAGCCAAGCAGTAACTAACAACGTATTTAAAGGATGACGTCTTCTGGTACTTGTCAGTGAGTGTGACTGTAGCAGCTGGCAGATCATTGTATTTACAAAGAAAAAGAACAGAAGTGGAAGATTAATATTTTTAATGTCATCACCCTCTAATCCAGGGCTGGCGCAGAAGAATATTTTCCTTTTTATTTAAAAGCCAGCTAATGAAGGGATATAACTATGAATAATTGGAAGTAAATTAGGGCATTGAAATGATTATTTACTATTTGTTTTTGGTACCACCTCAAGACCCAGCTAAGATCAGGGTCCCATTGTGCTAGGTGCTGTACAAACACATAGTAAGAGGCAATCTCCCACCCCAACCACCTTATGATCTAACAAGATAACTGACAAAGGTAGGGAGAAATGAAATATTATTTTCCCCATTACACAGATCTGAAACTTAGGCACAGAAGGATTAAGTGTCTTGCCCAGGGTCATAAAATGAGCCTGTGGAAGCACTAGAAACTGAGCCCAGATCTCCTGAATTTGAGTCAAACTCCTAAATCAGATGATCAACCTTCTTCTTATCTGGAGTGTGCCATTTAAATAATTTCTCTCTTAAAACATGGAAACCAAAATATCTTTCCTATATCCCTTCCACTGCATTGCCACAAGCAAGTAAGTGCTGGTAATTATGGGCAAGAAAATGTGCTCTTAATGTTTCAGTCAACAATAAAATTGCATAACTAAACATGTAACTCAGCTCTGGGTGCATCCATTCAAGCATTGTGCATTAAGGTATAGTACAGGCTTGCATGCTTCAGATGTTGTTATGTAGTCGACATCCAACCGATTTTGATCATCTGAGAAATGAAAGAATTGCTTTAATGTGCGGAGCCTAGATTGTCTGAGGAAATGGGAATTTCCCATTACATACATTTGGAAAAAGAAAATAGCCAGATGGAGGACCTGATCCAGCTCCCAACTAAATCAGCTGGAGTCATTCCATTGACTTAAGTGGGACATGGATTGGGTCCATTTAGGGATTGTTGCAAAACCTATTGGTGTTCTGGGAGTTTAAATTTAAAAAAAATGCAGGAAAGGTAAAGTCAAACTTGCTGGTAATAATCTTAGCTTGAAACACTTTGCAATTTGATCGGGTCTTTAATTACATAGTGACATCCTACTGGTTAAATATTTATTTTACAGGGTGACCTTTTTTATATGTTGGATTCAAAATTAATTTTGAAAAAAATGGATAGCAGCAGCAAAGCACAACAGGCAGTCTGGGTAGCTGAGTTACGTGCCAATCTTGTTGCTAACCCACGGTAAGGGGTTCCAAATGACGGTTGTGAATTTATACGATAAACAGTTTGTGTGTTTCTGTCTTGCACTTTGGGTGTTTTAAGTTTCAGACATAAGTTTGGTGCCAGACGAGAAGATATGGGTATGGCTAATTTTTAATCATTTATTTGAGAAATGGCCAATAAGTCAGTGGGGCTTTCCAAAGGTTAATTCTCTCCTCCATGATATAGAACCTTTTCAACAAATTGTGAATGGTCCCCTGAGACATTTGCAAATGAATGGGAATATCACAATTTACATGGAAAAGCACTTACCTGCCATCAACCATTCTTTGAGAAAGTACTAATAACAGTCATTGATTCATTTAAAAAATCACTGTTACTGGGGGATTAAAAGGATTTAAAGTGTACAGTGTATAATTAATCAAATCCATACATTGCTTTGATTCGCGCAACAAGCTGTATTTAAATAGAGCTTATTACCAAGGGGAGCGGAGTCATAAAACACAGCCTGCTAGAACAGAGTCAAGGAGTCTTTACTGAGTATCATTTATTATTATTGATAATAAACACTATTTGTATATAGCACTGTCAAGGTTCCTCCCTCACTCTGAACTCTAGGGTACAGATGTGGGGACCTGCATGAAAAACCTCCTAAGCTTATCTTTACCAGCTTAGGTCAAAACTTCCCCAAGGTACAAAATATTCCACCCGTTGTCCTTGGACTGGCCGCTACCACCACCAAACTAATACTGGTTACTGGGGAAGAGCTGTTTGGACGCGTCCTTCCCCCCAAAATACTTCCCAAAACCTTGCACCCCACTTCCTGGACAAGGTTTGGTAAAAAGCCTCACCAATTTGCCAAGGTGACTACAGACCCAGACCCTTGGATCTTCAGAACAATGAACAATCCTCCCAACACTTGCACCCCTCCTTTCCTGGGAAATGTTGGATAAAAAGCCTCACCAATTTGCATAGGTGACCACAGACCCAAACCCTTGGATCTAAGAACAATGAAAAAGCATTCAGTTTCTTACAAGAAGACTTTTAATAAAAATAGAAGTAAATAGAAATGAAGAAATCCCCCCTGTAAAATCAGAATGGTAGATATCTTACAGGGTAATTAGCTTCAAAAACATAGAGAACCCCTCTAGGCAAAACCTTAAGTTACAAAAAAGATACACAGACAGAAATAGTTATTCTATTCAGCACAATTCTTTTCTCAGCCATTTAAAGAAATCATAATCTAACACATACCTAGCTAGATTACTTACTGAAAGTTCTAAGACTCCATTCCTGGTCTATCCCCGACAAAGACCAGCATATAGACAGACACAGACCCTTTGTTTCTCTCCCTCCTCCCAGCTTTTGAAAGTATCTTGTCTCCTCATTGGTCATTTTGGTCAGGTGCCAGCGAGGTTACCTTTAGCTTCTTAACCCTTTACAGGTGAGAGGAGCTTTCCCCTGGCCAGGAGGGATTTCAAAGGGGTTTACCCTTCCCTTTATATTTATGACAAGCACCATAGCTCTGAATGGTTCTTTACAAACCAAATAAATACATTGTCCCTGCCTGGAGTAGTTTGCAATATAAATATGTAGGGGAGGACGGGACAGTCCCATTGTGTGGAGGAAGGAAAATAACCAGGATGCCCCTTTTACAAACATGGAATTGGGGCATGGACAGACAAAGTGGCTTGTACAAGGTTGCAAAGGAAGTCTGTAGAGAGCAGGAAATTGAGCCCATATCCAGGTTAGCACCCTAACCATTACACCGACCTTCATGTCCCCCTAGGTGATCCCTTTTTCTCTCAATGAAACTTAACTAGGACTGGAGATTTTGGGGAAAGAAAAAAGCTTTAGGGTGCTAACACCTTTAAGTCTGTTGGCCACAAGCAAAGCAGCAGAAAGCTTCCTAGATTATACTTTAGCCTACTTGAATGTCCATTGGATTTCCACTAGGAATCCTCTTTTAAGTTGTAAAGTTTATTTGTAAATCATAGAATCAGAGGACTGGAAGGACCTTGGGAGGTCACCAAGTCCAGCCCTCTGGGCTGAGGCCGGATCAAATAAGCCTAGATTATCCCTGACAGTAGTTTGTCCAATCTGTTCTTAAAATACGTTCAGTGATGGGGATTCCATAACCTCCCTTGGTAACATATTCAAGTACTTAACTATCCTTATAATTAGAAAGTTTTCCCAAATATTAAACCTAAATCTCTCTTGCAGCTGGTTAAGCCAATTACTTCTTGTCTTTCTTTCAGTGAACATGGTGATTATCATCTTCTTTTAAAACAGCCCTTAACATATTTGAAAACTGTTATCAGTCCCCCTTTGGTCTTCTTTTCTGAAGACTGAACATGTCCAGTTTTTTAACCCTTTCCTCATAGATAAGGTTTTCTAAACCTTTTAACATTTTTATTGCTCTCTTCTGGATTTTCTCCAATTTGTCCACACCTTTCCTTCAGTGGGGTGCACAGAATTGGACACAATACTCCAGCTGAGGCCTCACAAGTGCTGAGTACAGTGGGACAACTAGTCCCCTTGTCTTACATGCAGTATTCCTGTTTGTACACCCTAGAATGATATTAAATGATTATGTAGTAAGAACAGATTGCAGGATCAGAATGGGGAGACAGAAGGTTCATGGGAATCAGGCTGAGGGGGCCAGTCTCTAATGCCCCATTTTATCCCCTCAGCCTGTTCCCCCTTGGATCTCATTTTCTTGGTGGGGACTCTCAGGTTACTTTCCAGTTTCAATTAGTGTCAGTTTTCAAAATCTGGATAAACTATGGACACAGAAAGAAGTTCATCCACCTCATGAAACACTGTACAAATTGTTGATACACGTGAATATTGGATGAAACGATGACCCAGTCTTAATCAGTAGAAATGTGGCCATTTACTTCAGTAGCATAAGAATTTCACTCATTGTTTTTCTCACTTGTGAGGGCCTAAACTCATGTGCTCTGACAAAAGTGGGGCCTGAAGGTGAGAAGTTTGAGAACCACTGATCAAAGGCACAAGACAATGTTACCTCATTCAAAAAGAAGAGACAAAAGACCAGAGAGAAAAGAAAAGGCAAAAAAGTAAGAAAGCCAAGCAATAGTCTGTGAACATGGTATGACCTAATTAAAAAATAGAGAGAAAGCTTTAGGGTCTGTTGGCTAAAGAGGCTTAGGCCTGTAAGCTTAGAAACAGCTCCTTTTGTTCTTGTTTTCTCCTGCATTCAAAGATGCAGGACTTGTACATTCCTTGTAAATAAACGAGACTGCATCCAAGAAAATACCAGATCCATCAAGTTCTCCTTCCAACTGGAACTGGGCCCTGAATTTTGACAAGGCACTCATGTCAAAAAGGGGCAACAGTAGCATTTCCTGTTAGTTTTTTTCTCTGCAAGATAGAATGGGTGTGTGTCAGTGTGTGTGTGTGCAATGGACTTTGCTTATCAAAGATTTCCAACCTGAAGAGTTCTGTGATATGCTACAGTTTAATGTGAATTTTCAAAGATTTTAAAAGATCAGCAAACCTTATGATCACTTAGTTAAATCTGAAAAGGAAGGAGACCTTTTCTTTAATTTAGTCTTGATAAAATATTTTTATGTGACCTGACCAGTCATATGGCTGTTTTAGTTGTTTATTTAATATTGTGTTTTTTTTAAAAAAAATCAGCTTTTTATTTAACATAATACATTACATTTTGGCCTGTTTCAAGCCCACATCACAAAATCTGGCACTTTGCAGTCCCTAGAAGACAGCAAAGTCTCTTTTGATAGACATGAAAAGAGCAGATAAAACGTATATTTGGGGGTTGTATAAACATTGAAAAAATCAACCAAATTAATATGAATAAGTGCTGAGTAGTATTTCAATTTCCACCACAGACTGTAATTAAATGAAACATGACAAACAAAATTTATACAGACACGGCTAAAAAGAAAGATTACTATGCTAAAAGGTTTAAATAGTAGCGTTGCTGTTAATTAACGATAATAACAAAAATAAATGTAGTGAATTCCTGAGATTAACAATCAAGCAGCAGGGAGGAAAAAGAAATAATGAGTAAATTGGTGAATTCAAGGAAGTAATGCTGAGAATAAAAGGGCATGTGCTGATCAGTACTGTATGTGGGCTACAAATTCAGCTAAAGTATTTTAACTGAGCACTGAAATTGAAAATAAAATTATAAGACTCAAAATGTGTCTACAGGTTAGGTTAGATCCAAAACCTACTGGTCAGAATGGTGACTAAAGTTAGCAACGAGAAATATACATAAACTAATGGATATGTATTGCATATTTAAGAAGATGGATAATGGGTGATTATTAGAAGAAGGTGCTAACATAGAAATATTGATGTAAGTAAAAGTACATCAAATCTAAAAAGATTATGAAATGTACAGGAGAAATTCCAGAAAAGCAAAAGGTTTCATTGAAAAAGGTAGTAAGTCTTTCAAAGGAGTTTAGAAAAGTCAATGAAACATCCCCATTCACACATCCCAGGGGCAAGCAAGTGAAAAGCACCACGCAATGAGATGTAATATAGGGAACAATTGAAGGAATAAGGTCTGGACAATGAAAAAAGGTTAGAACCTCTGGAGAGAAGAAAGAAGGATTTTGTCAGGAGGCACCACAGCATAACAGAATGAATACATCCATGCAGATTTTATTGTGTTCCTGTAATTGCATTATTTAAATGTATTTTTACTGCCTAAAGCATCTAGGTACCCCACAATAAAACCAAAATGAGCAAAAAGAAAACCTGAGTCATCTGTAGGGATGTTTCAGTGTCCGCTGTACTCTAAACTGAGTTATAAAACCAGAAGTCTTCTGTTTAGGAAGATAGCATTGAAAATGCAAATACTGTTTGGTGGTTTTGTTGCGTCTGAAGTTAGAAAGTCTCAAAACAATGGATCAAGTCCCTTTGAGGAAAGCCAAAGTAAAAGGGATTTAGCCTCAGGGGCCAAGAAGATGTCTGCTTGATCCTACATTTCTATCCATGAAGAGAATGAATCCACTTGAATCCATCCCATTCAACAATCAGAGGGATACTGAAAGCAAAAAGGCTATAAGATTTTCAACCAAAATCTCTTTATGACAGCTCAGAAACAATAAAATGGGGAAAAAGCTAGAACTGGAAATGCTGGAAATGGCTCAACTTGATGATCACTTTAGATAAGCTATTACCAGCAGGACAGTGGGGTGGGAGTGGGTATTGTTTCATATTCTCTGTGTATATATAATGTCTTCTGCAGTTTCCACTTTATGCATCCGATGAAGTGAGCTGTAGCTCACGAAAGCTCATGCTCAAATAAATTGGTTAGTCTCTAAGGTGCCACAAGTCCTCCTTTTCTTTTTGCAAAGACAGACGAACATGGCTGTTACTCTGAAACCTAGAACTGGAGTGTTGCTGCTAAAAGCAGATTAAGTCATGTTTACATCTTGCTTTCCAATGTTAAAAGTTCCATTTCTCATCCCTGCTAATAGATTGAAAATTACCTCTAACTCATGAATGGATAAGATAAAGAAAGGACAGAAATTGTCCCCACACTTACAGTCAGCTGCAGGCCCTATTCAGGTCTCTATTCCTCCCCAGCTGCTGTGGCTGGTGAGATAGAAATTCTAGAAGCCTCTAGATTATGTTAAAGACATCAGACAGGATGGAGTCAATTTGAAATGAAAAATCCAGGAACTGAGCAATAGGGAGAAATTTCTAGAATTTAAAATGATTAAATTTTCTAGAAAAAAGAAAAGGAGGACTTGTGGCACCTTAGAGACTAACCAATTTATTTGAGCATGAGCTTTCGTGAGCTACAGCTCACTTCATCGGATGCATACTGTGGAAACTGCAGCAGACTTTATATACACACAGAGAATATGAAACAATACCTCCTCCCACCCCACTGTCCTGCTGGTATTGGAGGTATTGTTTCATATTCTCTGTGTGTATATAAAGTCTGCTGCAGTTTCCACGGTATGCATCCGATGAAGTGAGCTGTAGCTCACGAAAGCTTATGCTCATATAAATTGGTTAGTCTCTAAGGTGCCACAAGTACTCCTTTTCTTTTTGCGAATACAGACTAACACGGCTGTTACTCTGAAACCTGTAAATTTTCTAGTAAACTGCAATCCTTAGGTCTGAGAATAAAGTAGTTGGAATCTTGTAAAATTAACATCATGGTGGCCAAGAGCTTAGCGGTTAAAATATCTATGTTAAAAAAAAGGTTCCTAAATTTATGGTGGGCTAGAAATGTGAGAGAATCAAACCAGTGACAAAAATCTTAGCATTGTGAGCTTTCAGAACAAAAACATGTTATGGAGTATATCTCAGTAAGGATCCAGTATTCCCAAACACTGCTATTGAATTCCTTATAAAGTACAGTAACCATGAACTCCGGCAAGCAGTATAATAATGGCCACATATTCAGAACAGAGGGCAACTTCTTATGAAAACACTGAAAAAAGATCAGATAGAGATGGATGGCTGCAAGATTTGGCTATTCCCTGACTTGCGCTCGACTGCTCAGACACGGAAAAAAGTGCTGAACAGTGTCAAAAAGGATTTTGTTTCTGATGGCACCTCAGCTTCATTCCTGTTTCTGTCAAACTTTGACTTAAATACACAGAAATAAATTACCTGTTTTAGAAGGCTGATTCAGCCATACAATAACTATCTAAAATAAAGGAAGCAAAGAAACTGTCAGCAGACAAATCCATAAATGAATCTATTGAAGAAACTTAGTATTGTTCTTCATTAATAATAGTGTGTTAAGTGGACTGTACTATTGCATGGTTATAATGCAATATTGGAGGCTGCTAGTAGATGACACCATATTTTATTTATGTAAAATGAAGAATTGTCATCTAGGAGAGAAGTGGAGAAGATCCAAGAATGGAAGTTGCTCCTTTTAGATTGTAAATGGCCCAACTTGATTATCATACACATTGTAAGGAGAGTGATCACTTCAGATAAGCTATTACCAGCAGGAGAGTGGGGTGAGGGGAGGTTTTTTTCATGCTTTGTGTGTATAAAAAGATCTTCTACACTTTCCACAGTATGTATCCAATGAAGTGAGCTGTAGCTCATGAAAGCTTATGCTCAAATAAATTGGTTAGTCTCTAAGGTGCCACAAGTACTCCTTTTCTTTTAACAACCAAATCAATACTGACAACCAGGTAGCTACCGTACGTGTAAAATCTGCATTTGCCCTTAACAAAATCTGGAAACAGAATGCTGTCAGATTTTGTTACTCTATTAGTTCTCCCAGATATTATATATATAATATTAATAATGGGTTCTTTTAATTAGTAATTATCATCCATGTTGCTTTTAGAATTGATGAATATATGGGTTGGATTGGCACCAGCCACTTACTAACGTTACATCAATCTAAAAGTCAAAAAGGTTACTTGAATGATAAAAGCTGGTTTATGAAGGATTGTGACTTTAACAAAGAAAGTAGAATTAGTAGTTGGCAAGAGGTGCAAGTGGTTTATATTATCCACATAAATTAAAACCAGTGGTGAGCCAAAGAAAAACTCCTCAGGAATCCCAGCGGGCACATAGTAACACTATCAACAACAACATGTTAAAGGGGTACAGTTTCAAAGTGATGTGTGAGGTTTGAACGTGAATAGAGTCATGTGGCTAAAAACTCCTGCAGTGCTGTGAAAATTCAGCACTTTGTGATGATTTGAGCAGATGATTGGAGAACCATTCATTCTATTAAAATGCCTGTATTTTCCAGTGCTGACTGAATAGGGATTTATAAGGTTTTGCATATCAAAGACTTTAAATAAATTGAGCACAGAGGCTGTGATACAAGCTTGAATGAAAGCATCACAATATGTGGGTAGGTAGATGGATGAATGGGTGAATATAAATCATTTAGGCTAGCGTGAATCCCAATTTTTCTTTTTTTAAAAAACAACACAATATTCTTTGCTACCTTAACTCTATTAAGTTAAGATATTCTACTGTATAATACATCTCTATATAGTATTTGTTGAGAAATTCTAATAATTAACTATTAACTTTCATAAAATTTAGGAGTCATGATGAATGTATGTTATAATTATTGACCAATAAGACTAATCATAGTCATCATGTCAAAAGTTTAGCAAGTAAGAAATAACCCTTAAAGTGTACAACAATACCAATTTTATTACTAAAGAAAATGAGGTAAAGAATTCAGATGTACACAGAAAATGAAGTATTAAGGATTAGGAGACATGATAAGTATTTTCAATCTGCACTGATAAACAACAGAAGAACACTTAGATGTTTTGTTTTTAACATCTTATATTATTCACTTTATTTAAAATCCTCAGTGACAGTACAAAGGTAGTTGAACTGAGTGAACTGTCTTATGATTCTGTGCTCATCTCCAGACTTTGCATTCAGATCCAGGAAACTACAGACCTGTTAGTTTGACCTCAATTGTATTCAAGATCTTGGAGTGAATTTTGAAAGAGAAGGTAGTTAAGGACATAGAGGTGAATGGTATTTGGGATAAAACACAACATGGTTTTTATAAAAGGTAGATGGTGCCAGACCAACCTGATCTCTTTCTTTTAGAAAATAACTGATTTTTTAGACAAAGGAAATGCAGTAGATCTGTTCTACCTGGATTTCAGTAATGCATTTGATACAGTTCCACATAGGAAATTATTCGTTAAATTGAAGAAGATGGGGATTAATATGAGAACTGAAAGGTGGATAAGGAACTGGTTAAAGAGGAGATTACAATAGGTCATACTGAAAGGTCAGGGCTGGAGGGAGGCTGCTATTGGAGTTTCTCAGCAATCAGTCTCGGGAATCTTATTTTACATTTTCGTTCATGACCTTGGCACAAAAAGAGGGAGTGTGTAAACAAAATTTGTGGATGACACAAAGTTGGAAGATATTGCCAATACGAAGGAGGACTAGAATATCATACAAGAAGATATGGACAACCTTGAAAACTGGAGTAATGCAAATGGTGCAAAGTGCAAATTTATGCACTTAGGGACTAACACAAGTAATTTTTGCTGTAAGATGGAGACTTATCAGTTGGAAGAGAAAGAGGAGGAGGAAAACCTGGGTGCATTGGTCAATCACAGAATGACTGTGTGCTGCCATTGTGATGTGTCTGTGGAAAGGGCTAATGCAATTCTAGGATGCATCAGGCTAGGTATCGCCAGTAAAGATAGTGGGGTGTTATTTCCATTATACAAGATATTGGTATTGCCTCATCTGCAATATTGTGTGCAAGTTTGGTCTCCCAAATTTAAGAAAGATGAATTCCAACTGGAACACGTGCAGAGAAGAGTTACTAGGATGGTCAGTGGAAGAGAAAACTTCCTTTACACAAGCAGAATCATGGAGCTTGGCTTGTTTTGCCTAAGTAAATGAAGGATGAGGGCAAATATGATTGCTCTCTATAAATACATCAGAGGAATAAATACCAGGGAGGGAGATTTGTTATTTAAGCTAAGCACCAATGCTGACACAAGAACAAATGGATATAAACTAGCCATCAAGAAGTTTATTGACAAAGTTTTCTAACCATCAGAAGAGTGAAGTTCTCGAACAGCCTTCCAAGGGTAGGAAGTGGGGAGCAAAAAACCTAACTGGCTTCAAGACTAAGTTTGATAAGTTTATGGAAGGGATGGTATGATGAGATGCCTACAGTGGCATGTGGCCCATCTGCAACTGCTAGTAGCAATATCCCCAACAGCTGAGACACTAGCTGGGAAGGGCTCTGAGTGACTACAGAGAATTCTTTCCCAGGTGTCTGTTGGTGGGACTTGCCAACATACGCAGCGGCCAACTGATCTCCATATTTGGGGTTGGGAAGGAATTTCCACCCAGGTCAGATTGACAGAGACCGGGGGTCGGGGCGGAAGTCATTTTCCTCTGCAGCATGGTGCATGGGTCACTTGCAGGTTTAAACTAGAGTACATGTTGGATTCTCTGTAACTTGAAGTCTTTAAATTATGATTTGAGGACTTCAGTAACTCAGCCAGAGGTTAGAAGGGCTATTATTGGAGTGGGGGGTGAGGTTCTGTGGCCTGCAATGTGCAGGAGTTCAGACTAGATGATCACAGTGGTCCCTCCTGGCCTTAAATCCTATGAGTTTGAGAGACTTTAGCGCACCTAGATACTTGAGAGCAGAATGGAAGGCATGACAGTTTGGTCATTCATTGTTTAGAAGTCTAGCAGCATCCTCCATAAATCCATTTTATGACACCCTAAGAATGACCAGCCATGTGTCTTGTGCCTAATGAAGTTTCACCAACTGAATCTTCCATCTCTGCTTCCACTTTGCCTCTTGGAGAGTCTCCCTTTTTCTTAATATAATCATCTTCTTTGCACCTTGTGTCTCCTGGACTTTCTTCTCATTCAGTTCATTTATTATCTAATTGACCATTTATTTAACTTTCTGGAATTTCTATCCTCTTTTTCATTTTCTCTTCATTCTTCCACTAGTTTTGTTGGGTCACCAGTTGAATAGCCTATATTGTTGAATGATGAGAGAATCTCAAAAGTTTAGTTTCCTATCTTAATTTTCTGAATTTTCTGAACCTTTGAAATCTAAAAAATTGGCTTAAAAAAATCCACGAGAACAGAAAGCTCATGAGAACAGAGTCCCTTGCAAGATTTCTAGTACTTTCCCCTTCTGGTTTGGCCAAACATACAATATGAACAGTGTTAGGGGGCTTATTCCTTCACCCACTTACTTCCCTGGTCCTTCTCGCATGAACAGAGAGCAACAATACTCGAAGTACAAAGGTGCAAACAATTCGATGTTTATTGGGGTGAGCTTCCAGCAAGCATGATTCCAGTTTCCTTCCTTAGTATCCTCCTTCCCAGCTCTGACACCACAGAGCCTTACACCTGTGTCCCTCTTCCCATTCCTGCCCTTAGCAAAACATGATTCCAATTTCCTTACCCCCATTCCCTGTTCCCATTTCCCCCTTTAGCAAAACATGATTCTAATTTCCTTATCCCCATTCCCTGTTCCCATTTCCCCCTTTAGCAAAACATGTTTCCAATTTCCCCACCCCCATTCCCTGTTCCCATTTCCCCCCCCCCCACACACACACCCACTTCCTGATTGACTATATAGTAAAATTTGAGTTCTGCTTAGCTATACCTTTACCAATCATTTTCCTGAAATGTAACTAACCACTCCTAACATATTGTAACATGACTATGTAACCAATTATATCCCACCACCTCAATTAGTTTACACCCAGCAAAATTAATTATACAGCAGACAGAAACAATCACAGAACCAGACAGAGATTATACAGACAAACAATGGGGAAATGGGAACTATAATGACAAAACAATACAGAAGTGAGGATTTCACATCCCAGCTATTGATAAGTGAGTTCTTGCCAGACAGGATGCTATCAAACTAAGTTTTCTTTTACATCTTCTAGGCAGGTTTCAGAGTAACAGCCGTGTTAGTCTGTATTCGCAAAAAGAAAAGGAGTACTTGTGGCACCTTAGAGACTAACCAATTTATTTGAGCATGAGCTTTCGTGAGCTACAGCTCACTTCATCGGATGCATACCATGGAAACTTCACTTCCCTTTCTCTGGAGGCGATAGGCATTATCAGGACAGGAGTGTATTCCTAACAGCCCATTAGCACCTTATGTCAATGTGACTAGTTTGGAATGTGAGGATGTGACCTGTCGCTTCCCAGCTTATGGCTGCCTCTGATGCTTAGCCAAAGGCCTTAGCCTAAGAACAGGGCCTCAGACTGTCACAGTAAGAGAAGGACTTTACACTGGCAGACAGTGATTTTGATTCTTTCTTTTATACCTCTATAACTAGCCAAGTGATAAGAATACACCTAAATTCTTAGCGTATAGGCCTTTACAGGCAGGCCTGAATATCTATATCCTAACAAACAGCCTCTCTCACAGTACTTTGGCATTCTCATTTCTAGTCATTGCCAGAAACCAGAAGTGCAGAGACACACAAAAATGAAGCACAATGAAAATAAATTAACTAAGCTTCCTAAAACTAAAAATAATTTGGTATACAAAGAGTTCAAGTTTTGGGCAAAGGTTCAGGGTCAGGGTCTGGAGAATTTCTCATTGTATCTGGTCCAGTTCACCTATTCCAAATAATGTTTTTGAGAACTGCAATTTGGACCCTATTTTGTCACTTATTTGGGTACACTTACTCTTTCAGGTATTGATATGATTGAGGATGAGCTAGTTCTGTGGTTGCAAGACACAAAGAAGTAAAACTCCTGAATGTTGAAAAAGAGATGCCCATATATATGGGCAGCAGTATCACCACGTTTGGCAAAAGTTATGGAATGGAAATTCTACCTTCAGCCACATAGTTATATGTGATATCAGATGTGGAGGGCTATGGAGAGTTCAATCTGGTATAAATTATGCTACCGTTCTGGTAGATAAGGATCTGTTCATAATTACTTATTAGGTATCTTTCTAGCTAAAATAATAATAATAAATAATAAATAAAACACCTAGCTTTTATTTAACAGTCTTTGATGAGTAGATTACAGAGCACTTTTCAAAGGAGGTTAGTATCATTTCCCCACATTGTACAGATGGGAAAACAGAGGCACAGAGAAGGGAATTGACTTGCCCAAGGTTCCCCAGTAAATCAGGGCTGGGTCTAAGAATAGAATGGCCAGTTTTGCTGTAAGGACTAATCATATGATCATTAGTCCCATCAATACATAAAGCATAGCTACTATAGTCAAGACCTAATCCTGGAGCACATGGAACTCCCATTGACTTCAATGGAATTTCCACACTGGGTACCACTATACAATCAGGTTTCAGAGTAACAGCCGTGTTAGTCTGTATTCGCAAAAAGAAAAGGGGTACTTGTGGCACCTTAGAGACTAACCAATTTATTTGAGCATAAGCATCCGATGAAGTGAGCTGTAGCTCACGAAAGCTTATGCTCAAATAAATTGGTTAGTCTCTAAGGTTCCACAAGTACTCCTTTTCTTTTGACTATACAATCAGACCTTTATCTTGGAATCATAGGATCATAGGACTGGAAGGGAACGTGAGAAGTCATCTAGTCCAGTCCTTTGCATTCATGGCAGGACTAAGTATTATCTAGACCATTCCTGACAGGTGTTTGTCTAAGCTGCTCTTAAAAATCTCCAATGATGGAGATTCCACAACCTCCCTTGGCAATTTATTCCAGTGCTTAACCACCCTGACAGTTAGGAAGTTTTTCCTAATGTCCAACCTAAACCTCCCTTGCTGCAATTTAAGCTCATTGCTTCTTGTCCTAGCCTCAGAGGTTAAAAAGACCAATTTTTCTCCCTCCTCCTTGTAACAATCTTCTATGTACTTGAAAACTGTTATCATGTCCCCTTTCAGTCTTCTCTTTTCCAGACTTTATATTGTTTTATTTAGAGTTTATACAAGTTTCCAGGAAAAGGGAGGTGTAAGAATCTTGTCTACTTTAAAATTGGAGCAAGTTTGAAATTAAATGTATTCTTATTACTTGTTTGAATAGTGCCAGCAACGTGTTCCATGCTGTACAAAGTACAAAGATAAAGAGAGTCCCTGCCCTGTGCTATGGTGGTGTTTAGAGGCCCCAACTGAAGCTGGGACCCCATTGTGTTACACGTTGTACTTACACATAGTAAGAGACAGCTTTGCCCTAAGTTTACAATCTAAATAGAGAAGACAGAATTATTGTCATTATATTATTATTATAGACAGAGAACAAAGAGATTGAGCGTATGTCTACATTGCAATTAAGCACCCACAGCTGACCCATGTCAGCTACTGTGGCTCAGGTTGTGGAGCAAAACTGCAGTGCAGACATTCGGGCTTGAACTGGAGCCTGGATTCTGGGACCCCCGCAAAGAGGGAGGGTCCCAGAGCCGGGGCTCGAACCTGAGCCCAAAAGTCTAAATTGCAATTTTATAGCCCTGCAGAGTCCCGAGACCCTGAGACTGCAGACCCGGGAAAAGCCATGGGTGTTTTATTGCAGGTAGACATACCCTCAGAGACTTGCCAGACTCACAAAGACAGTCTGTAGCATGGCCAGGAACTGAACTAAAATCTCCAGAGATGCAGCCCAGTGCCTTCATCACAAGACTATCATTCCTTGCTTTTAACAAGAAAGCTTACTGTTAACATTGGCTTTTATGTTATATTACATTATTAAAAGCTGGAGGCTTGAAGCAAAGTAAACCGAGGGGCTGTAAATAAAAACATAGAGAGGGTTACAGTTGTGTGATAAAATTCACACTGTTGGTACATCCAATTTGAAATGGCCTTTCAGCCATCTTCAGAAGCAGAATGTTTGATGTTTTATGAGAAAGAAAAAGGCAGATTTTACATGAAGAAAACTGTCATTTGAATGGTGAAGTCTTTCTGCAAAAATAATGACCTTGTGTCCAGGCAAATCAACAGATATTCTGGGGTTTATCTGGGACCAAATATCATCATTTTTGCGACTAAAATGTGTTTGCTGATGGACATAGTCAGATTTTTTACCTGAACCAAAATTCACAAATATCTGGTTTCAGGTGGAAAATTAATAGTGTAACACAGGTCTACCAGGGCTGCCATCTTTTATGGCATGGAGGGAGAATCCTATATAAAATAAAATTGCTTCCAGGAGATCAGTTATGGGACATGAATGTGAGTTTCTAGGGGAATTGACAAGAGAATAATTTTTTTTTAAATGGTCAAATATGGTGATTTCAAACCCCTTATTTAAAGTGAAATGCAATATGGTACATCTATTTGATAAGGTACCACAGGAAATATGAATATGAATCATAGAGCATACACCTATCTTTAAAGAATGAAGCCATAAAAGCTTAATGTGTCTGGAAGAAAATGAAGTCCAAATGTTTTACACTACATTTTGGAAACCAGCTCATTTTAATAGAGTTTAAAACTTTTATTGTAAAACTTGTTTTCTCAGCAGTCATTATGGATAATGTAACCATAGGTGGGAAAGATATATTTAAAACCAAACAAAAACCAGTGTAATTTTAAAGTTATAACAAATAAAACTAGACAATGTCTGTAAAGCATTTTGAACGTGTAGGCACTACATAAATGCTGAATATTGTTATGAATGGTACTAAGTGGAAATGTACTGAATCTGGCATTTAAAACAGCCACAGTGCCCAAAGCAAACAAAATATGAAGATAAAGTTAAATCTTACACTAACTAAAGTTACTTGAATTCAACGGAACAAGGAATGGGGTCACTTGGCTATGCTTGCACTAGTCTTAAAAATATGATGCAAAGAAAATGATGCCTGATGTCATTTTATGGGAGTCTGTTTTGATAACAATTTCAACTTTAGGACTCTAATGAACATGCAAGTTTATGTCTATGCAGTTTAGGTGAATATGCAACTACATGCAAGTATCAGATATGGCAGTGGTCCCGAGCAAATACCCTGTTTTGCCACTGAGGGTAAGTGTGCAAATCATGCACCAAATGAACAATTTTGTTAAATTTACATAAAAAACAATGTACCCTTTTATGTACTTTTCTAATAACCTTTTTGCACAGGGCGTCAGAAAAAGGAATTGTTATATTTCTATTGCTCCTACATTGGATATCCTCAGTGTTCCTCAGAGGAAAGCTGCTGCAGCCTCAGCTTGGTTTGAAGGTCATCGGCTTTCTCAAAAGGGCCCTATCTTATGTGCAAACAAGAGGATGGTTTATTTAAATTTACCAGAGACTGAAATGTTTTGTCAAAGGTCAGCAGGCACTGAAAAATATTTCCCAGGCTGGAACTTTTAAAGAAAGCTCCCACAGAAGAGTTCAAAATGCCAAGGAGGGCCCTCATGTATAGAAAGAAAAGACATTATGATTCAGATGACATGCATCTGACAAAGTGGGTATTCACCTACGAAAGCTCATGCTCCAATACGTCTGTTAGTCTATAAGGTGCCACAGTTCTCTTTGCCGCTTTTATGATTCTGAAGCTGTCTAAATCACCCCAGCTTACATAGCAGTGTAACTCTATGAACACAAACTGTGGGGCATGCTCCCCTGGCGGGGGGTCTGAGGAACATTTGGGAGGACATGGGGGTCCAGGCCAACCCCCATGGTGGGTGGGGAGGGAACACTACCCAGCCCCGCTCTGCCCCCAGCTGTGGGATCCAGTCCCAGAGACCCAGACAGAGCCAGTCCCAGAACCGGAACTGGTGGAACAACCAGCACCAGACCCATTGCCAGCACTGAATCCAGTACTTGCAACCCCAACACCAGAGGGCTCCACTGAACCTGAACCGGCAGCAGCGGATAACCCTACACGAGAGGCTCAGCCGGAGCTTGAACCCCAACATAGTGCACCAGCGGAGAGCAATTCACAGTCAACAGAAACAGCCCCATCCCCTACATCGTTTCCAGAGGGACCAAGCCTAGGTCCACAATTCAATGAGGAACTGATGTCTCCAGCATCAAGGGTTCTGTTCTAGACCGAACAGGAAGCAGATGAAAGCCTCCAGAGAGCTTGGACGATGGCACGGAGCATCCCACCACCTGTCAGCTCTTCTAATCGATCCAGGTTTGTTGTAGAAAGAGGACTTTTATACAAGGAAACTCTTTCTGGTGGACACCAGGAAGACTGGCATCCTCAGAGACAGTTGGTAGTTCCAACTAAGTACCGGGTCAAGCTCTTGAGCTTAGCTCACGATCATCCTAGTGGCCATGCTGGGGTGAACAGAACCAAAGACCATTTGGGGAGGTCATTCCACTGGGAGGAAATGGGCAAGGATGTTTCCACCTATGTCCAGTCTTGTGAGGTATGCGAAAGAGTGGGAAAACCCCAAGACCAGGTCAAAGCCTCTCTCCAGCCACTCCCCATCATTGAAGTTCCATTTCAGTGAGTAGCTGTGAATATTCTGGGTCCTTTTCTGAAAAAGACAGCCAGAGGAAAGCAGTACATACTGACTTTCATGGATTTTGCCACCTGATGGCCAGAAGCAGTAGCTCTAAGCAACACCAGGGCTAAAAGTGTGTGCCAGGCACTAGCAGACATTTTTGCCAGGGTAGGTTGGCCCTCCGACATCCTCACAGATGCAGGGACTAATTTCCTGGCAGGAACTATGGAAAGCCTTTGGGAAGCTCATGGAGTGAATCACTTGGTTGCCACCCCTTACCATCATCAAACAAATGGCCTGGTGGAGAAATTTAATGGGACTTTGGGGGCCATGATACGTAAATTCGTAAATGAGCACTCCAATGATTGGGACCTAGGGTTGCAGCAGTTGCTCTTTGCCTACAGAGCTGTACCACATCCCAGTTTAGGGTTTTCACCATTTGAACTTGTATATGGCCTTGAGGTTAAGGGGCCATTACAGTTGGTGAAGCAGCAATGGGAGGGGTTTACACCTTCTCCAGGAACTAACATTCTGGACTTTGTGACCAACCTACAAAACACCCTCCGAACCTCTTTAGCCCTTGCTAAAGAAAACCAAAAGGATGCTTAAAAAGAGCAAAAAGCCTGGTATGGTAAACATGCCAGAGAGCGTTCCTTCAAAGTAGGAGACCAGGTCATGGTCTTAAAGGCGCTCCAGGCCCATAAAATGGAAGCATCGTGGGAAGGGCCATTCATGGTCCAGAAGCGCCTGGGAGCTGTTAATTATCTCATAGCTTTCCCCACCTCCAACCGAAAGCCTAAGGTGAACCATATTAATTCTCTAAAGCCCTTTTATTCCAGACAATTAAAGGTTTGTCAGTTTACAGCCCAGGGAGGAGATGACGCTGAGTGGCCTGAAGGTGTCTACTACGAAGAGAAAAGTGCTGGTGGTGTGGAAGAGGTGAACCTCTCCCTGACCCTTGGGCGTATGCAGCGACAGCAGATCAAGGAGCTGTGCACTAGCTATGCGCCGATGTTCTCAGCCACCCCAGGACTGACAGAACGGGCATACCACTCCATTGACACAGGTAATGCTCGCCCAATTAAAGTCCAACCTTACTGGGTGTCTCCTCAAGCTAAAACTGCTATAGAACGGGAGATCCAGGATATGCTACAGATGGGGGTAATCTGCCCCTCTGGCAGTGCATGGGCATCTCCAGTGGTTCTAGTTCCCAAACCAGATGGGGAGATACGTTTCTGCGTGGACTACCATAAGCTAAAAGCTGTAACTCACCCAGACAACTATCCAATGCCATGCACAGATGAACTATTAGAGAAACGGGGACGGGCCCAGTTCATCTCTACCTTGGACTTAACCAAGGGGTACTGGCAGGTACCTCTAGATGAATCCGCCAAGGAAAGGTCAGCCTTCACCACGCATGTCAGGCTGTATGAAATTAATGGTGGTATATTTTTAAAGTCTTTTGGTATTATTTAGGTCTGTGCTATGATAATGCATGAGGATATTGTAAGCAAGATATGGAGAATTTCTCTATATTTTGGTCTCTACTAAAAAATATGGGAGGCAAAGTACAATGCTGGTTGACAAATACTGGGAGAAAATTAGTGTTGAACTTAAGTTTGTGTGGCTTATGTGGCTTCATAGGAACCCACTGTTCTGTGGCCTTCACACCACACAGACTGTCAACCAGAGTAACACTCCCTTCCCTACCTCACCTCCCACCCCCAATCCCCTTAGACTCTAGTGCTGGCCACAGCAGTGATTATGTATGCATAACTGCCCTCCTTTGTGCCCCATTTGGTCAGTGTATACTTTGGCTTCCCCTCTTGCTTTCCTTGTTTATCTAGGGGGTTTTCTGGAGACATTGGAGCATCAAAGAGAGGTTGCCCAAGGCTGTGCTTCTGGTAGCAAGAGATCAGATCAGATTTCCTGCATGTCACATTCAGCATGACTATAAGGTCCGTTCATCAAACCACAGACTGCACATTCAGTTGTTAATCAGAATTAAGCAACTGAGTTGTCCATTCTCTGGCCCCGGATGTCTTGGTATGATGTAAATTACATTATTACTTGAGGCCGTCATTTCAGTTCTTTGGTGCTGGTCACATGGGCAGCTTACATCCTAGGAATGAGTAACAGAACTCCTTGAGACAAATCAGCAGACCTCTTTCAGAAAAAAAGGATATTTTTCTTGTTCTTTTTCAGTGTCTTTGTTTCCTGGAACAGGCCTTGCCAAACACACATATTCTTATACTTATATTGCTGGACCTCTATGCAGCATTGAATACAATTGACTATGGAATCATAGAATTGGAAGAGACCTCAGGAGGTCTGCTCAAAGCAGGACCAACACCAACTATATCATCCCAGCCAGGGCTTTGTCAAGCCGGGCCCCTTAAAAACCTCTAAGGAAGGAGATTCCCCCACCTCCCTAGGTAACCCATTCCAGTGCTTCACCACCCTCCTAATGAAATAGTGTTTCCTAATATCCAACCTAAACCTCCCCCACTGCAACTTGAGACCATTGCTCCTTGTTCTGTCATCTGCCACCACTGAGAACATCCTAGTTCCATCCTCTTTGGAACCCCCCTCCGGGTAGTTGAAGGCTGCTATCAAATCCCCCCCTCACTCTTCTCTTCTGCAGACTAAATAATCCCAGTTCCCTCAGCCTCTCCTAGTAAGTCATGTGCCCCAGCCCCCTGATCATTTTCATTGCCCTCTGCTGGATTCTCTCCAATTTGTCCACATTCTTTCTGTAGTGGTGGCCCCAAAACTGGACGCAATACTCCAGATGTGGCCTCACCAGTGCTGAATAGAGGGGAATAATCACTTCCCTCAATTTGCTGGCAATGCTTCTACTAATGCAGCCCAATATACCGTTAGCTTTCTTGGCAACAAGGGCACACTGCTGACTCATATTCAGCTTCTCATCCACTGTAATCCCCAGGTCCTTTTCTGCAGAACTGCCACTTAGCCAGTCGGTCCCCAGCCTGTACTGGTGCATAGGATTCTTCTGCCCTAAGTGCAGGACTCTGCACTTGTCCTTGCTGAACCTCATCAGATTTCTTTTGGCCCAATCCTCCAATTTGTCTAGGTCACTCTGGACCCTATCACTACCCTCCAGCATATCTACCTCTCTCCCCAGCTTAGTGTCATCTGTGAACTTGCTGAATCCCCCTGTCCTGCTTCAGAGATATAGCATGGGTGAGCCGGATCCTTTTGGGATGGTGTCTGCCATTCCTCCCAGACCCCACTCAGTGTTGGGAGAGGGGAACCTGTTCTTCCACCTGTAGTGGTTTGTTGTGATAATTGGGCCTATAAATTTATTCTAATGGTGAGCTCAACTGTGAAAAGTACATGTATGTTCATAACATGCCACAATAACCTAAAACAACAGATATTGATGGGAAAAGGTGGGAAAGCTAGATGGAGACTGAATTAGTCCAAACATAAAGGCCTATTGAACTAACACAAAGACTCCTTTTGTGTGTGTTTTGTCTTGTTTTGTCTAATAGGAATATGGTCGGACTTTCCCTGTGAGACTGTCAAACAAGGGTTTTTTCCATCTAAAAACTCTCTCCAGTAAAAGGGAACAAGGGATGTTGTTAAAATGAAACCCTTACTTAATACTTTACTTTTCAAATGCTTTAACTGTTTTTCTTTCTCTTCTATACATGTAATAAAAGGTTAAAATGACATTTCATGGTGTATTTTCCTTGGTACTAAGCAGACTGAGGTTTCTGTACACCAAATCCTGAACCTTGCTTCACACTGTTTAATATTGGACAGCAAAAGAGTCTTGTTGACATCTTTAACTCTTTGGGGCCATATAATCCCTCTAAATGAATACAACAGGCCTCACCAGTGGAGCTTCAAAACCCAGTGTGAAGCCTGCTGGGCTGCAGCCTGTTGAACAAACAGCATGGGCTAAAATGTCAACAATACAGAGCTCACTGTCAGCTCTTGGCCATCTTCTCATCAGATACAAGAAGCATCATATCAGCTCGCCAAAGATTTGGAGTGGATAAAATGCCGCTGCTTGAATCTGATTCTTGGAAAGAGTGAGGTCATGCTGTGGGTGAAAGAAGCATTTTGAAGACCTCACCACTCTTGGAACATCAGTAATAATTACCTTCCGTTGAGGGTACCCTCCGACCATTAAGACTTTGCTGTTTACCTGGACTCCTCACTGTTTTCAATACTTAAATAGCCACAGCTGCAAGAAAAATCCATTTCTGTCCATGACTGGAAAGAAGACTGAATCCTCCTGTTGTTGGATTTGGGCTTAGCCATGGTGATTGGCATGGTGATTACTGTCATTCTCTGTGCCTAGGTCTGAAACCACTGACTGTAAAGCAGCTATAACTGGTTTAGAATTCAGCAGTCCATCTGCTCTGAGATGGTTGAGAGTCACAGCCTCACCCCTGTGCTGCACTTTCTTCACTGCCTCCCCAATGAATGTTGCCTTGTGGGCTGTGCAGAAATGAGTGTGCTTGATCGGAAAGGGTTTGTTTTCCATGGCAAAGGCTGAGGGGGACCGGGAGAGGCTGGAGAACAGAGGCATTCTGTCATGGTTAATGATAGTTGGAAGATTTGAGATATATGATGGCTCAGCTGTGTAGCTTCCCTTTTTCTTATTAGTGGAGAGGGAAACAGTACCACAGACTCTTTCACATGATTCTATTCTACTCTATTCTATCTAGGTTTTTATAACACTGTCATCACTGAGGTATCTGGGAGCCTTCCTGACATGCATTAAGCAATGTGACTAACATCTGTCATGAGTAGTTTGCTCTTTCTCTCATCCTCGCCACAGCAGAGAAATTGTGTGTGTGCAGTGGAGTGTTTGCATTGGTACAATTGGGTTTGGTTTTGATTTGGTTGTTTTCTTTTCACGTGCGTGATACGATGTGTTTATGTGAGAGAAGGGAAGGTGGAAGAAGTGCACTTTCCACTTAGCGCAGAAGGTAGTGAGGTCTGTGATGGTCCCGTGGGAGTTCATTCCAAACTTGTGGACTAACTCCCCAGGAAAGCTCTGCACAGATGAGGTTTGCCCTTACGGTAGAAAGTTCCACTGTTTCTGAGGCATAGAGTTGTCAACCATGGACTTCAGCCCTGAGCTTAGATATGCTGAGCAGCTGGGCCAAGACCACTGAGCACCTTGAACTGGTCTACCTCTGAACCCTGATGGAAGAGTTTAGACCTTTGTTTGCGATATTCACCTATGGAATCACTTCAGAGAAGCAGAGAGATTTCATTTAAATTACCCAGAAGAGAGAAGAATGTGTTTGTTTATGCTTGACTTCATTAGCTTTTTTAGAATGAAAGAGTGGATGAATAGTTTTGCTGGAAAGCTAAACACAGACAAACCAAGGAACCAGGCAAATTTCTCCTTTGTCTCCTCATCTCCATGATAGGACACCACAATCAGGTCCTCTGTTTTTCTTCATCCTGTGGTCCCTGGCTAAACAATGGGAAGCTTCAGTGAAAATGAGAGAGTGCAGATTTCTGCAGACACTGAGTATCTCATGAATGGTGAGGGGAAAAATAAGGAAATACCAAGTCTATTAGTTCCAGTCATGGGTCTCCAGAAGGCTTGCCAAGGAAGGAGACTTCAGTAGCAATGATAGTAGTCAGAATCGAGACTTCAGGACCAGATTCCTCTCAGTGGAAACATTTTCCTAGAATGCCTTGGAGAGAGATGTAAATCAACTCTATTATACAACTCTATTATTTACTGAGGCAAGATCAGGTACAAAGGATATGATCAAATGTCCTCCCTAGAGATTTTTTTGTTGGGAGTCTTCTGCTAAAATCCTTGGGATCCTCATTTGCTCAAAGAAAAGCTGCAATCCATTTTTCAGACAATAGAATGCTTGCCTTTAGCTTTTACTCCTACAGAGTGCTGGGATTTATTGTAGAGAGCCTTGGAATTAAAAATGGGATGATATGTGACTCTTTCTTTATTTCAGCTTTCCATTAAGCTTGTGATTATTTTATTCCATATGAGAAAATATATGAAAAAGACATTATGTTGAGTTTCCTTTTATAATGAGGTGTTGCAGCCTCTTGTAAAAGGAAATGATCAATCCATGCTCTGGAATAGTGAATTTAAGGGTATCATTGAACTCATCAAGATAAGCAACATTGTACAACATCTCTCTCCAATATCATTTATTTAGGATCTGACCTGGATTACTGCAAATATCCAGAACATCCATACATTTGTTTTGCCCATGTTTCATAATGCATACACATCAGGAGGCAGAAATAAGGTTGCATGGATTACCTGAATCCTGGGATTTCCTAAGTCTTGAATGCTTTACTTTGTGACCACAACAATGTTCTTTTAATGTAGTTTTTAGTATAACATATTATGATTTTTTGTATTGCATATTTTAAATTTTTAAAATTGCCTAGAAATGCTTAGTATAAACTGAAATACAAAAATAAATAAATTAAATGAATGCAGGACTCCAGAATTGTCAAAACTAGAATAATTCATGAACACTAAATTTTCATAAAATGAAATAAACAAATACATTATGAATAGCAACAGCTGTTTATTCAAACTACAGTGCAATTTATGCTTCTGGAAGGATGAAAGTTTCTGAAATATAATTAAAGACATTTTCATTTGTGTTCACCACTCCCTCATGTTTTCCATTGCCAGTAACAACTAGAATACAGTGTAGACAAGTAATCTCTTTAGTTTATACGCCCGCCTGCAAGATATAATTATTGAGTTCACATCTAACAACTCCATGTAATAGCTGGGTTTCCACATATAATTTTTCATGTCAGTATGGATTTCTTGCATGACATTTTAGAAAGTTCTTGGTCCTTGTGGATTTTATAGAGGGAGATTCAGTGCATGCTATCATGAACTAATTCACATTCTAAGCAAGTTTCAAGCACATGATAACTTAAGTCTAGTCTTTTTTGCTCCTTGTAGTGGTGGAATGTCCCTTGGATACTTCCATGCGGATTACTCTCAAAATGTTACACAACATATGCTGGCATTCCACTTTGTTTTAAATGATAAAGTAATGCAATCTACACTCATTATGAGTTAATTTGTGGCCAGGACTAACACATGCAGAAGAATAGGAGGAAGTAAGGACTCCTCTGCCCCCAAGCACAACTGCATTATACCAGCCTGGATTGCTGCTCCAGCCAGGTACAAGAAGAGCAGGGACTTCATGCCTGATACTTCTTACTCTGAACAAGTGGGAGGGGAGAGTTAGAGCCATGGCTCCGCCCCCACAAGCACTGCCAGAGGAGCTGGTTGGCCATAAGAAGGGGAAAACATGCTGAAGAGGGCAGTAGCACATGGCTCCCTCTATGGAGCAAGGAGAATGTATTGGAGGAATTGCAACTCCATTCCTCAGAGAAGCAAGGGCCCAGAAGATCCTCAAAGCGTTGTAGAGTGGCAAAGCATAAAACGTGTGTATCAATTAACAGTTTTCTGATACCCAGAAGAACATTCACTTAGGGTGGTTTTTTACATTTAGAAATAGCTTTCATTCTATAAGTTACAGTTATTTCTTGTATTTTTTGTATTTCCTGATCTTGACTTTGCTTATTTTCCCACCTTACAGTATTATCCATTATTGGGATGTGTAATACTATATAAGGCCCCAATTCTGCAAACATATGCATCACACAAGCTTAACTTTATGCTTGTAATTAAGTCCTGAGCCAATGGGACTAGTCATGTGTGTAAAATTAAATGAACATACAAGTGTTTGCAGGACTGAGGCCTAAATCGCATATTCCTGTCATCACTCTATGTCACAGCTCATCCCACTGAAAAACCATCAGCTGTTTTCCAAAGAATTCTAGTGCAGAAAAGATTCCTGTTACAAAGATCAAAGTGGTAAAACACAGGGAGCTGAGGCATAAACTGCTCCCTGGTAAGAGTCCCCCAGGTGGAGGACCCTATAGACAGAAGGATTCTAAACAGAAGAGCATACTGTCTCTTTTTCTCTCTTTAGTCTAATTATCTGGATGGACAGTTTGAAATGGGTGTCTGAACATCCAACGTGTACAGGAGCCAACCCAGAAATGTTTTACGACTTGATTGCTGTGAAAATTCTAATAAAGGCAACTTGTGTAGAGACTGGAACTTGACCTCTGTCTCTCAGTTAAGGAACTGTGACAAACAGAGCACGGGTCTAATATTCCTAACCCAAGAGCTGAGTAGACTCCTTGTAAGGGGCGCCAAGTGTGTGAAACCTCCATCCCCTTCCTGGGGAATAAAGGTCAAGTAAACAGAGAACCAACACAGTTATGAAAGTTCTCTTTTGTTTTATTTTGCAAGTTACAAAGTCTCTGTGTGGCAGTGTTTGGCTGCTTTTTGGGCAAATAGAGAGTTGGTACTAGGTTCTTGAAAGTGTTTTCCATTAATCTGGAGAATGTTTTGAGGCATGAAATTAAAAACAACTGTATCACAACAGAACTTTTCTAGCACCTTTCTTGTTCCTGAAAACCTGGCTATACCCTCCTCCACCAAGTACTAAAGCTCTCTATTTCACAGCTCCTTTCTAACTCAGCCTGCTTTAACTTTCTGCTTCTACTGTGTGCCTGTGATGACTCTACCTGCTTGAACACATACTGATCTTAACTCCCACATTTTTCATTAATATTTGACTGGCTCCTGCCAGCTGTAACCCAGATCCCCAGCAAGACAGAGACCAACTCAACTTTGGACTTTGACATGGAAAACTAAACTAGAGTACACTTGGGAGCAGGAGGCAAACAGACCAAGAAAGTCTTTTATTCTTGTTCTGCTGCTAAACTGGATTAATTTGGAAAATCCAGATTTCTCACCCCAGAAACACTAAGAAACTTGGTTACAGACAGATGTGGTAATGAAAAATTACTACAATTTCAGAAGGCTTATTTTATTCTACTGTTTGAAAATCTAAATAAGGAAACTTATTAATGTAAAATGAGAAAGAAGCAGTTTTGTTGAGGAACAATTTAATGACCATTAACTAAGTCTGAAAATTACCTTCCTTTCTATACACCTAATTGAAATACCTACAAGAATACTAGTTTGTTGGCTGATGTAAAAGTTACCACACACAGAACTATTAAAAGAACTTACAAAGTTTGTATACCATACTGTTACAACGGTCTGTGTTGAAATAGACAGAAGAGCGGAAAGTGGAATTGTCCCTTCACGCTCACAAGGAGATTAATCTGCAAACAACCATCTTCCTGGAATAAACTCCTTCCTCTGTTTATGCACAGGGATGATACACAGCAATGGGCTAGTGATGGATTAGTTGGCTACACTAAGAAAATAAGAATCAGTCCTAAATATAAAATGAAGACTTCCCTTGGACAGAGACCAAATCTAAATAAAGTATATCTTATATGAAAGTCTTGAATCAGCTAGGAGCCAAATGGAGGGGAAACAAAGAGTTTAACTTCCCAGACTCTAAATCAATAGTAGAAGGAAAATAAGGGATGAACTACCTATGTAGAGTCTTATAAAATCAACCCAATCCTTCCTAATGCCTTGCTTGCTAAGTTTTATAGAATCCAGAATCTAGGCCAAACAGGTGCCTGTTGACAATTAGCCTTGAGGAGTCAACAGAAATCTCCTGAGGGCAATGCTAACAAACCTAATTGGTAACAGCTGTGAGTCCTTGGGCTCCCTTGTGGTGTTCAGCTTCCTGCTTATAGATTCCTACAGGGTTCCTGGCATCACACCTGATAGTAACATGGATGAAAATATGACATTTCAAGTTTGTTGAATTCTTGGCAGACTAGGGATGCACTTTTGCATAATACAAAACCATTCATAGAATTATAGAATCATAGAATATCAGGGTTGGAAGGGACCCCAGAAGGTCATCTAGTCCAACCCCCTGCTCAAAGTAGGACCAATTCCCAGTTAAATCATCCCAGCCAGGGCTTTGTCAAGCCTGACCTTAAAAACCTCTAAGGAAGGAGATTCTACCACCTCCCTAGGTAACGCATTCCAGTGTTTCACCACCCTCTTAGTGAAAAAGTTTTTCCTAATATCCAATCTAAACCTCCCCCACTGCAACTTGAGACCATTACTCCTCGTTCTGTCATCTGCTACCATTGAGAACAGTCTAGAGCCATCCTCTTTGGAACCCCCTTTCAGGTAGTTGAAAGCAGCTATCAAATCCCCCTCATTCTTCTCTTCTGCAGGCTAAACAATCCCAGCTCCCTCAGCCTCTCCTCATAACTCATGTGTTCCAGTCCCCTAATCATTTTTGTTGCCCTTTGCTGGACTCTCTCCAATTTATCCACATCCTTCTTGAAGTGTGGGGCCCAAAACTGGACACAGTACTCCAGATGAGGCCTCACCAATGTCGAATAGAGGGGAACGATCACATCCCTCGATCTGCTCGCTATGCCCCTACTTATACATCCCAAAATGCCATTGGCCTTCTTGGCAACAAGGGCACACTGCTGACTCATATCCAGCTTCTCGTCCACTGTCACCCCTAGGTCCTTTTCCGCAGAACTGCTGCCTAGCCATTCGGTCCCTAGTCTGTAGCTGTGCATTGGGTTCTTCCGTCCTAAGTGCAGGACCCTGCACTTATCCTTATTGAACCTCATCAGATTTCTTTTGGCCCAATCCTCCAATTTGTCTAGGTCTTTCTGTATCCTATCCCTCCCCTCCAGCGTATCTACCACTCCTCCCAGTTTAGTATCATCCGCAAATTTGCTGAGAGTGCAATCCACACCATCCTCCAGATCATTTATGAAGATGTTGAACAAAACCGGCCCCAGGACCGACCCTTGGGGTACTCCACTTGATACCAGCTGCCAACTAGATATGGAGCCATTGATCACTACCCGTTGAGCCCGACAATGTAGCCACTTTCTACCCACCTTGTAGTGCATTCATCCAGCCCATACTTCCTTAACTTGCTGACAAGAATACTGTGGGAGACCATGTCAAAAGCTTTGCTAAAGTCAAGAAACAATACATCCACTGCTTTCCCTTCATCCACAGAACCAGTAATCTCATCATAAAAGGCGATTAGATTAGTCAGGCATGACCTTCCCTTGGTGAATCCATGCTGGCTGTTCCTGATCACTTTCTCTTATGCAAGTGCTTCAGGATTGATTCTTTGAGGACCTGCTCCATGATTTTTCCAGGGACTGAAGTGAGGCTGACTGGCCTATAGTTCCCAGGATCGTCCTTCTTCCCTTTTTTAAAGATTGGCACTACATTAGCCTTTTTCCAGTCATCCGGTCATACTCATTCATGAGTAGCTCTTTATTAATGTGTCTAAGCGTATAATTCATTTGTATTAGTTTGCAACATAATAAGCCTGGGCAAGGGGACATTGTTCACTTGGTTAAGGTCCCAAGTTCAGGTCCCAAGTTTGTTAAGCAAAATGTTTTGCAGAAGCTAATATGATTAGAGAGGTTTAGAGGGAGCTGGATCAATCACAGTGGAGTGAAAATCATAAATTAGTAATGTTGTGTCTTCTTATCTACACTCCTATTTCCACAGCCAAATTATCAGACAACTTTTATCCTGGTATTGATCTAGCTTGTGCAGCTGTTACCGTCTCAGCATTCTTTTCAGATTTTTCTCAGCTCATTTCAGTGTTTTTGTTCCATAGGAGATATAAGATGAAGAAGGAACTGGGAGACTATCATTAAGGATCAGAGTAACATCAAGATGAAAACACTAGCAATTTTTATTTTTCTCGTTATTTGATGGGATCTCACAGAACGTATACAAAATAATCTAATAAAGATTGTGAATGCAGAGCAACGTGTGTCAGAGGTAAAATCTTGTGGACCACTGGCACAAATAAAAACAAATTCTAAGCAGGGGCTCCCATCCCAGAAATTACTTGGTGCTCCAAATCAGGAAATTGAGAAATATGAATTGCTTAACTTAGGACTAAATACAATATTTCATGTTAATGCATTTTACTCATTAATATGAACAATGCAGGATCAGTAAGAAATTTATTTTTTAAATTTATTGCCATTCTTAGTACGCTTGAATTCCATTCTAATAAAACAAAAAGTTAAAAGCTAAAGCTCTTCTTATCAAATATTGCTCTTTGTGGGATATTAACTGTTCTACATAGAATAATAAAGTCTTTAATAGAACATATATAAATATTTTTTATTGTTATTGCTTTCTCAACATTCCAGATGGGGTACCTTTAGCTGAATGACATGATAACTTAGGTCTTGACCCTGTAAGATGCTCTGCCTGGGCAAATACCAGCCCAACTGAGACCGATTGCATTGTACAAGTTTCGCTGTAAAGGTGACGGTTAATTATGAAAACACCCTTCGTATTGTAGTACTGTGACTTCTTAACTACAAACCCAAACTCAGCAGCCAATATTCTATCAGTAGAACCACCCTATTTTGGTCATGGTGAAATTTTATGGCATATACCAATTGAAGTTGTGTCTTATGTGTGTTTTTGTCCTCTATATCATTAGAAAGATCCTCATCCCCACTACAGACTCTTTATGTTGGGTACAATCCCTGATGTATACTCCTCTGATGTACGAATTTAGGAAAGAGCTGCAGATATTCTTCCGGAGACCCATTCAAAAGCCCTGGCACAGGGACATGTTGTGGGGATGAGACTGAATCATGTAGTACTGTGAAGATTTTGGGTAACCCACAGCCCTGAGACCAGAGGAGTTCTGTGCCCGCACCAATTATTAGGGATGTGTGCTCATGCTTGCCCCCCACACACTTGTGCACATCCCTGCACACCTAGATACATTAGATCAGTCCTTTGTTCTTCACCTGTAAACAGGGTTCTCCCCTCCCTGCTGTTCACCTCTTCCTATTAATTTCTTCTACTGAAGTCCCTGTAATCTCTTCATTAGCCTTTGACTGAGTATGCAAATTGCCTTCCATTGTAAGGCACACAATACAAAATTGTCAACCAGGGAGATAAATGTCTCCCCACCTCCTGTTTGGTGGAACCTGACCTCAGGCACGCTACCTCTGGGTGACCTGTCTTTAACTTGAAGGCTTCAGAACATAATTTCCAGTATATACACATATCTCCTTACATATTGTCCACACAAACATTTTGCAAAGATTATGATGACCAATGTGACACAGGCTTTCAGTAGAAACTGTACATTACACAGCAGACCCCATTTTAATGGCGTGGTGAGGGCCAGCATTAGACTTTTTGGGTCTAAGGGCTGAGGCTGAAGCCTGAGCTCCACCCCCACCTGGGGCAGCCGGGCTCAGGCTGTGACCCCCTTTCCTCGCATCCAAGGTGGCGGGTCCCAGTCTCTGCCCCCTTCCCAGGGTCATGTAGTAACTCTGCTGTCAGAAGGGGGTCATGGTGCGATGAACCATACTCTAGGCTGAACTAGAATGTAAATACTAAACCCAGAGAATCCTTGTAGCCCTTTTGAACCCCTGTGCCCTCTGGTATCAGAGGTCCTTAGGTCATACCACGGTGGTCTTAATTACAGGGGTCCCTAGAGCAGCTCAGATCAAAGGTGGCTTAAAGCCACGTTGGTTCCCCTTCACCCTTCCTAGAGGCACAGCTCAGAATCTCCCCCAAGAACTTCAGGATAAAGGCTTTTGACATTTTTCTGGTTTTGACTTTTTAATTCCTTGTACATTTTTCTCATTACAAATTCCTCACTGTTTCATTTAATATGCCATAAGAAAAACAATTAAAATGTTCTATAATATTTTATGATTTTTTCCAATTTATAGTTGGTATTTTTACTGACTCTTACCAGCATGAATAGGCTAAAATAGGGAAAGAACAAGTTAAAATTACTTAGACAAGTCCAATGACTTCAGGTCACCAGGGCCTGATGAAATACATCCTAGAATACTCAAGTTGCTGACTGATGAAGTATCTGAGCCATTGATGATCATTGTTGAAAAGTCATGGAAGATGGGAGAGATTCCAGAAGACTGGAAAAGGGCAGATATAGTACCCATCTATAAAAAGGGAAATCAGGACAACCCTGGGAATTACAGACCAGTCAGCTTACCTTCAGTACCTGGAAAGATAATGGAGCAAATAATTAAGCAATCAATTTGCAAACACCTAGAAGATAATGAAGTGATAAGTGACAGTCAGCACAGATTTGTCAAGAACAAATTAGGTCAAACCAATCTGATAGCTTTCTTTGACAGGGTAACAAGCCTTGTGTATATAGAGGAAGCGTAGATGTGGTATATCTTGACTTTAGTAAATCTTTTGATACTGTTTTGCATGACCTTCTCATAAACAAACCAGAGAAATACAACCAAGATGGAGCTACCATAAGGTAAGTGCATAACTGGTTTGAAAACTGTTCCGAGAGAGTAGTTATCAGTGGTTCACAGTCATGCTGGAAGGGCATAATGAGTGGGGTCCCACAGGGATCAGTTCTGGGTCCAGTTCTGGTCAATATCTTCATCAATGATTTAGATAATGACATAGAGAGTACACTTATAAAGTTTGCAGGCAATACTAAACTGGGAGAAGTTGCAAGTGCTTTGGAGGATAGGATTAAAATTCAAAATGATCTTGACAAACTGGAGAAATGGTCTGACGTAAATAGGACGAAATGAAATAAGGACAAATGGAAAGTACTCCCCTTATGAAGGAACAATCAGTTGCACACATAGAAAATGGGAAATTACTGCCTAGGAAGGAGTACTATGGAAAGGGATCTGAGCGTCATAGCAGATCACAAGCTAAATATGAGTGAACAGTGTAACACTGTTGCAAAAAAAGCAAACAGTATTCTGGTATGTATTAGCAGGAGTGTTGTAAGCAAGACACAAGAAGTAATTTTGCCATTCTACTTCATGCTGATTAGGCTTCAACCAGAGGTGAAAGTAAGCCAGTATGCCCCGGTACGGCGTACCGGTAAGAGCAGGTGCGCTGTACCAGGATCGGCTTTCCAAGAGGGCAATTTAAAGCCCTGGGGTAGTGGCGGCGGGGCTGCGGTGGGGATTTAAAGGGCCCCGAAGCACCAGCCGCTGCTACTCCCCCCCCCAGGGCCCTTTAAATCCCGGCCTGAGCCCTGCTGCCCGAGCCCTGGGGTAGCGGCGGCGGGGCTCTGGCGGGGATTTAAAGGGCCCCGGAGCAGTAGCGGTGGCTGGAGCCCCAAGCCCTTTAAATCCCCACCTGAGCCCTGCTGCCCGAGCCCTGGGGTACGGGTGGGGGGGCTCTGGCGGGGATTTAAAGAGCCCCGGAGCTCCAGCCACCGCTACTGCCCCGGCCCCTTAAATCCTCGCTGAAGCCCTGCTGCCAAAGCCTTGGGGTAGCGGCGGTGGGGCTCCGGCGGGCATTTAAAGGGCCTGGGCGATAGTGGCGGCTGGAGCCCCGGGGCCCTTTAAATCCCCGATGGAGCCCAGCCACCGCTACCCCAGGGCTCGGGCAGCAGGGCTCAGGCGGGGATTTAAAGGGCTCGGGGCTCCGGCAGCTGCTACCACAGCAGAGCCCCAGGCCCTTTAAAGCTCTGCCGGAGCCCAGAGCCCCGGGGTAGCGATGGCAGCCGGGAGCCCACAGGGCTCCTCAGTGATTTAAAGGGTCCTGGGCTCCGCTGCGGTAGTGGCAGCTGGAGCCCTGGGCCCTTTAAATTGCCCCCGAGCCCCGGGGCTCCCAGCCGCCTCTGCAGCTGGTAGCTCGGGCGTGATTTAAAGGGCCCTGGGCTCCCAGCCGCCACTATCGCAGCTGGAGCCCTGGCCCTTTGAATCAAGATTTAAAGGGCCCAGGGATTTAAGGCCCTGCCTCTTCCGGTTAAGGCCATGCCTCTTCCGGTTGAGGCCACGCCCCCTGCTCAGGACTCCGGCGTACCGATAAATCCTCTAATTTTCTTTCACCCTGGCTTCAACTGAAGTATTGTGTCCAGTTCTGGGTGCGATATTTCAGAAAATATGTGGACAAATTGGAGAAAGTCCAGAGAAGAGCAACAAAAATTATTAAAGGTTTAGAAAACATGACCTATGAGGGAAAATTTAAAAAATTGGGTTTGTTTAGTCTGGAGAAGACAAGACTGAGAGGGGACATGATAACATTTTTGAAGTACATAAAAGGTTGTTACAAGGAGGGGAGAAAAATTATTCTCCTTAACCTCTGAGGATAGGACAAGAAGCAATGAGCTTAAATTGCAGCAAGGGTGGTTTAGGTTGGACATTAGGAAAAACTGCCTAACTGTCAGGGTGGTTAAGCACTGCAATAAATTGCCCAGGGAGGTTGTGGAATCTCCATCATCGCAGGTAAGAAAAACAATTGTCAGGGATGGTCTAGATAATATTTAGTCCTGACATGAGTGTAGGGGACTGGACTAGGTGACCTCTCAAGGTCCCTTTCAGTCCTATGAGTCTATGATTCTATGAATTGAGAATAGGTAGCCAATTTAATATTGGTAATTTAAATGTTCACATTTGGGTACCTTTTTGGAGGACATGCTTTAGTCAGACACAAGCCACTGGGCTCAATACAGGAGTAACTAGATGAAATGGTATGGCCTGTGTTATAGAGGAGGTCAGATTAGATGATCTAATGGTCTCTTCTGGCCTTAAAACCTATGAGATTTTGTTTCCAAAATGAGAGTTTGAATTTTGAAATATTACTGGGCTTGATACTGCAAACCTCTATGGATCAAATTCCCATTAGAGTCAATGGGAGTTCTGCATATGTGACAAATGCTAGATAAGGCTTATTTTTAGTTTGAGTTTGGGTTAATTTTAAATGTCCTATTTTATGTAACACAAGATGGAACTAATTTCGCAAAGGAAAATATTTTATAATATGCTTTAGTATGTTATGATATTTTAAAGATGTTAGCCCATGAGAAACCATTATCAGAAGGACTTTTAGCAGCATGTCATATTTTCCACTGTGATTGGCAAAAAACTATGTAAGCATAACATATATTACACGAGATTATGGGGAAGGGGAATACATGTCTTTACTTAAATTGTAAATTATGAGCAAGCTGTTCTTTGTTTGCTCAGATAAAACTGGTAAGTGAAATGGTTTATTAGGTCGGAGACTGGCTCAGGAACGATAGTAGAAATGAAGACTTTATTTAATCTTTAGTTCTAGCTGATAGTGATGAACTATTGATGTCACATGATGACTCTGCTGTGATCTGCCATAAGTGAAATTCATTGGTGGTCTCACACTCTTAGTGGTTAGGTGTTCATGCTACAACATGACAATCATAACTGGCACCTTTCCACAGCAGGAAAGCCAGAGATAGAGGTCCTGAGCCAAAACTTGCTGAAAGTTTCTCATTCACATCAAGAGGACTAGACTCAGGCGAGAATGGGCATGTCTGGATGAGGCACAGTGTTGCCAGTCAGATCATGGCTGTTCTGTGGACAGATAAAAAACTTGACTTCTCTGCATTTTGCTCTGAGCCTGCTGCCACTTAGCTGCTATGGGTACATCTACATTTGAGCTGGGAGATGTGATTCCCATCTTGCATAGACTGCTTGTGCTAGCTGTACTCAAGCTAGCATACGAACAATAGCAGCATAGCTGGGGTAGTACAGGTGGCAGGTTGGGCTAGTCACTTGAGCACATACCCACCCAGGCCCCCCCGAATACGTAGTCGGGTAGCTGGTCTGAGCTGCCACCTCCTCGAGCTAGCGCAGGGACACCTATGCAAGCTGAGAATCACACCCAACTTAGATGCACACGTATCCTATATTGACACCTTTCTCTCTAAAAATGTAAACTTTTTTTTTTCTAATTGGCCATGACAGGCTCAGTTCTTAGCCTATTTTAGAAAACTGCAGGGAATTCTGCTGTTGAAGGCTTTTTCTAGGTATCTATATAGCTCTCATTAGTGTAGTATCTCAGCGCCTCACAAGCATTAACGAGTTTTATTGTCACAATACCTGTGTGAGAGTGGGAAGTATTATCCCTATTTCACAGATGGCAAAGAGAGACCCAGGATAGATTAAGTGACTTTGCCCAAGGTCATGCAAGAAATGTGTCCAATTCCTGGTTGAGCCAGGAATTGAACCCAACTCTCTTGAATCCCAGTACCTATCCACTATCCCATCCTTCCTACCAATTACACTTATCGGTACTCCAACTCTAGCTAGAATACTTCCACTGGGCTCTGCTATTTGCTCTAACCCAATTATATGCAGCTCTAATAATTATGACTCCATGTCTCTTTCCATTGTATAAATGCACAGATGTCAGCCACTTGTAAAGTTTGGCATTAATGTTCACTCTGGGTGAAATTTACCTCAGCATTGATGGCCCATGTCAGGGGTTGAGTAGCACCCTGGTACACAGGGTCTTGTTTGGGATCTTTGTTGCTGAGAAACAGGAACTGAAGGAGTGGCAGGACAACGAGAAGAGGGATCGAAAGGAGAAAGCAGCATGCCATAAAGAAGCAGCGGAGAGGCTCTTAAACATTATGGAACGCCAAGCAGACATGCTCCAGGCAATACTAGCTCTTCAAAGTGAGCAGCTCTGTGCCCGCCTTTCCCTGCAGCCGCTGTCGCAAAACTCTTTCCCATGCACCCCACAGACATTGCCAACACACTCTTATCGACCTCCTGGCTCCAGTCTCTACCCGCAGCGTTCCAATCCTCCCTCCTCACAGTCCTGCACTGTGGACTCCCACTACCCACTGCTATCAACACCCGTCCCTTTGCAGTTTGGCCCTGCTGAAGTACAGTACCCGCTGCATTGTACTCTAAAGGAGAAGTTTGGATATGATCCCTGGACAGACACATATCTTTAGCCGTCCCAGGACCCCTCCTCCTCCTGGGACCTTCCATTCTCCCCTCCCACTCCCTGCTGATGTATTTTTTTCATTTGACTCTCTCCTCCAGTTGTTGTCTTTTAATAAAAGAATTGTGTTGGTTTGAAAGCAATCTTTATTCTATTAATTGAAAGCAAAAAGATCACTGCAAAGCAACATACAATTAGGTTAAACCTCCTTATTGCATCATGTGCACCAATCACCTCCTAGCATTACAAGCACTGAAATCCCAAGAATAGCAACAAATATTAGTGGCTTTCAGCTTCAAATTGTGCCTCAAGGCATCCCTGATCCTTAGAGCGTTGTGCCCCTCTAATAGTCCTGGTACCTGTCTGTTCAAACTTATCCTCCAGCCTCTGCGGTCCAGCTCTGAGTGAAGCTTTCACCCTTCCCTTCACAAATATTATGCAGCGTACAGCATGCAGTTATAAGCATAGGAATATTGTCATTGGCCAGGTCCAGCTTCCCATAGAGGCATTGCCAGTGGGCTTTTAAATGGCCAAAAGCACACTCCACAATCATTCTGCACTTGCTCAGCCTGTTGTTGAACTGCTCCTTGCTGTTGTCAAGTTGCCCCGTCTATGGCTTCATAAGCTACAGCATTAAGGGGTAGGTGGGGTCTCCCTGGATCACAATGGGAATTTTGACTTCCCCTACAGTGATCTTCTGGTCCGGGAAGAAAGTCCCTACTTGCAGCTTCCTGAACAGGCCAGTGTTCTGAAAGATGTGCATGTCATGCACCTTTCTGGACCAGCCTGCATTAATTGGGGATCGGTCCTGCTTTGAGGGGATCGGTCCTGCTTTCAGCAGGGGGTTGGACTAGATGACCTCCTGAGGTCCCTTCCAACCCTGATATTCTATGATTCTATGATTAATGTCTATGAAACGGCCCATGGTGATCCACAAGAGCCTGGAGAACGATTGAGAAATACCCCTTGCAATTAATGTACTCAGAGGCTAGGTGGTCTAGTGCCAGAATTGGAACATGCGTGCCATCTATTGCCCCTCCACAGTTAGGGAAGCCCATTTGTGCAAAGCCAGCCACAGTGTCACACACGTTGCCCAGAGTCATGGTCGTTGAGAGCAGGGAGACCAACCGTCGACTTTCCCACTCCAAATGGGTTAGCGACCGATGGGTAGCAGTCTGGAGTAGTGCAATTGCCACACCCTTCTCCAACGACAGGGCGGCTCTCATTCTCCTGTCCTCGTGCTGCAGGGCTGGGGCGAGCTCACCACAGGGTCCCTTGAATGTGGCTTTCCTCATCCGAAAGTTCTGCAGCCGCTGCTCGTCATCCCGGACGTGCATCACGGTGTGATCCCGCCACTCAGTGCTTGTTTCCCGGGCCCAAAAGCTGCGTTCCACTGTGGTCAGCACCTCCGTGAATGCTACAAGCAATCTCGTGTCATAGCTACTACTACATAGCATGGCGAGATCAGTGTCTCACTCCTCTTGCCTTTGTTGTTTAAGGAATAACTCCACTGCCACTCATGATGTGTTGGTCAGAGCGAGCAGCACACTGGTCAGCATCCATTCCTGCAGCCCGAAGAGGCAGAGCGCACAGTACACAAACCACTGAAAGATGGTGCCAAATGCGGATGGAAGAACAGGGATTTCTGGGATGCAAAGCAATGCATCATGGGTCATTGGAACAGGACCCAGTGTGCTGTGCGACGCCCTCTGCCTTCTCACAAGTCTTAGCAGCAGAAGAGGAAGAGATGTTCTGTGGGATAGCTGCCCAGAGTGTACCACTCCGAATACTGCAAGTGCTGCAAGTGTGAACAAGCTATTGTGCAGGCAGCTGACAGTGTGAACACACAACAACAGTTTCCCTTCAGCACTCTCTGAGCAGCACTGTAACTTTGCCATTGTAGACATGTCTTTAGGGACACTGCGATGATAGACCAACACAGGTTAATTTATTCTGGGAGCTGCATAGAATTTCAAGAACCAATGGCCCAAATCAAGAGTACCTTTAAATTTATTATAGCGAAATGCAGTCTCTTCTCTACCACAAGGGACATTACAGACTCTACCCATTGAAAAACTGCCCCCCCCGCCTTATTTTATTTTATTCAACTTTAAAAAAATCAAATAAACAAATAAATCCCAACCTCTTTTACTTTTAGTATTTTCATTTTGCAGTTTTGGACTGTGTCTTTCAATATATTTTCTACGGGTTTGCTTTATTTCACAGTCCTGCCTTGGAGATAATATGGCGCTGACCCATCCTGTGGGAAGTGGGGGTGAGGGGAGGGAGGAAGGAAGGAGGGGAGATGGAACAAGACACTGAATGAAAGTAATCTGCCTTGGAGAAGCAGCTTGCCTCCTGGAGCTCCCTGGTCTGCATGAGAGTGCACAAACTGCTGCATATTTTTGACTACTGTAAAAAACTCTGGGGAGATTCCCACAAACATTCTTTTAATAAAATTTTAACACAGCGTCTGAGAGTATTTAGATTTCAAAATTTCCCAGGGGCCAGTCCTTGGCAACTCTTCTGCCATTTCCTTATAGCTCATTTTATGTGGGTTAGCATTTTCTGGCTACAATTCTGTCATCTGAGCTCCCTGGATTCCTTTTCAGATATTAAAGGACTACCACTTCACAGCCTGCACAGCCTCCCATGGGGGAGGAAAGCAGCATTAACCCTCTTCTATAAACAGGGTTGCCAAGGCACACAGAAATCCAGTGACTTGCTCAAGGTTTGACAGGAAGTCTGTGAAGGAACCAGGAATAAAAATACAGATCTCCTTAGTCTCAGTCCTGTCTTTTAGCCATATAAGGGTATGTCTACACTGCAGTCATGGCCGTGATTAGCAGCTCATGTAGACATACGCATGCTAGCTGTACTCCAGCTAGTTTGCTAAAAATGGAAGGGAGAATGCAGCAGCATGGGCTTAAGCACTGGCCGCACCCTGAGGACATTCCTTGGGGGAGGGTGTCTGGTGGCTCATGTTCTAGCTACCGTACAGCTAGCATGGGTACGTCTCCATGAATTGCAAATCATACCCAGGACTGCAGTGAAGATGTACCCTCAGCAAGAGTTCTTCCTGCACTATAACCCCTTTACTGCTGCTAAGCTGGGGACACTTTGGATTAGTTATGTTTGAAAAATTGGGTATCATCATATGGCCTGTCCTTATAGGCGAGTTGTTGCTCCGCATTGCATCCATGTTTGCTGCCAGGAGTTTGAAAACGACACACAAGAGCACGTGCTTATGGGCTGGAACAGAGGGAATTTTGGGTTTTTGACCCCAACCCTCCACAGTTGCGTTAGAGTTGCAGAGGCATCCTGCAAAATCCAGCGACCATTGCTCCAGAGGCGGTGTGCCTGGAGGTGGTGTGAAGGGCACTGGGATGCCTACCCACAGTACAACAAACTTTGGCGGATGCATTAGATGCGTTGTGGCTATAGTCCCCTGGTACACGTGGCAGAGTGTGAAAGCACCGTCACTGGCATTCTGTCCACAGGACTTTTACCAGCACAACTTTCTGGTGTAGATGGAGCCTGTGACACTATCACCCCTATTCTGCTGCTAAACCTGGGGACACGTAGGGTTAGTTGCTATTAACAAATTGGCTATGTAAATTAAGTGACAGATTTACTTGGCCTCCAGAAATTTTGCTAAATTTTAGGGGACGATATTACTTTTGGGAGAATGCTACCACAGACTAGCCACCTACTGTAAAAGACACTCAAGTGTGAGTTACGTAGAGGAATGGAAGGGATAGATAAATGGAGGCAGGGATGTCCTGGAATGACAGTGACACGTATACAGCAGCACAAAGCCCCAGTGAATGTCTGTCTGTCAGTCCAAATATTAGCAGGATTAGAGAAAGCACACAGCTTCTGTCCACAGTGTGCAGCCAAACAAACATTTCATCACAATCGCCAGTGAGAAAAAGAGCACTTTTTTGCAGAGTTGCACAGAAATAGGCACCCACCACAATACCAGATTTTTCTATTTTATGTACCATTTACTTTCAGGCCATGCAGGCATGTATATGACTGCAAGGAGAGCTTGGCCTGTAGTCCTCACCTGTGGGGAGTCCCAAGCTCCAATTTCTTGGCTTCTTCCCCTTTCTTGGCTGAATAAAGAGCATACTGGGACGTCTTTGAAAAAGTCACTTCATTCACTGCAGATTTCTCATTTCCAGAGATCCCCAGCTGGGCCTGCTTTGTGCTCCAATGCATACACACAGCACATGTCAGAGGAGACCCTGTAGAATTAATCGTCTAGCATCACTTAGAGAGAAAGGAGTTTTGAAAATGAGGCTATTTAAAATCAGCAAGGCCCTAAATGTCTGGTGATTCAGATGAGATGTATTCCCATACAAAACTTGCTGTATTCATAGCAAGCACAATTAATCTTATTTCCCAAATTTTGTATCCTCTTCTACCTACCTGTGTCACACTTGGCTTTTTATTTTATAATTTTTTTTTATATGGCTTTGCTAAAAGAGACCTGTCTTTAGAGGTGTTCCATGATGTTTGGTGTATGTGCCTGGTAGCTGGTATAGTTTCCATTTTAAAGGCGTTTAGAAGCAAAAGGAGGAGAAAGAAAGAAAAAACAACAAAACAAACAGAAACATGTAAACAAATGTCTTATTGAGGGTTGGCTGCTAGCTGAGACAGACTTTCCCACTGGAGCCCAGCAGTATTTCCAACATGCTCTTGTGTACTATCCTTGGCATTCAAATTTAACAAGAAATTACAAACCAGCAACTCTATCCATTACTGATACCCCACAAATTGCAACCCTGAATCACTGTCAGAAGCATCCAGCATTAACAAATCAAAGAGCAATGGCTAAGGCTGACATGGATGCAGACAATGAAAGGGCCTTTTCCCACCCTGAATAAACATAGCAATAGAAAAAAATATTTCCTGAAATGTTTATACAGTGTATCCCAGAAGACCCACACAATGAAAACAAAACATATCCTTGTGACTGGATGGATTTGGTGCACAAATGGTTAATAAAGAATGATTTATAAAATGTTCAGGGCTTAAATTCATGTTGCATAGTTATATACATAGCTCTTTTGACTGGAAAACCTTATACACTGAGCTGAAATTGTACACTATTTGTTTAGCACCAATCATATGCTTAATGCTATACAAAACACAGAAATACAGTAAAGAAAGCCCTTGCTCTGAGGAGTTTACATGCTAAAGAACAGATACCTAGAAGATGGGGAATACTAGGAAATCCAGAGGAGGGTATTCTTTGTTATTAATAAAATCAGTCACATCAAGTTGCTTCATATTACTGCTCAGCTGACTCATGAGGATAGCCCCATTGATATTACTGGGATTTCTCCTATAATGTAGGCAAGCAGCATTTGGCTATGATATAGAGACAGGCATAGAGCTTAACCATGTGTGGTGTTACATAATCTGTCATAACTGCTCTCATTATAATGTTGCAAATTTATGGCATGAACCATGCCTTATAAGGTTTACGGTGTATGACTCCTTGTAAAGAATATTCCCCCTTCCACATCACACTCCCTGTACACTGCTCACCAGGGTCAGGGCCAATTGTCACAGTACCTGAGCTCAGGGAAACACAGAGACTGTTCCTCCGTGAACCCCCAGGATACAAATCACTGTAAACTGGGCAGGGAGCTCTGCCCCTTTCAATGGCCTGCTAAGCTTGATGTTAGATGCATGCCAGATCATCCAACTGGTTGGTGTTACATGAGGCTTCCCCTTTCCCTCTGGGGAGCTAGGAAAAGATTGTGTCTCATGAATGCCCCCTCAGCTGATGTGGTTCCATACTTCCCCTGACTCTGGGCTTTGGCTAAATGCCACAATCTAGCCCTAAATCAGACATTTTCTTCCCAGACCCGAATTCCAGGTGGTGATACATCTTCACATACCATATGTTGCATGACTTCTTGATCTTCCCAGAATCCTTAGTTTGGTATTGAAAAATTCTTGTCTCTCCTCAGAAAGAAAAGGAGTACTTGTGGCACCTTAGAGACTAACCAATTTATTTGAGCATGAGCTTTCGTGAGCTACAGCTCACTTCATCGGATGCATACCGTGGAAACTGCAGAAGACATTATATACACACAGAGACCATGAAACAATACCTCCTCCCTCCCCACTGTCCTGCTGGTAATAGCTTATCTAAAGTGATCATCAAGTTGGGCCATTTCCAGCACAAATCCAGGTTTTCTCACGCTCCGCCCCCCCCCCCCACACAAACTCACTGGATTTGTGCTGGAAATGGCCCAACTTGATGATCACTTTAGATAAGCTATTACCAGCAGGACAGTAGGGAGGGAGGAGGTATTGTTTCATGGTCTCTGTGTGTATATAATGTCTTCTGCAGTTTCCACGGTATGCATCCGATGAAGTGAGCTGTAGCTCACGAAAGCTCATGCTCAGATAAATTGGTTAGTCTCTAAGGTGCCACAAGTACTCCTTTTCTTTTTGCGAATACAGACTAACACGGCTGTTACTCTGAAACCTGTCTCTCCTCAGTGACTCATTTTCCTCCTGCATTGTTGATCTGAAAAGAGCAGGCAGTAAAGTCAAATGTGACTGGCACAGTTGAATTTCCTTTAATCAAAACCACTAACATGAAAATCTTTCTCATGCTGTCCCTGAGTTTGTTCCTGTGCTTTGACTTTTATGGTTATGGAACTGCTTCCTGTGATGGGGAATCAGAGCTGAGAATTCGGAATCTGCAGGTCAGGTTGCATAACGTGACCTGGCCACTTCGAGCTCTCTGTCCTCTGGAGTGTTACGTCACGTGAAGCGTCCAGAAGAATTCTGCCCACCTTTTCCAATTCTGCATGTGTAAATGTCAGAGCTGCTGTAACCGCAGTTAAATGTCTGTCAGCTAAAGAACAGCACTTTTAACAGCGCAGTAGCTACTAGTTCATATAGGTTAGTAGTACTGCAGCAACCACTATGATTGTTTCCTTCTGCTGCCCCTGTCAGTCTGTCTGGTTCCACCTGTTGTCCCTGGGTTTATATTTAGACTGTAAGCTTTTTAGGGCAGGGACTGTCTTATTGTTTTGTGTTTATACAGTGCCCAGCACAATGAGGTCCTGGTCCATCACCAAGCACTGCTGCAATAACCATAATCATTATAATTAATGATACAATTAATAATTGCTCTGCCAGCAGTGGGTGGGATCTCACATGCTAAGTGGGAGCTTGAAACCACAACCTGGCTCAGAAGCAAGAATGTAACCAATTGACCCATGATGAGGATGTACGTTTTCTTGCATAACTGGGGCTGAGAGAACACCCTTTGCAATCTACGCCATATTCAAACACCCATGATGTAAGAATTTACAGGAATGATCCTGGCGACGAGACTGGTTTTGCCACATTTGTTTCATGTCACATTGCTGTTTTTTTTCTTTTAGTTTATTTACTTTGGCTTCATCACACTCAACTGATCATGTCTTTTTGTACTGATGAAATATATGGATCTTCCAGCACTTACCACATGTTCTTGTCCTAACATATGATACCAGAGTTATTAGATACAGGCCACAGCTCTCTAGCTGGGTGGTCAGGTTTGTTCATTTAACCAACTGAAAATTGCAAAATCAGACTCTTCACCAAAAGTGAGTCCAGGACCCAATTTGTCCAATTTAAGATATATGGAAGTAAATCTGATAGACTGTACATACTGTTAAGTATTTCAGTTTCACAGCCACAGAAATCCCAGGCGGTAAATGGAAACCTTTCAAAGAATGAATAAGAAACCACAGCAGGATTGAAACTGCAAATAAGCAAATTGTTTTACAGATTTAATCAGCCCCATGTGTTTATTATCAACAACTTCTAAAGGGATTTGTTACTGATGAAGAAGAACACCCAGCAGGAAATAGGGGCATACTGCAGTAAATTTGAGAATTCTAATCAAGTTCTGTTCCTTTGATGTATGACCTCCTAATTTTATTAGGTAACAACTAATTATGTGCTCTGTTTCTTTGAGGTAACAGATTCGGTTGGATGCATTTTTGTTTTCTATCATCAGCTAAAAGAGAAAGTAGTTATAACCTAAATTTTTAAAAGTCATTTTCAAATGAACAAATAACTCAATAAACAAATTAGTTGCACTCCAGTGGTGGGGAAAAAAACCCTGCCTGGTGGTGAGGATGTAGAGTCCCTCACAGTGTCAAAGGAAGGAGCTAAAAGAAATACAAGGCTATGCTGAAAATAATACTTCACATAACAATTTGGCACATCAAAGAGGAATTAAAATAACATGAAATCTATGATTCTGACACAGTCTATAGTGTTCCAAGTCACACATAAACACTGTTAGAAACTGAATATACATCCTTTCTTCCCTGTATTCACTGAGAGCTGGGAATACATGCATAGCTATAGTAACATGGCAAAAGAAATGCTTTAGCTGAACACAACTTAATTGTCCCTCAGTAATTTCCCAAGAACCGATCACCAAATCCAAAGAGAGACCTCCAAAATGCAACAGTAGCTATTGTGTTCTTTCTTCCCTCCTCAGCAAAGGACAAGACTGCAGTGTAAGTTGTTCAGAACTGTCAGAACCTGTAATGTGGGCAGTCTGATCTAATGGTCACAGCTGGAAGTAGAGTCAGGGTCAGCAGTCCCACCAAGGGCCACAGCAAGAGTCAGAAGCCTTGGCAAGGGTTAAACTGGAGTCAGAGTCACACAGGGCCAAGCCAGGATCAGAGTTAGAAGCCACCTCAGGGATTAAACCAGAGTTGTAACCAGAAGTCACATTGGGATCAAAGCTGAAGTCAGAGTTAGAAGCCATGCCAAGAGTCAAACTGGACTCAGAGTCACAGCAAGGAGTCAAGCCATAGTCAATAACTGGAGTTAGGGTAAAGAGCAGGAACAAGGCACAAGTCAGGGCAACAGGAAAAATGAGCAGCAACTGGAACTTAGTCTCAGAGTTCTAGTCAGCAACAGATCTATTAACTAGCTGCTCAGATAAGGGGTGGGGCAGGAACAGGAAGCGTTATGCAAAGAGGTGCTAATCAAGAGTCGGCTGCTAGTCAGCTGATTATGCTGAGTCAGCACGTGTAGCCCCTCTTTGAGGAGTGTCAGTTGCAGTTCCTTCAGCTGGCTTTGCAATGTGGTGATGCAGAGGGGTAAGGCTCTTGCTTTGCAGCCCTGTTTGGCCAGGTGTTGAGGCCCATAGTGCTTGGCAAAAAAGCTGATGTTTTTCTTTTCTTCTTGATGTTTTTTGCATTAATTGTTAATCAAGCCTATAGAGAAATCAAAGCCTCCTATTAACATGAAAGGGAAAAAAATTAACTATCTTTTATGCCCCATTTAATAATATGGTGAGTTACTGAGCCACATAAAATTTCTACTTTTATATAGGAATACATTGTAAATTAACTAATAACCTACACTAATCTATCTTATGGTACTGAATAGAGCCCACTGGCATAGGATCTAAGCACTGGCACTTAAACTAAATCTTTACACTAATTCATTTAATGTACAAAAGCAGAATCGGAAAAATTATCCATTAAAAGCAAACTTTTGAGTCTATCATGTTATTTTGTATAGTGACTGTCATTCAAAATCTTAAAGCAATTTACAAAGATCTAAATGGGAAAACTAAGTAAAAGCCCAAGTAGAATAGGACTAAGGTTTAAAACCATTAACAATTTCTATGCTCTTTATACTTAAAGAAGAGAATTCCACAAGAAGAGAGCAAAACAGGAAAAAAAAAAAACAAATACAATATTTTAATACAAGTTCAGATAAAGCTGGATGTAGAAGTAGCCCCAGGTACATGAGATCAATCAAACATATAAGCAGAGCAAAACGGTGAAATTTCTGTACAACAAATAAATATTATAATCAGTGTATTGTCATATAGCCATGCATGTCCTGCAGAACTGATGTGGTCTATGTTGTAATTTACCAGTAGAATTCTGCAGAAGGTAAAAATAAAATAAAAAGCAAAATACCAGTCACTTTTGGGTTACTGTAGCTGAATCTCACAGATGCCAAGACTTGAGCAAAGGTGTCCAGACTCTGAAAAGTTAACAAAGAATCATAATATTCCTCAGGTGACAGTAGAATTTCTGATTGTAAAATATTAACAAGTATCAGGAGAGAAGTAAGAAACAGAAATAATGCCAAGATTTCTAATGAAAGTTTCTATTGCCACGGTCAACAAACAGATCCATCAGAGAATATTGTAAGAATACTTCAGGCTTATAGAGACATATTTTTAAAAACAGGTTGAACCTAGCCTCTAATTATGTACCTGTACTAAATTGCAGGGGGAGAAATTGTGCATACAAGTAATTATGGACACAAGTGATAGCATTTAGACATCTGACTATCTGGTTTATGGGTGCATTTTGATAGGGTGTTTATCATTTGTGCCCTTAGTTAATGGGTGATTTTTTTTTGTTAAAATATTGACCTTCAAAAACCAAGTATCTTAATATTGCCAGAAAGAAGCACACATAAATCAAAAGTAAGTGGGCTAGAAATATAGGACTTGGGTTTTTACCACCTAATTAGGCAATAGCAGATGAGCCATCGTCCATGAAACCACTTGGAAAGATAAAATGGCTTTAAGGCTGTGGCTCTAACACCAGGCCAGAATTCAAGTTGTTCCAATACTATGATTGAAGCTAAACTTTCAAAAGCAGCACATTATTATAGTAGTAGAGTCAAGGAAATGAAGTCAAGAAATCCTTTATCCGCAGAGAGAGGCAAAGGAGTAGTTTGGTTATAATGCCGGAATTATCTGCTGTGTTTGAAACTTTAAACCATATGACTGGTGAGAATCTTGAATTCTGGCCTGAGATGACAGGGAAAGCTCTAAAATGGTTACATTCTTTCTTGAACTTTTCTGAGTATCTTTATTTGGGTAATCAGACTGGGAATCTCATGAGATCAGTTTCCTGAAAACTTTCAAATTAGGCGGGCCATTCAGCTGGTTTTAAGCTGGACAGTCCTGTTTTGTCCTTGCCCAGTACTGATATAAAACCAAATGTGGTTGTGTTTGATATCATCATGGACACACAGAGGATACCATTTTCATGTGGGTGGGATCACTCAGGTAGGGGTGGGCCCATATCATTTGGAAGTCCTGTATTCTGGGGGTGCATATGTAGCTATCCTATTTCTAACATTTCTGATTCTGGCTGGGTTAGAAATTTAAGGCCTGATCCAAAGCTCATTGTAGTCACTGGAAAGCATTGTTTTCCAATGACTTAGACTCATAGACATTAAGGCCAGAAGAGACCATCGTGATCATCTAGTCTGACCTCCTGAACATCACAGGCCACAAAACCTCCCCCACTCCTGAAAGAGAACCCTAAACTCTGGCTGAGTTACTGAAGTCTGCAAATCATGATTTAAAGATTTCAAGTTAAAGAGAATTCACCATTTACACTGATTTAAATCAGCAAGTGACTGTGCCCCATGCTGTAGAGGAAAAGAGCCAGACATCCTTCCCAGGGAGCCGAACCGCCAGCAGAGCCCTCGATCAGCTGTGGTAGGTGATTACCCTCCTGAGCCAGCTTGGGGGAGAAAGCAAACCACTGCTCCAAGAGAATAAAAGACCCAATGAGGGAGCAGCAAGCAGGACACTCTACAAGGAGACCAGAAACCAGGCCCCAACAGTCACAGAACAGTCTGACCAGATGCCAGGAGGAAGTAGCCCAGGGAATAGAGACATTGGTCCTGTTGTGTTGCCAGGAGGTAAGACAGTAACCTCATGTTCTCACATCACCCTGTTATGGGATCACTCATTGCTTCTAGGGCCCTGGGCTTAGACCCGGTGGAGCTGGATGGACTCAGGTCCCACTACCCCTGGCCCTGCACTCGGGGCTGGATGAGTGCTAACCCTTACGCCAGAAGGCTGAGTTACTGATTGTCGATTTGCTCAACCCCCAGCCAGAAGGTCTGAGCTACAGACTATTGATTTGCTCAGCCCTTACCCAGAAGGACTGAGCCACTCACTCTACTAGCTCAGCCCTCATTCAGGAGGCCTGTGCTACTGCTTACTCAGTTGAGAGACTAACCAGCCCCTTCTGTGGCATCAGGGAGACCTTGATGCTCATCTACCTGGAAAGTGCCAGATTGCAGCACCTTTTCTGGCTCCTTCAGAACCTTCTCCTAAGATTCTGGCTGCACTTTTCCTCACACTTCCTAAGTTATGCACACCCTATCCTTGGCCCTATGAAGTCACAAGACCTCTTCATTAACCTCCTCCTGGTACTGACCAAGATGGCCGTTTATAAAACTAGGAGGCGGATGCTGGACAGGGAGGTGCTCTGCGACTGTGGAACCTATTTATGTTCCTCCATTCGATCATGTGTCCGGGCAGAGGTCCTCTGGGCCACTTCCACTGGCTCCCTAGAAATCTTTGAGGAGCAGTGGGCACTGTCTGGGGTTCTCTGTGTCCCCCTATGATTCCCTGCTGATAGCCCCAGGACCTCAAACCTGTCCCTGTTTATTTTATTAGTTGTCCCTCAGAATCATTTGAGCCCCGGATTTAATCACTTAGGCTGGGGGAAAGCCCTTTAGACATGGGTGGGCTTGTGCCCACCCCGGTCTCAATAGGGGAGAGACTAATCAACTGTGAGCACTGATTCCCTGCCACCTCCGAAGGGGGCACGCTGGGCCCTGAAATGCAGGAATGTTACAGGCACGCCTGGGGAACCCCAAAGACATAAGAGGAGACTAAAATGCAAAGCAAAATATACACTATACACAGAAAATAAAGAGGGCAAAAGAAATACAGAACTCACCCACTGCCTGGTCAAAAGCAAACAGACATGGAGACAGAGAGTGGAACAATAGAGAGCCCAGGAAAGTCCTTTTGTGGAATGCAGAGGCAAAATCCAGAGCCTCAATGAAATGCCAGTCAAGAGCTGTGGGATAGGAGAAGGTAAGCACGGCAGAACTGAGGACTCAATAAACTCAGTAATATTTAGTAAGCAATATCCTGGGGCCCTCTCCTCCCTCCATAAATAAGTATTATTATCATTGCAAAAAGAAAAGGAGTACTTGTGGCACCTTAGAGACTAACCAATTTATTTGAGCATGAGCTTTCGTGAGCTACAGCTCACTTCATCGGTTGCATCCAATGAAGTGAGCTGTAGCTCACGAAAGCTCATGCTCAAATAAATTGGTTAGTCTCTAAGGTGCCACAAGTACTCCTTTTCTTTTTGCAAAGACAGACTAACACGGCTGTTACTCTGAAACCTGTTATTATTATCACTGTTTCACAGGTGAGGAACTAAGGCAGGGAGGTTATGAGATTTGCTTCTGACAGGATCAGAACACGGGAGATCCTGCCTGACAATCCTGTACTCGAACAATTCTCCTCACCTGTGTGAGTATAACACAGCAGAGAAGTGGGATACATTTGTCTTCACTTGTACAGGACCTACAATCCAGGTACCAGGTGAAAAGGAGGGTCTCAGCACAACCCAGCAGTAGCTTTTTCATCTTAAAAAAAAGCACTGAAGAAGGCAGAGCTTATGCAACAGTGACAGGTTTTCAGTACATATGTGTATACTTTGGGATCTGCCTCCTTGACTCTTTTTAGATGGTCTCTAATGTTGGCCTGCTGTAGTTTGCCCTTTGACTGAGTGCCAGCATCCATTACTTTTCATTCACTTATGTTTTGACAGGACGTGTTCTTAATAAAATCTCCTGTGCACAAGCCAGTATAACCTGACTCTTTAGCGGACTCATTTTTTCCATTTCAGTTCTCTGTGAATCTGTGGTGGGTGCTACGCAAACCCCTTGGCTTCCTTTTGCAAAGTATTCTCCATCGGCTCATAAATATGCATGAACAATCAGGTGTAAATAGGCATGTGACATCAATGGAGAAATGTGATAAAGAAAAAAAAGTCTGAAGAAGAGATGGTGCTGATAATGATTAGCATCCTGCCCATCTAAACACATCTTTGGTGGGCGCTCATGCCTGTGTGCATCTGTTATCGTGACTGTGGCATTATGCCTCATATTCTTCATAGTAATATTATTATGATATGATTATGACATAATTATAATGTACTTTATGCAAGATAGGTCATGTGAGATATCATTGGAAAGGTTATGATTTACTGAATATTATTATCCTATTTGTATGCATGTATCATTTTTATATCTGAAGTTAGGAATATTGACTATGTATCTGTATTACAAATTGTGTTTACAGATGGGGAATGCCCACTGGACAAAAGACTATCAGTCTAGATGGCTAGCTGGGAAGGAACCATTCAAGTTAATGGACCATTAGGGATTAAAATAGGTCTTAGAAGAAGGTAGTCTTCCACCAGGGAGCCTTCCTGGGGAACCTTCTTGTGGACGCTACAAACAGCTTCTGAGTCATGGCTGCTATGTCCCTACAGGGACATGTGACCAAGTCAGCTGGTACTGGACTCCATCATAGAATACCAGTGTTTTTCCACAGAAAGGCATGGGAACTAAAGATCGAGACAAAGGGTTCCCGCCATATGCAAAAGCTATTTAAGGCAGGGGAGTGACATTATTGTAGTTCTTCACTGTCTCCCCACCCAAAGGGATGCTTGGAAACACCTGAGAAACAAGAACTAAACTGGGGGGAGAAGAACTGAACCCTGGCTAGAGGGATTTCTAGCCTGTGAAAGGAATACCTGGAGTTTTAAGCTGCAAGCAAGTGCAGCTTGCCTTCAAGAATCTCTGCAATCTGCCTAAAACAACATTTAGGGTGAGAATTTGCTACACAGATCCAATTTCTTTATATTAATCTTAGTTTGCAGGTTTTGCTTTGTTTGCTTGGTAATCTGCTTTGATCTGTTTGCTTAAGTTGCTTTAATCACTTAAAATATGCCTTTTGTAGTTAATAAAGTTATTTTTTGCTTTGTCTAAAACCAGTGTATGGAAGTCATAACTGGGGGCAGAAAGCTATATATATTCTTCTCCACATTGAGGGAGGGGGCAAATCTCATGAGCTTACGCTGTACAGATCTCTCTCTGTGCAGCGCAAGACGGTATAATTTTGGGTTTACCTTCCAGAGTCGGGAGTGTGCCTTAGGAACTGGGAGGTGCCTTAGCTGAAGCCTTCCCATGCAGAGCTGATCTCAGGAGTAGCTGCAGTTGTGTGTGTCCCTACCTATGTGCGGGTGAAAATGTGAGACTGGGAGCGTGTCTGCAGCTTGTCACAGCATTACAGGGTGAGTGGGAACCCAGGCTGGTGGCTCAGGAAGGCTCCGTGGTTCCCCGGTTCCAGGTGGCACCCCGAGAGGAACCCGTCACAGCGACTTCAAAAAATGGACTACATTTCCATAATTACATATGGGAACAATTATTTGCTGACAAGCAGTCCTTACAGTAATAAATTCCTAAGGGGCATAGAATTTTCTATTGCTGCTACAGCTCAGAAGAGGATGAACTTCAAAACATGTTTAAAATGCTTCTCCAAGGTAGTTTCATTGTCTACTGGAAAAGGATGAGTATTCTGCAATTAGTGGGTATCCATTACACCTCCTTATGGCTTTCTAAAGGAAGTTCCCAAGGAGATGGCTAAATAGAACTGACTAGAAAGTATTCTTCAAAATGACCACATTTCTGCTGAATAGCTAGAAAGCAAAGGAAGCCCATTATGTGGTTTCTGCGAGTGTGGTAATGTGTGGAAAAGATAGGTAACATTTCTGCTGAATAAATGGCATTGTAATTATCTATATTTTCTCTACTAAACTACATGGCTCAAAGCATTTCACACGCATTGGAAGGGAGATATTTGTTGCATGAGATACACTAAATATTTACAAAGTGTCTGGTTATTTTTATGTAATTTGCAAAAGAGTAATTTAAAAGCAATTTATACCTTTCTTGGTTAAAAAAAGTATACCAAAACGCTCATGCTATAAATTTATAAATCAAGTTATTTGCAAATATTGCCTCTAGCTCTTTGAGACCCCATGTACTGAAATTTATTTTCCTACTGTGATAAGTGTGCTATTTACAAATGATCATTACAATTTTGTTTTTCTGAGAGAATCATACAGAACCATTTTATAGACACCTTTGGGCTTACACAACATATGGCTTCCATATATGGTAAATTCCATAGAATTGCTTCAAGCCATGAAAAGGAATAGACGTATGTTGTTATTTCTTTGGAGTTCAGCTTGCATTACAGACATCTCACTCTTACTACACTTTGCCTTCCAATGATCACTCCCTGCTTCCCTTTTTATTTTCTCCTTTCTCAGACAAACCTTTTAATGTCAAAATTCATTCTCATTGGGTCATTCCATTGGTCTTCAGATTTTCATCAAGCCTGGAAAAATGCTTCAGTTCACCTCCTACTTTGGAGCTGGTAATGTAAATATTAAAATACTGTTGAAAGTCTGGTATCACAATGAGCTTGAATGTGGAGGAGTCTTGGAATTACTTTAAGTCAAAGTTGCAGAAACTATCTGAAGCCTGCATCCTAAGCAAGGGAAAAAAAATTGTAGGGAAAGGTTGCAGACCAAGCTGGATGAGCAAGCATCTCAAACAGATGATTAAAAAAAAGAAGAAAGCCTACAAGGAATGGAAGATGGAAGGGATCACCAAGGAAAGCCCCTTTTGGAGGTCAGAAAATGTAGGGATAAAGTGAGAACTGCCAAAAGCCAAGCAGAGTTGGACCTTGCAAAGGGAATGAAAGCCATTAGTAAAAATTTCATAGCTATATAAATAAGAAGAAAACAAGGAAAGAAGAACTGGGACCACTAAGTAGTAAGGATGGGGTGGAGATTAAGGATTATCTAGGAACATCCCAATACCTAAAAAAATACTTTGCCTCAGTTTTTAATGAGGCTAATAAAGAGTTTAGGGATAGTGGCAGGGTAGCTAATGGCAACGAGGATGTGGAGGTAGAAATTACCACATGTGAGGTGGAAGCAGGGGTGAAAGTAAGTCTAGGGACTTACTGGTACGGGGCTGGGCTGGGGCCGGCTCTGGCCCCCGGAAGAGGCAGGGCCTCGGGCGGAAGGGGCAGGGCTGGGAGAGGTCAGAGCCAGCCCCAGCCCACCGTGTACCGGCAAGTGCCTCCTTCCCCCTTCCCGGGGTAACAGCGGCAGCTGGGGGCTCTGGCTGCTGTTTAAAGGGTCCTGGGCGGTAGTGGTGGCCAGAGCCCTGGGCCCTTTAAATAGTCCCCGGAGCCCTGCTGCTGCTTCCCCAGGGCTCCGGCAGCAGGGCTCCGGGGACGGGGCTCCGGCCGCCACGACCTCCCAGGATCCTTTAAATCGTCCCCAGAGCCTGCCGGAGCCCTGGGGAAGCGGTGGTGGGGCTCTGGGGACGATTTAGAGGGCCCAGGGCTCGGCTGTCGCTACCGCCCCAGGCCCTTTAAATTGCTGCCCGAGCCCCGCTGCCGCTACCCCAGGGCAATTTAAAGGGCCTGGGGCTCCAGCTGCTGCTGGGAGCTGCCCTTTAAATTGCACCTGGGGAAGCCGATCCACCCCAGTAAGGCGCACCGGCTCTTGCTAGTATGCCATATCGGGGTGTACCGGCTTACTTTCACCTCTGTGTGGAAATCAAACTCAAACAGCTAAATAGGACTAAACTGCAGGGGGGGGGGCAGATATTCTCAGTCCTAGAATACTAAAGGAACTGGCACATGAAATTGCAAGCCCAGTACCAAGGATTTTAAATGAATCTGTAAACTCCGTGGTCATACCCTATGACAGGAGAATTGCTAATACAGTTCCTATTTTTAAGAAAAAAATGTGATCCAGGAAACTACAGGCCTGTTAGTTTGACCTCAATTATATGCAAGGTCTTGGAACACATTTTGAAAGAGAAAGTAGTTAAGGACATAGAGGTGAACAGTAATTGGGATAAAGAAAAGGAGTACTTGTGGCACCTTAGAGAGCTCACCTCTTGAGCTCATGAAAGCTCATGCTCAAATAAATTTGTTAGTCTCTAAGGTGCCACCAGTACTCCTGTTCTTTTTGCGGATACAGACTAACACGGCTGCTACTCTGAAACCAGTAACTGGGATAAAATACAACATGGCTTTACAAAAGGTGCCAACATGGCTTTACAAATCTCCGTCTTTGAGAGGATAACTGATTTTCTAGCAAAGGAAATGCAGTGGATCTAATCTACCTGGATTTCAGTAAGGCATTTGATACAGTTCCACGCAGGAAATTATTAGTTAAATTGGAGAAGATGGGGATTAATATGAGAACTGAAAGGTGGATAAGGAACTGGTTAAAGGGGAGGCTACAGTGGGCCAGACGGAAAGGTGAACTGTCAGCCTGGAGGGATCAGTCTTGGGACCAATCTTATTTAACATTTTTATTACTGACCTTGGCCCAAAAAGTGTGAGTGTGCTAATAGGATTTGTGGATGACTCAAAGTTGGGAGATATTGTCAATAAGGAGGGGGACTGTAATATCATACAAGAAGATCTGGATGACCGTGAAAATTGGAGTAATAGAAATGGGATGAAATTTAATAGTGCAAAGTGCAAGGTTATGCACTTAGGGACTAACAACAAGCATTTTTACTATAAGATGGGTACCTATCAGTTAGGAGTGACAGAGGAGGAGAAAGACCTGGGTGTATTGGTTGATCCCAAGATGACTTTGAGTTGTCAATGTGATGCAGACATAAAAAAGGCTGATGCAGTCCTAGGATGCATCAGGTGAGCTATTTCCAGTAAAGGCAGGGAAGCATTAGTACCATTATACAAGGCCCTGGTGAGACCTCATCTGGAATACTGTGTGCAATTCTGGTCTCTCATGTTTAAGAAAGATTCATTCAAACTGGAACAGGTGCGGAGAAAGGCTAGCAGGATGAGCTGAGGAATGGAAAACCTACCTTATCAGTGACTCAAAGGGTTGTTTAGTCTAAGCAAAAGAAGGCTGAGGGGAGATATGATTGCTCTCTATAAATACATCAGAGGAATCATAAAAGGGAGGGAGAGGAGTTATTTAAATTAAGCGCCCATGTGGATACAAGAACAAATGGTTATAAACTGGCTAGCAACAAGTTTAGGCTTGAAAGTAGGTGAAGTTTTCTAACCATCAGAAGAGTGAAGTTTGGGAGCAGCCTTCCAAGTGGAGCAGTGGGGGCAAAAAACCTTACTGGCTTCAAGACTGAGCTTGATAAATTTATGGATGGGATGGTATGTATGATAAGATTGCCTATAATGGCATGTGGCCCATTGGTAACTGCCAGTAGCAAAAATTCCCAAGCTGGAGATGGGATGCTAGATGGGCAGGACTCTGAGTTACTACAGAGAATTCTTTCCCTGGTATCTGCCTGGTGGGTATTGCCCACATGCTCAGGGTTTACCTAATTGCTGATAACTGATATTTGGGGTCAGGAAGGAATTTTCTCCTGGGTCAGGTTGGCAGAGACCCTGGGGGTTTTTCACCTTTGTGGTCTGGCTCCAACTGAGATGCAGGGCCCTGATCTTATATTTCCTCCCCCACCACACACACACAATTCCTGCAAGAGGGGTGGGGAGGGATTAGCGGAGCCGAACAAGGTGAGTTAATCCCCTCTGCACTGGAATGAGGCCACTCCACCTTATTACAATGCCACTCATGGAAAATGGAACGTATTGCAAATGAGGATGGTGTAAAGTCTGGCTCAAACTCAAAAAGAAACCAATGGCCAATACTAGTATATCCAGGCAGATTGCTCAGTCACAATATATTCTTCTATTATGTGAGGAGCAATATCTGTCAGTAACCTTCAAATGCCTGCTCTTCTCAGGATGGAGGAGTGTAGTGGCTCAGGTACACTGTGGAAGTAATGTGCTTACTTTGCTTGTGGTCAGGTGACTCTTAAATCTTCTCTTCAGCACCTTCTTCTCGTCACCCTAGAGATAAATAGTAATACATTCAAAAGAAATTGCCTTTTCTGTCCTCTCTCTGGCATAACTGCTGTCAAATCAGTATCACCACCAATGCCTTTGTGGTGGTAGAATTACAATTATCATTATTACATACATAACTACTACACACCAGCCACACAACCATTACAACCACCAGCTGAAGCACTGAACACTGGAATAGGCAACTGGTAGCATTGCTCCTGAAGTTGATAACTTTAGCTGGTATAGTGTAGATGAATTGGGCCTGATTCTTCTCTCACATAGACTGGGATCAATCAGGAGTAAATCTGTTGAAGTCAATGGAGTTACATTATGTACAATCAATGCAAGCCAGAGTAGAGTCAGACCTGCTGTGTCTTTGTTGCTTTTAATTGAGAAAATGCAAATAAATTATCATTGCTTAAATTAGATTGGGAGAGACAGTGGCCTGGGTTCTGTGCCTGTGAAGGGGCAGAAGGTGAAGGAAGACCCACCCATACACACCTAGTGTGTCTCTGTATGGCCTCCCCTATACCTTAGGTCCAGGTATACATGGGTAAATGGCTGCTTGCCCCTCCTCTCCAAACAGGGCAATGCTAATGGACAGAGTCTTGCTCTGCCCATCACTCCCAACTCACAGGCTATTGTAGCTGGAAGGACATGTGGAGATAATAATCCACTGCTGGCATGGGTCAGTAAGGGAGGAACAGAGAAGGAATTATGACTCAGTGAGGCATGCATGATTCCTCCCCTGTGCTGCCCCTTCGTCAGGGCTCGAAGGAGAATCTGATTATTGTTATCAGCTGGAATGTAGTACATAATCAGAATCACATCTGGCACTTTACACATGCTTGAAGCTGTTGCGTATGTGTAAAGTTTTTATTATTATTATTATTATTATTATTATTATTATTTTATTATTTTTGCAAACTGTTCTGATAATTGTATTCCACAAAGTGGGGTTGAGCCTTTATGGGGCACCTTATAGCTGGTTGTTCCTTTGTGAAGGCCTACTCCTTTGCTGATGCAGAATGTACTGGGTACCTGTACGGAAACATCGTATTATCTATTCATTACTGATATAGCCTGACACTGAATACCTTGATTTCAATGTAACATCCATCTAAAGTAGCAACAGCAAGGTTTGAAATAAATCCATTCAGTTGTAAAGAGGTTAAGAATATCCTAGTTTAAATTCCTTTATTTTGTTGAACTATTCCTAGAGGCTTCTAAATTCTGATTAAGTGCAATAGAATCTGAAACCCTGCAGGTAATCTAGAAGCTTTTAAGGTAGGTTTTCAGGGACAGGGTTTAAAAGGCTTGTAAAACATACACACACATGTTGAGCTGAGGGTGGATTCCTACTGGTTTGCCACCTAAAAGCACTGCAGGTAGGTTTGGATTTGCCAACTTTAACTTTAATATCATAAACTCACTTTAATTGCTTCATTATAGGACCAAACAAGAAGTTACAGGAGAAATGAAAGCAGAATCTCTACACTGTTTAAACATGAATCATTAATGGTGGCAAAGGGCACAGAAGAAAATGTGAACCTGCAGGTGTGTATTTAGTTGTTATGGAAAACCAGTGCTGATGTTTCACAGCTTCTTGTTATTTTCATAATATTTGTGTAGTGCCTCACTCTTTGATCATCTGCAAATGGTTTTCTTCAAAGGTCTGTTGATTCCTCCCCCCCCCCCCGAACACCTTATTCTCTTTAAAAAAACAAGCAAACATAAGAACTGGATCCTCAGACACTGGAAGAGGACATGGAATGCTGAACTGTGCCCTGGCCCTGCTTTCTCAAATAACATTCAGAGAGGCCAGAAATTATTAGGCAGTTGCAAAGTCTGACAAACAACGTGACCCCAAACGATTTGCTCTTTGCCTAGAGAAAATACAGAACACAGACATACCCACCAGTTTTGTGATAGAGGTTTAATAAGTGAGGAATTGTTCTGTGGAGCTAGCAGAAGATTTGGGGATCAGATTCTGGCCTCTGCTATAGAGCAGGAAAACTTGCAATAAATGGGCACCTGAGGATTGCTTTGGACCGTTTAACTTGCTCCATGCCATTACCCTGGCATAGGGGTCATGTTGTGAAGGTCTTGGCTACAGTACTCTGCACTTCAGTGTTCCCTGGTTGGTGTAATGTCCCTTAGGGGTCATTACAAGTTGCTATAAGTTAAAGCAGCATTGCAGCTGTCATAACTCAGGCCTGGGCCCCCAAAATCTCCCCACTTCGCCCCCTGCTCATGTCCTGCACTGAGTAGAGCTTAGCTGAGCCTGAAGATCAGGCCTTAGGAAAATTTCAAGGCTGGGAGCCTATATAGTTGCTGATAAAACACTGAATACAGTGAATACTCTTAATATGGTAACCTTGGTGGATTGCCTGTTTTCATTTTTTGTTTTCTTTCTTTTTTGTTTTGATGTAACTAGCTGTCCATTTAAGAGATGGGCCCATTTTTAAAGTTTGAAAAGCCTTAAACCACAGTACTGTGCTAAATGTGGCCCCTCTCCTTCAACTGTCTGTGAATAGGTACATTCATGCATAAATATGGGGTCTTGTTGACTCCATTGGCCTTTGTGCAGGCTCATGGTCCACCCACATGTACTCAATTGCAGGACCAGTGCCTAAAAAGATAAGAGTAAGTTTCACCTCATTTTTCTCTTTGTTTCCTCTTCTTTTGATCTTTGTTTGACAATTTCTCTGTGACTAGAGCTCAGAATTCCATTTTTAGTAGCCACCCTGGGCTTCTGGAACTTACCCTCACTGGAGAAACAGGCTCCGTGTGACTGTGATGGGGCCCCTCACTGGTATGTAAGGGGTTAAAGCAATCTTGGGAAGGCTGCGTGAGAGGCAGCCGATAAGGAAAAGGCTTGTAATGCCAGCCAACTGGGGGAACATTTATTGGAGGAGCCAATCAGGGCCAGACAGGCCCATATAAGAAGGGGCTGCTGAGCAAAACAGAGGTAATCATTCCATGGAGTTTGAGGGAGGAGGACTGGCTGCTTAGAGGGCTAGAGAACCATGGACAGAGCAGTGCTGGGCAGGGTCAGCAGAGTACGAGGAAGCTCCAGGCTGACAGCTGCCTGGCTGAGGCCCTGATACAAGGGCAGAGGAGAGGTGCCGGGGCTGCAGTGAAATGGCCAGGGAAAGGAGATGGTGGAGTTGAAGGAGGGGCAGCATAAGGCTGATGGCTGTAGGGTCCCTGAGTCAGGACCCGGAGTAGCAGTGGGGCCCAGGTCTTCCCCTCCCCGACTTCCTGCTTAGCCTCCACTTGCCACTGAGGGGAGTGGCCAGTGTATGGACTGCAGTTTGCCACTGAGGCAAGTGGTTGGACTGGCAAGTGGTTGGACTGAGGACTGTTGGTCCCCTGGAAGGAGGGAAACAACCGAGTGGGGCACAGCCAGAAGAGGATGACATGGTCAGGGGAGCGATGTGGGTCCTGGAGGTGGAGACAGAAGTGATGATGGGTGAGACACCACCAGAGGAGGATGCACTGGCAACCCTGAGCTAATTCCCAGGATGGCCAGCTGGAGGCGCTGCAGTGGTGAGTCAAACATCCTGTTAGTGACCTATATACCCAGACTTTCTTTGAAGTGTGCCTTGAGTGGGTAGAGTGGGACTTGCCTTTGATGAGTCACTGCACTTTATTGCTGACTTTGCTCAGCCTATATATTTTCTATGTATTTTTAAAATTGGATTATTTGTGGCTAGAACACTGAACAGAATGTTTTAATGTATCTAATTAAGGGAATTTGAATGAGCAATGAAGTCAAAGGGGAGGAGAATAGGGATCTTCTTGTGTAGCACTTTTGCTTGGGAAGCCAAGTCATTAAAACCCTTTCAAAAGATAAAAGAACCTCAATCCTGTGTTTTAGAGCCCTGGAGGAGTCACAGCCAAAGTGACATTTTTAAAGATGGGGGTTGTGAGGGAGTAACAGACAGAGATTTTACCTTTGAAAAACACACTCCCATAGCAGTTAGTAAAGCACACATGGGGAAAAGCTGCTCCAAAACATAGAACTGTAAACTGCACCTTATCATCCCATCAGCTTTCAATGGGAGTATTAACTGGTGGGTGTTTGAGTGAGGGCAGATGTTCCAGACAAAGAAGAGGAAAAGGTTTATCCATATGAAATAACAGTGCCCTCATTTTTGTCTCTTGGCAGCCCAACAGAGGTCCTGATCCAACTCCCACTGAACTCAATGGAAAGAATCCCATTGGCTTTAATGGGATCCGGATCAAGCCTCTATATCAGACAATCTGTAACCAGGATGGAAGCATAGGATCACATCAGTGTAACTTACAATCTTTTTGAGAGGGTTGGTTGAAATATGTATCCCTCCAGTCATATGCACTGGTTTTCTAAATATTCCATGAAACCTCTGGAATGTTTTGGGAGTGGGCCAGGGCCTGGAAGAAAAACACTGGCGCTTCTGGGGGGAAAATAGCAGTAATTGTGTAAAAGAGCATTAATTTAGAGTGACTGAGGAAAGTTGCTGAGCAGGCAGAATGGTTGTATGAAGTTCCAGATTTAGAAATTTTGTTGGAAATCTAAGCGATTCAAGGAACTATAGAGATTTTGGGCTAAGACTTATTTTTGCCTCTTGGTTTTGCTAAGAACTTTTCCCTGATGGTTAATATCACACATTATCAGACCTGTACACAGTGCCATCTAGTGGGTCTGGGAGCACCACTGGTTTCCTTTTCTTTGAACTGTTAAAATAGCATTGAAGTCAGCTTTCTCATTTACTCCAAGAACTAGCATATTTATTTCAACATTACCATTCCAGATAACTCAAAAATGCTTAACTTACTGCCACATGCAATATTTAAACAAGTCTAAATCTCATAAAAGCCATACAAGACTGAAATACATCATCTGCTATCATAGGCAGCGAGTTATATGGGCCTATGGTGCCAATGCTCCACTAGTGTTCGGGTTTATATTTTTGGAGCCGTCCCGTCCATAGGATGGACCAGGGCAACTGCCCTGGGCCCTGTGCTTCAGGGAGATGGAGGGTCCAGGGCAGCCTGGGGGGTAGTGGGGGCCTGGCACCAGCAGCAGCAGCAGGCGACCCGGCCCCAGCCTGCCCTGCTCCACCCCGTCCCCACTCAACCCCTTCCCCCTAGCCTCTGCCCGCCTCTTCCTGCCTCTGCTCTGCCCCCGCCTTGCCTCTTCCCATCCCTGCTTTGCCCACTCCCTGCGCCCACTCCATCCCTTCTCCCAAATCCCTTCTCTCCACCTCTTTCCAGCTTCCATACCTTCCCCCAAGCGACACCGGGAGCTGGCGGAGCGGGGCGGGCTGAGGCGGGGTCGCTTGCTGCTGCCGGCGCCAGGTCCCCCGCTAAGTCCCCAGGCCACCCTGGACCCCATGTCCCCCTGAAGCGTGGGGGCCCCCCCAAAGTGCAGAGCCGGGGGCAGAAAAATGCTCATGTGAAGAGCAGGAGATGAGCATTATGAAGGGTATGTGAAGTTTTTTCTCCAAGAGAAAGAGTAGCAAATGGCCAAACTGAACAAAACTGCTTAAAACAAAAACTGCTTAAAGATAAAGCGCCATTTCTTATGATATGATCTGTTACTTGCACAAAATTCTGTTACACACTGTAAGGGCACCCACCTTTTCCCAGTATCTAGGGCTCAAGGTGTAACCTTATGCTCTAGGGCACCCACTCTTTATCCTTCCATGGGCTCAAGCCATAATCCTGTTAATTTAGGCACCCCCACCCTTACGCAATTCCCAGAGCTCAGAGCATATCTTCTGCAGGTTTGCAGGACCTCTTCTCAGTGTAAAGCTCTTTCACAGTAATATCCTTATCCTCTATTTACTAACAATTACCAAGCAAAATACACATGCTAAGCATACAATGTTATGCTCACAAATCTGGATCATGCAGGTGGACTTTCCCTGTTGGTCAGGCAAGGTCAGTCTCATCTGAATTCACGGCCATGGCCTCAGACCTTACAATATGGCTACAGGAAAAGGCTTTATCGTTACAGATCCAGTCACCGTGTGCTGCCCAGGTGGTGCAAAGTGGCTAGATTCTGTCCACAAGTAGCCAGCTGAGAAGTCCACTTGTGAAGAGAACTTTTCACTGGTGCAAATCTGATGGGACCAGTTTTTATGCCAGCCACCCTCTGCCCTTATTCCTCTGACCCCCCACAGATGTTGAGGCATGCTGGGGAAGAGAGGAACATGCACACTTGACACTCCGCTTACACTGCTCCAAATAATTCTGGGGGTAGGTGGCACAGTGCCTCCCAGATGATTCAGGGGGCCTGGTGCAAAGCAATTTCGGGGGCCCCTTCCATAAAAAACAGTTAGTTTTGCCGTCCCAAGTGGTGAAGAAAAAAAAAAAAGAAAAACCCAAGTCGTGCCACCGAAGAAAGAAGAGGACAGGAGGACCCACCTCCGAATTGCCGCAGAAGACTGAAGCAGAGCGATTGAACTACTGCTGAAGTGCTGCCGACGAGGAAGAGAGGGACTGAAAGACCCACTGCCGAATTGCTGCCGAAATTGCACGCCTGGGGCAAATTGCCCCACTTCCCCCTCCCCCCCTCCCCCGGGCAGGCCTGGGGTGGCAGAGAGTCAGGTAGATGTAACTTGCTCCCTGATGGCCCCTCCCTCTGCTCCCTGTTCTTCTACATATAGGATTATTAAGACTCAGGGGAGAATTGAGCCCAATATGTGTAATCAAATCATACTCTCTGGGCTAGACTGTGAACTTCCTCAGAAAGTGAGCAGCTAGTCTGATATTTCTTTCTCCACATAAGGCCTGCCTCATTGTGTGAGAGCCTGTGCATACATGCCACATTCCTGGAAGTAAGTTGCTTGATATGGCAGAACATGCTTTCTTTTAACTATTGGTGAAACCACTACCATTTGCACAACACAATACCACTAGGAGTCAAAATGCTGTAAACATGAAAAGATCACATTAGAGAAGAAAAAGATACTGTAACTCTGAATGTAATCACAGCCTCACCTTTATCTCCTAATGTGCAGTTTGACTATAGCAAGATCAAATGTGAAAAATAAAGTTGTTTTCCCTCTCAAGCCAAAGTCAGCCTTTGGGCATTTCACAGGATTTCACAAATACTTGAATATTTTTATTGCTGCCTTTCAAATCATTGGTAGGTTCAGTGAAGAACTAAATAAATTTAGGCTCCAGTCCTGCTCCTTTTGAAGTCAGTGGAACAACTCCCATTGACTTTAATAGGAGATGTTTGGGGTCCTAGATACGTAATTGTTTTGATTACATTTTGAAAGAAATAGCCAGGATCAATAGAAATCTGTGCAAAATTGTAGTCGGAAGGAGGGATTTTGTTCCCTCGTGTGTGTCAATGTTCTGTTATTAGATAAGGAATTTTCTTGGAAACATTGAACACTTCACTTGCTGTTTTAATACTTATATACAACTTCCATTATTGCTCCCTTTTCTTAATCTTAAATTTTATTTTAGTCTTGCACTCTAAGTACAATTCACACTGAATGTTCTTTCAAATCATTGAACCAAAGTAATAATAAAGGCTGGAGAGGAAAAAAGAAATCCTGGCTAAAATTGGTCCCATCTGATTTTAAAGCAAGCGCAAATAGAATAAAGCTTTTCACTGACAGATAGTTCAGATAGAACTATAATTATTAGGGCTGTTGATTAATCGCCATTAACTCACGCAATTAACTCAAAAAATTAATCGTGATAAAAACATTAATGAAGATTACTTGCAGTTTTAATAGCACTGTTAAACAATAGAATACCACTTGAAATGAATTAAATATTTTTGGATGTTTCTCTACATTTTCAAATATATTGATTTCAATTACAACACAGAATACAAAGTGTACAGTGCTCACTTTTCTTTTTGTTACATTGTTTTGTTTTTTGAGTGCAGCTATGTAACAAAAAGAATCTACATTTGTAAATTGTACTTTCACGATGGAGATTGCACTACAGTACTTGTATGAGGGGAATTGAAAAATACTATTTCCTTTGTTTACATTTTTACAGTGCAAATATTTGTAATAAAAATATAAAGTGAGCACTCTGTATTCTTTGTTGTAATTGAAATCAATATATTTGAAAATGTAGAAAACATCCAAATATATTTAAATAAATGGTATTCTATTATTGTTTAACAGCATGATTAATTTTTTAATCACTTGACAGCCCTAATAATTCTATATAATCATACAAACAGAATACAATAAACTTCGTAAGGAACAGGAAGCCCTGCTACACCTTCACATGGAATAGGATCTCGTTATCATAGTATCAACTCATTATAAACCCTATAAAAAGTCCAAAATACTCCATGTAAGACTTTCATGCCAAATGGGTTTGGCTAAGATGGTGACCTTATGACCTTTGGCAAGGGTTTCAACTGAGCATCTAAACCAGTGGTCTCCAAACTTTTTTGATTGCGCACCCCCAGGAAAAAGAAAAATTGCCGCAGGTCTGCCGCCGAAGAAAAAAAGGGAAGAGCTGCCACAGGCGTGCCGGTGGCGCTCCTCCTGCCGCGCACCACCAGGGATCATCTTGCGCATTCCACTTTGGAGACCACTGATCTAAGCTATGGAAAGAACAAATCCAAGGATCACATAGGGATGGTAGAAACACATGGGAAAGAATATATGAGAATCTGGTAGTGAGCCAGTAAGTGAAGAATACAATATAGTAAAACTATAAACACCTATTAACTATTTAGGCCCTGATCCAGGAAAGAACTTGCATTTGCTAAACTCTGAGCATGTGAGTAGCAATGCAGTTGTAGTCAATGGAATAAAGTTAAGCAGGTTAACTGCTTTGCTGGATCACAGCCTTAGAAGACACAAAAAGTTACAGGAGAAAACCATGGTCCTTAAGCATGGTATAATTTTACTAACGAGCTATCAGAGACACCTTTAGTCCAGCCAGGAATGGAATCAATACTTATTCCAGGAAGTGATAACTGACTCATGTTAGAAATGTCTGTGAGTCATTCAGATCTGTCACTGCTTCTGTTGCCTGGTGGTCCAAAAACAGTGAAGCACCACCCATTGGAGAGAGAGAAACCTAAATATGTCCTAGTAAATCTTCACATCTGTGTGTCTTGCAAACCCTTATGCCTTTTTCCCGCAGTACACATTAATTATGTGCTCCGTAGCTTTCTGTGCCAAACATTTTCTTTTGCTCTAGAGCTATAAGATTACTTTTTTTTTTGCATTGCTTCTTGTTTTCTCTTTACTTCTTTCCATATAATTTCCCTCCTCTTTGCCTTTGGCTACAGATGGCTCTTTTCTGAAAGAACATCTTGTACCTAACCCATAAAGCGTTTAGTTTCATTAATACTGCTGCCTATAGGGATGAGACTGGCAGAATCAACACTTGGGATTTCTGGCTTCCCCTCTCTTTCTGGAGGATTGCTAGGGGAATACTTCTGGTGTGGTGAGCAGGATATCACCTCCAATTAATATGAATGGGAGCTGTGTTGCCAACACCCTGCTCACAGGGTTGGAAATATATTTATTAGATTATATTTTCTCAACAGCAGAAAAATGCTGTCTTGGCTCTTTTGCTATTTCTTTTGTGATCATTTTTGCAATGCTATCTATTAAACTGTTGATGCAAATCCTCTGTCCCACCCCTTTAAAAAGAAACACAACAAAATAAATGTATCAAATTAATGTTCCAGCTCTGTCATCGGTGAACTCCCAATGAGATTGTCCCCATGTATAAGTAGCACTCCCTAGATGGGACGCATATTGCTCCTTCTTGGAGATGTAAGCCAGTTTGGCATTATTAGATTTTTTTATCGGAAAATGTCAGTAAATGGCAATTTCACTGCACACAAAAAAACTGATGGAAAAATATTCCTATGATAATAAAAATGTGCAGAGAGGTAAAGTATGAAAAATGCTGCTAAAGAACTTATTAGAGTTTGATTTAAGGCTATTTACCTTGTATATTTTGACGTGATGTTAAAAATTTGTGTTCTAATGGTAACAACAGTTTTTTGAATCGCAACATCTACTGTCCTTAAATAATTGTCTGCCGCCCCCAAATTTCCTGTAACTGTGAAAATTTAAATTGACATAAAATAGAAAAAAATACTTTAAAAATAGATATTATGTTTCTTAAGTCATCTTGAAAAAGCCTGATGCTCACTACACAAATCTGTAGCATCAATATCTTTTGTATTTTCATGAGACAATGCCGACTCCAGTTTTATACAAAATTATCTGTTTTGCTGTTTTCTTTTGCAAGCTGTGGATACCATATAGAAAGCCAAATACTGACTCTAGCTGCTGCATCTGTTGAAATCTTTCGTCAATCAAGTGCATAGCAGTATCCAGGACTGCGAAGTAGAAATTCACTTTGAACCTTTGTTTTGGGTTCCGAATGGGTGTGTCTTGTCCTTCATATGAAAACTACTGTTTCTTTTGCCAAATGTGAACTGGCTCTAGTTCAAATTCTGTTAGTCTATTTCTTCAGCAATCTCGAGAGAATCTACCAGTGTTCTTTTGAACCCTTCATCACTTCTGAATTCATCTAGAATATTTTTAGTTTGCTTCAGTATTTGAATAGCAGAATGTATGTTCAAGTTCTTTTCCTGAAGCTGATTACTAGTGAGGTTAATCTCAAAAAGGATATTATACCACAAAATGATTTGAACTTGGAAAGGCCATTTGCAAAAGCTTCTGCGTCTGAACGTGCTGTATTGCCAGATGATCCAGTAAAGGTAGTATCATCAGAAATTTCAATTAGGGCATCATAAATGTTTCCAAGTTCATAGCGAAGAGGCTTCAAAGCATCAGTGCGACTCTCCCATCTTATCTGACTAAGTGATTTCACAGTTAGAGAATTCACATGGCAAGTCAGAATCTCCCAAGGGTGTGTTGAGCCTGAGAAAAACACACAAACACATTGCACCAGGTCAAAGAAACTGCTTGCCTCCAAACAGCATCTAGCAGCATCATTGACAAACAAATTCAGAGAATGCACACTGCAAGGAATGAAAAAGGCCCTAGGATTGATTTCCATCATTCTCCTTTGCACACCATTGTGTTTACCCTTCATGTTACTCCCATTACTTAGCCACGTAAGTTTTCAACAGATAATGACATTGTTCCAAGCTCTTCTAGAATAGTTTCAGTCATAAATGCTCCAGTCATCTCCTTCAGTGGTGCGAAACCCCAAAAATGTTCCTTTATGAGCACTTCAACATTGTCTTCATCTGCAGACTTTTTCATATCCACAAAATGAATGGTCAACATCATTTATTATGAATGATCAATGTCAATGATTCACATCTGGTATACAGTCCAGTATTATTGAAAAGTATTTTGCAGAATGGGCAGCTTCTACAATTTTCTTTTTAATGGCATTTGCTAGGATTTGAATCAGTTCATTCTGCATATTTTTTCCTAAGTAATGAACCTGTGTTTCATGATCAGTTATTTTACATAGATGCTCCTTCATGACTTGATCGAACAAAGCTAGGTATTCAACAAATTTTTTAAAAGTTTTCATTACCTGGAGTGTATAATTTTTCATTTCTACCACGGCTGCAGAATGCTAAATTTTGCCCACTGAGAACTCTCACTAAAACAATCAGACTCTCTAATAATTGTTGCCAGTATTCTTCTTTTACCTTGATCACACGTAAATTTTCTTCATCAATAGTTTTTCCTTTTTTCAATCGTAATTCAAGTTCTTTCCAATTTTGAAAACATTCCAAATGTTCTGTACTTCTTTCATGTGAAGAGAGAATTGAAGATATGTTTTTCCAGTCCTTTGAAATATTTTCAGTAAGTGATGTACCAATTGCTTGATTTCTAAACAACTTGCAGCAAAAGCAAAACACAGAGTCCTTCAACACTGAATATTGTAACCAGTTTTGATGAATTTCTTCCCCATTAATGAGTTTCCTCTTGTAATGCTGAGCAAAGAATTTTCTTTTATTTCTACCCTTAGGGAAGGGAAATTCATGAACTTGTTTGGGTCCATGTTCCACGAGAATTTGCCACACACTGTCATCACATCTGGGCCATGAAGCTGGGTCCCCATACTGTAACTTGTTTGTAACTTCCTCATCCTTTCTTCCTTCTACTTCATTTACTTCAATTTCTGCATGTGTCTCTGAAGGTAAATAAATTTTTTCCACTTCCATATCAGTCTGATGCTGTGAGCTGCCTTCATCTAGAAGTAAGTTTCCATCATCTTGAGTTTCCAAACTGCTTTTTTGTGGATGTGAGTTACCCCCATCTCAAAGTAATATACCTTCATCTTGATGTTCCAATCCGCTTCCATGCGGATGTGAGCTAACCTCCTCGCCAAGTAAAATGCCTTCATCTGGATGCTGTGAACTGCTTCCATCTTTATTTGGATTAAAGAGAAGATATTTCAGGAAGAATCCCTGCTGTTTTGCTTGGTCCTTTTCCTTCTCAGCCTTTTGTTTATGATACTCAGTTCCTGAGGGCTTTCTTTTCCTCTTTCTGCCATGGGGCATTTGAATATTGTTATGTACTAACTGTGTTCCCAACTGCAAGCATTATAGCGTTAAGGATGGCTGACACACCACATGGTTGGTGATTTAAACCACATTGCAGCTATCCCAACACTGCTTAAAGGTTCACTGATTAGTAACATACACTCACTTACCTATTAAAACAGTTAGTTACAACGTTTACACGGAAACAAAATGACCTTTTTTGACGTAATAACCTGACACTGGTTGTTTGGAAAGTAATCCCCTTCCTCATGGTTACCCGCTTGGCCTGTGACATCAGCACTTTTGTAGTCTATTAAGCTTTAATGCTGTTACTTTTCTTTTATGGACCTTATTTATTACATGTGAACTAGTTAGAACAAAGAAAAGTTCATAATTATACAGCCCGATAATAACACTAAGGCAGGGGTCGGCAACCTTTCAGAAGTGCTGTGCCGAGTCTTCATTTATTCACTCTAATTTAAGGTTTCGCGTGCCAGTAATACATTTTAATGTTTTTAGAAGCTCTCTTTCTATAAGTCTTTAATATATAACTAAACTATTGTGGTATGTAAAGTAAGTAAGGTTTTTAAAATGTTTAAGAAGCTTTATTTAAAATTAAATTAAAATGCAGAGCCCCCCAGACCGGTGGCCAGGACCCAGGCAGCATGAGTGTCACTGAAAATCAACTCATGTGCCGCCTTTGGCACACGTGCCATAGGTTGCCTACCCCTGCGCTAAGGTTTAATAACGCTTAAATATACTCACGTTTTGGATTTATAATGGTAAAAGACGTTATTCTTTATTCTTTGGCACGAAGAAACATAATTTTCCACAGTAGTCACTCGATTCTTAACCATCTACCTCCGATGTGTATTAAAATGACCGTGTGATGGTGCCCCTCATAAAGCTTTATGGAAATATGCTTATGAATGTATATATGACATAACTGGAATGTGTTTTATGTGACATATGCCATGTAATATATCTCTGTAAAGGTTATGATCTACTGAATCTATTAATCCTATTTGTATGCATGTATCATTTTTTATTCAAAGTTATGAATATTGGCTGTGTACTTGCTTGATTTTTAAGTAGCCTTAGTAAAGCATTTGGTCAGCTTCTTTAGAAAGGAATTTACAAGTTAAGTGCCCAATCAAGAAGCACGTAATGAACAATGGATCTTGAAAGGCTCCAATCCACATAAGAAGTCTACATGAGGACGTTCAAGGTAGGATGTGGGCAATGGCTGCTGCCTGTAAAAATTGAGTCATGCATGAACATGTGACTTGCCCATATGACTCAAAAACTCCATCTTGGAGCTGGACTTTGCAAAGGAGAGAGGAGGTGATCTCCACCCATAAGACAGTCTATGTAAACCCCTGGGAGACCCCTCCATTTTGTCCTGAGCTGGCTAAAGAGATAGCTTCTCCACCCCCAAGGATACCTGAAAGAAATTGGAACAAAGGACAGTAACTAAGGTGTGAGTGATTACTGGACCCGGACTAGAAGGAGACTAGTCTGTAAAAGGAAGCTTACTGGAATTCTTCTGATGGTGAGGTTTTTATCTGTATTCAGTTTTCTTAGTGTATTAGACATAGACTTGCGTGTTCTATTTCATTTTGCTTGGTAATTCACTTTGTTCTGTCTGTTACTACTTGGAACCACTTAAATCCTACTTTCTGTATTTAATAAAATCGCTTTTTACTTATTAATTAACCCAGAGTATGTATTAATACCTGGGGGGGGGGGGGCAAACAGCTATTCATATTTCTCTATCAGTGTTATAGAGGGCGAACAATTTGAGTTTACCCTGTATAAGCTTTATACAGGGTAAAATGGACTTATTTGGGGTTTGGACCCCATTGGGAATTGAGCATCTGAGTATTAAAGACAGCAACACTTCTTAACCTGCTTTCAATTAAGCCTACAGCTGTTAGGGGACATGGTTCAGACCTGGGTCTGGGTTTGCCGCAGGCTAGCGGGTCTGGTTCAAACCAGGCAGGGCACTGAAGTCCCAAAATGGGAAGGCAGGGAAAGCAGGGGCAGAAGTAGTCTTGGCATATCAGGTGGCAGCTCCCAGGGGGTTTCTGTGATCCAACCCGTCACAGTGGCGTAGTCGGCAGGATCTGTACACTTAGAGTGTAATTGCTTTATAACAAGGACGGTCTCTTCACATGTGTTTCTACAATGTCTACCACATTTTGGGTGCTTGCTGTAATGCAAATAATAAATAATTCAATGGCAGCAGTTTAGTAGTTCTTGTGCTCACAAGATTATGTTATCCCCACAAAATTCTGTTACTTGCACGCTGTAGGGACACCAACATTTACCCAGTTCCTAGGGCTCAAGGCATAACCTTACACTCTGCAGGTTTGCAGGGTCTTTTAGCAGTGAAAGAGCCTTACACAGTAATATCCAATTAATCTCTATTTATTAACAATTACCAAAACAGAATACAAACGCTAAGCATACAATGCTCACCACTCCCAATAAGGCAGATGAACTTTTCTTGATGGCCAGTCAGGATCAGGTCATGTGGGGGACTCCAGCTTCTCCACAGCATGGTTGGCAGGCTGTTGAGGTCTGGCAGCTCTGGTCTTGGGGTTGTGTCCTGGAGTTGATTCCAAAGAACTTCCTTTTGGACCCCAGTTCACACAGTGAAACTTGAGTCCTGCTTAGCTATACCTTAACCAATCATTTTACTAAAGTATTACTAAACAATTTTCTAACCAATCCTAACATATTGTAAAACAATCCTTTAACCAATCATACTCCACCACCTTCCTTGATTTACACCTCACAACATTAATTATGTAACAGACAGAAACGATCAAAGAACCAGACAGAGATCACACAGACAAACAATAGAGAAGTGGGGACCATAAGGACAAAACAAGAAAGAAACCACAACTATTGATATTGATATATGATTTCTTGCCAGACGGAATGCTATTAAACTAAGTTTTCTTTAACCATCTTAAGATCTGTTTCTTAATCTGGTGATGGTGGACTATTGGGACAGGATCGACTTCTTAACAGCCCGATAGTACATTGTTTTAATGTAATTTAGATGGAATGTGAAGATGTGACTTTCTGGTTCTGAGCTCATGGCTGCTTCTCTCCTAATATGGCCACAGACAAAGGCCTCAGACCTTACAATATGGCTACAGGAAAAGGCCTTATCCTTACAAATACAAGGATAATTTTGTGCCCAGCCTGTATATGGGTGCTTGCACCCTTCTAACCCAACCTTGAACATCTGTGCAGGTCCAAAAAATAAAAAAGTCTTGCCCATTATCTGCATGATGACCAGTATATTGCAACAAATTGTATTTGATTTTGGGTTTTGGTCATTTCCTGCAGGTGTTTTTGAGACTGTCATAAATATAAAGGGAAGGGTAAACCCCTTTGAAATCCCTCCTGGCCAGGGGAAAGCTCCTCTCACCTGTAAAGGGTTAAGAAGCTAAAGGTAACCTCGCTGGCACCTGACCAAAATGACCAATGAGGAGACAAGATACTTTCAAAAGCTGGGAGGAGGGAGAGAAACAAAGGGTCTGTGTCTGTCTGTATGCTGCTTCTTGCCAGGGACAGAACAGGAATGGAGTCTTAGAACTTTTAGTAAGTAATCTAGCTAGGTATGTGTTAGATTATGATTTCTTTAAATGGCTGAGAAAAGCATTGTGCTGAATAGAATAACTATTTCTGTCTGTGTATCTTTTTTGTAACTTAAGGTTTTGCCTAGAGGGGTTCTCTATGTTTTTGAATCTAATTACCCTGTAAGATATCTACCATCCTGATTTTACAGGGGGGATTTCTTTATTTCTATTTACTTCTATTTTTTATTAAAAGTCTTCTTGTAAAAACTGAATGCTTTTTCATTGTTCTCAGATCCAAGGGTTTGGGTCTGTGGTCACCTATGCAAATTGGTGAGGCTTTTTATCCAACATTTCCCAGGAAAGGGGGGGGTGCAAGTGTTGGGAGGATTGTTCATTGCCCTTAAGATCCAAGGGTCTGGGTCTGTAGTCACCTAGGCAAATTGGTGAGGCTTTTTACCAAACCTTGTCCAGGAAGTGGGGTGCAAGGTTTTGGGAAGTATTTTGGGGGGAAGGACGCGTCCAAACAGCTCTTCCCCAGTAACCAGTATTAGTTTGGTGGTGGTAGCGGCCATTCCAAGGATAACGGGTGTAATATTTTGTACCTTGGGGAAGTTTTGACCTAAGCTGGTAAAGATAAGCTTAGGAGGTTTTTCATGCAGGTCCCCACATCTGTACCCTAGAGTTCAGAGTGGGGGAGGAACCTTGACAGAGACAATGTTATTTTTATCATAATTCCATTGAGGAAATGTTGGCTGGCATTATACCAGGTATCACTGGTGCCTGCCAAGATTTCTCTAGCAGGCCCTGGAGTCATGCAATTTACAGTGAAAACAAATGGGGATTCTGCTTAGGGATAAACTCTATTCCATTTGTCTGGCAGAATAGTTTGAATTCTCTTAGCCAATCCTAGATTGCCAAGCTTTATTTGTAAAACTTGTTATTCTGGCTGACTCACTTATAGACTTGGGATATCAATGACAATTAGATCAGGATTTGACTTTTCTGTGTCTTCTCATCAGCAATGTCAGATATAGTTAAAATTTCACAAGATGTTTCTGCACTCACAAGTAGTGCATTGTAACTGCCTATAGAAATCCCGGGGCACTGTGTACTCTGCTTTTAAATATACAGCCTGCATATCTGGGATTTTCACCTCTTTAAAAATAAGAGATCATGTAGGCCCATTGTCTGACTGAGTTTCCCATTATCAGTATTCTGACCATCCAGATCTATATCTTGAGCTCCTAACAGTCGCCCAACCTAACCTCTCAGCTCCGTTTCCTAACTCCCCAGTTCCTTCATCTCAACATTCAGGTCTTCTGCCTTCTGTTGGAAGCAGAAAGGCAAGGTCTCAGGTCTGGCACTCACTCTTTTGCTGTCTTCATATTGCAGTTTTCAAACTTAGCAAGTTGTGGGGCTCTCCCAGCTCAGTCGTTCCCAGAATGCATTTCCAGCACTCGTGAGATCTGTAGACAGTGGCTAGACAAGCAGAGACTGCTAGATCTGAGACTCACCTTGCAATATATTTCAGTAAAAGACAGACCTGCTATGGTGAAAAAAGCAGGAGAAGGGTTGTGTACCTGAACCAATCAGAACAAAAATGAAATCTGAGGTCCACTTTATTCTGAGATTTGGGATTGCTCTTGTATTTTCCCCAATTGGTTTGCCCATTTGCAATACTGGCACCACTGACAGTGGCCAGTGCCAGATGCTCCAGAGGGAATGAACAGAACATGTCAATATAGAGTGGCCCATTCTCTGTGGTCCAGTCCCAAGTTCTGGCAGTTGGAGGTTTAGGGATATCCAGAATATGGGGTTGTCCCTGAGCCTCATGGCTAAAAGCTATTGATGGACCTATGAACTTACCTAATTTTTTTTAACCCCCAGTTATACTTTTAGCCTTCACGACATCCCCTGACTAAGAGTTCCCCAGTTCCCCACCTTCACACAACTTCACACATTTGTGTGAAGCAGTACTTATGTCCTTTTTAAACCTGCTGCCTATTAATTTCATTGAGTGACCTATTAATTTCATTCCTGTGTTATGTGAAGAAGTAAATAACACTTTCCTATTCATTTTCTCCATGTCATTCATGATTTTATAAACCTTTATCATATCCCCCTTTAGTCATCTCTTTTCTAATTTGAACAATCCAAGTCTTTTTAATCTCTCCTCATATGGAAACTGTTCCACACCCCTAATCATTTTTGTTGCCCTTCTCTGTACCTTTTCCAGTTCTAATGTATATCTTTTTGAAACGGGGCAACCAGATCTGCATGCAATAGTCAAGGTGTGGGCTTATATAAATTTATATGGTGGCATTATATGGCTCATGGATTTATAAGGGGGATTGGTCCTGCTTTGAGCAGGGGGTTGGACTAGATGACCTCCCGAGGTCCCTTCCAACCCTGATATTCTATGATATAGTGGAATTATATTTTCTGTTTTATTATCTATCCCTTTCCTAATGGTTCATAACATTCTGTTAGCTTTTTTGACTGCTGCTGCTCATTGAGACGTTGTTTTCAGACAACTATTGACTCCAAGGTCTCTTTATTGATTAGTAACAGCTAATTTAGATCCCATTATTTTATATGTATGGTTGAGATTTTTTTCCAAAGTGCATTACTTTGCATTTATCAACACTGAATTTCACTGGCTGAAATTGCCACTTGGTAAGGCAACTCCCATCCTTTCATGTGCTGTGTATTTATACCTGCTACTGTATTTTCCACTCCAGGCATCTGATGAATGGGTTGTAGCCCACAAAAGCTTATGGCCAAATAAATTTGTTAGTCTCTAAGGTGCCACAAGGACGCCTCGTTGTTTTTGCTGATACAGACTAACACGGTTACCACTCTGAAACCATTGGCTGTTCTGTTGCTCAATCACACAGTTTTGTGGAATCCCTCTAACTTTTCACAGGATTTAACTATCTTGAATAATTTTGTATCCTCTGCAAATGTTGCCACCTCATTGTTCACTCCCTTTTCCCAATCATTTATAAATATGTTGAACAGCACAGGTCCCAGGACAGATCCTTGATGGACACCATGATTTACCTCTTTCCACTGGGAAAACATACCATTTATTCCTACCCTTTGTTTCCTATCTTTTAATCAGTTAGTGATCCAGGAGAGAATCTTCTCTCCTACCTCATGACTGTTTGTTTTGCTTAAACACCTTTGGTGTGGGACCTTGTCAATAGCTTTCTGAAAGGCCAAGCACACTATATCAACTGGATCACCCTTGTCCATATGCCTTTTGATCCCCACAGTGAATTATAATTGGTGATGCATGAAGCTGTGTTGACTCTTCCCCAACATATTGTGTTCATCTGTGTCTGTTACGTCTGTTCTTTGCTATAATTTCAACCAATTTGTCTGTTACTGAAGTTAGGCTCACTGGCCTGTAATTGACAGGATTGCCTCTGAAACCTTTTTTTAAAAATCAGCTTCACATTAGCTATACTCCAGTCTTCCAGTACAGAAGCTGATTTAAATGATAGGCAACAACCACAGTTAGTAGTTCTGCAATTTCACACTTGAGTTCCTTCAGAACTCTTGGGTGAATACCATCTGGTCCTGGTGACTAAGCACTACTTAATTTATCAATTTGTTCCAAAACCTCCTCTACTGACTCAGCCTGGGACAGTTCCTCAGATATGTCACCTAAAAAGAATGGCTTGGGTGTGAGGATTCCCCCCACATTCTCTGCCATGAAGACAAATGCAAAGAATTAAATTACCTTCTTCACAATTGCATTGTGTTTCCTGAGTGCCCCTTTAGCATCTCGATTGTCCAGTGGCCCCACTGGCTGTTTAGCAGGCTTCCTGCTTCTGATGTACTTAAAACTAGTGTTTGTGTTGTATGCTAGCTGCTCTTCAAATTCTTTCTTAGCCTGCCTTATTATACTTTTATACTTGACTTGCCAGAGTTTATTCTCCTTCCTTCTTTCCTCATTAGGATTTGGCTTCTAATTTTTAAAAGGATGCCCTTTTTTTGCCTCTACCTCTTTAACTCTGCTGTTTAGCCAGAGTGGCACTTTCTGGTCCTCTTACTGTGGGGTTTTTTTGTTATTTTTTTTTAATTTGGGGTATACATATAGTTTGAGCCTCTATTATGGTGCTTTAAAATAGTTTTCATGAGGTTTGCAGGGATTCAACTCTTGTGACGGTTTCTTCTAATTCTTATTTAGCTTCCTCATTTTTGTATAGTTCCCCTTTTTAAAGTTAAATACTGTTGTGATGGGTTTCTCTGGCATTTCCCCTTACAAGTATGTTAAATTTAATTACATCATGGTAGTTATTACTGAACAGTTCTGCTGTATTCACCTCTTGCACCAAATCTTGTGCACCAGTTAGGGCTATATCAAGAATTGCCTCTCCTCTTGTGGGTTCCAGGACAAGCTGCTCCAAGAAGCAGTCATTTATGGTGTCTAGAAATTTTATCTGCATCTCTTCCTGAGGTTACATATATCCAGTCAGTATAAAGATAGTTGAAATCCCCCATTATACCTGCATTTTCTGCCTCTGTAGCCTCTTTAAGCTCCCTGAGCATTTCACAATCACAGTCACCATCCGCATCAGACAGTCAGTAGTATATTCCTATTGCTATACTCCTATTGTTCAAGCATGGAATTTTTATCCATAGAGATTGTATGGTAAGGTTTGAGTCTTTTAAAATTTTTACTTTATTTGACTTTATGCTTGCTTTCACACATAGTACTACTCCCCCACCAGCACAACCTACTCTGTCATTTCTATATATTTTTGTACCTGGTATTACCATGTCCTGTTGATTATCCTCATTCCATCAAGTTTCTGTAATGCCTATTATATCAATATCCTCATTTAATGCCAGGCAAATTAGTTCATCCATCTTAGTGTTTAGACTTCTAGCATTTGTATATAAGCAATTGTACATTTTTGTCAATATTCAGTTGCTTGCCTCCATGTGTTATATTTAAAGAGGACTCTTTTTTATATTTGACTGTTCCTCTCTAGCCCCTACCCATCCTTACTATCTTCTTTCCTATCCTGTTTTAGTATATGCCATTCCCCTATTAATATATTCCTTCTGAAAGGATGTCTCCACTCAAACTGTGTGCTCCTCTGCATCTAGTGTCCCCTCAACCCATAGTTTAAAAAGTCATCAACAATCTTTTTAATTTTACATGCCAGCAGACTCATTCCATTTTGGTTTAGGTGGAGCCCATTCTTCCTGTATAGGCTCCTCCTTTCCCAAAAGGTTTCCCAGTTTCTAATGAACCTAAAGCCCTTCTCCTTATACCATCATCTCACTCATGCATTGACACCCTGCAGTTCTGCTTGTCTTTCTGGCCCTGTGCATAGAAGTGAAAATATTTCAGATAATGCTACCATGATCCAAAGAGTTGTACAAACCACAGCCACCATAGACATGCAGTCACTTCTTGGGAAGAAAGCAGAAAATGTCAACAGAGCACCTTTAGGGAAGAAAGAGATGAAATATTCCTTATCCACCTGAAGCTACCAGGATAATTTAGGGGGAGAAATAAATTACCCAAAATGGAATGTGGACAGGACATTGGGATTCTTGTGATGTACCAGGGGCTCTTTAATTATGCTACAGTGATAGGTTGCAATATACAATGTTCACAGAGTTACTATCAGGTGATTAGACACTCAGTTTTGCATTTCATTTGCATATGGCACTTCTTAGAGCAGTGCTCCTTAAAATAACTGATAATCAGACAATTTGATGATGAATGCACTGTAGCCAGAGTTTTTAAACATACCACATTAATAACTCCTGGATTTTACATATCCAACAATTTGCACAGCACTGACTATGTCATGTTGTAGATTTGGTTTGACTGACTTGACGGTTTTGCTTGGTGCCTATGCTGAGTGTGAATCGTTTGAGTGATTCGTATTCTAATGAAGCCCTGCCATTTAGCAGAAGTCCAGCTTAATTAAAAGATCTTCTTATGTTGTATTCAGAGCCCATGTTTAGGGGTTTAAGGAAGTAAGTTAATACCAAGGCTGGGATCATCTCTTGGAATGGAGAAGCCTATGGATGGGGGCCCTTGGGGAGGATCCCCTTGTAGAGCTCCTCCCTATCATTTTATTGAGGGTATGGAGAGCATAATTGCCGTCCCATAGAAAAGGCCAATCCCATTGGAACCTGTGGGATCCATGGGAGACCATGGTCATGCACATGAAGACCCTGTGAATCTGGCCTGGTTCCAGCCCCTGGCAGGCACTCCTAGTCCTTGCAGCACTGACTTCAGCGGAGCTAGACCCATTTACACCACCTGAGGCTCTGTCACTGTCTCTTTACAAGACTAATTGGTATGACATGTAATTCAGGGGAATAGATTCGAGTCTCATATATCTATACATAAGACTTGAAGTAATTGGAATATGTTAAACCAAAAAGATTTTGTGGCAACGTAAACTTTGTGCAATTTATTAACTACATTTTCAAATAAAAACCAGGGATAAATGTAGTTATTGTACACAAACAAATTCAATAAACATTTAATTTTGAAACAAGCTAAAAAGCAGTAAAATGCAGCAACGTATAAGACAACCCTCTTTCAAGAGGTTATGTGGCAACAGTTAGTTCATTTAAAGTAAATATATCTGACATATTTTTCTTTGTCATTTCTATGGCTTTTAATATCTTGCCTAGAAGTATTTTAGCAAAAGTGATGCTGTATTTAATAACTCACTTCTTTCTATCATCCTTTCAATGATATGAAAAGCCTAGGATGGGATTACAAGTTTTCCTGGAATGAAATCTCAACTATTGGTTTCTTGATGTGTGAACCAACTCAGGTCTAGGCACTGCAGATTTTTTTTCTTTGCACTTTATTTTAGCTTTTTTATTGCATAAATTACATTTTTGTCTTTCCAACTCCTTCCACCACTAGGATCATGAGTTCAGTGAACTTCTTCAAAAATCAGAGTTCCTGGCTCAACCAAGGGAAAATGGAAGTGTAAAACTTGTTTCACTGTAGTGTTCATTAGAAATCAGCACAAATAGTATAACATATTTCAAAAATGAATATCAGTGATGCTACAAATGGGGAAATGTATGAAGTTTATATGGAAAATGAATTGATACTGCTTTAGACTAAAGAGTCTTAATGTTAGTGGTGCAGACATTATTAGCATAGCAAGAGAGAGGGATGGTCTAGTGATTACAGTGTTCACCTAGGGCAAGGGAGACTGAATTCAAACCCATGTAGTCTCTCTGGGCCTCAGTTCTCCATGTGTAAAAACAGGGATGATTGTATTACCCTACCTCACAGGGCTATTCTGAGGTTACACACGTACATTCCAAGACAGCAAGGTACTCTGATGTTATGGCAAGGAGGGACAGATATTTCAATTTTCCATTGTCATCTAAAAATCAATACAAACCCTTCCAAAATGAGACGGAGTATATGCAACAACTATATTACATTTTTCAGTGGTGTATTTCTAGCAGGAAATCATTGTATCCTTAAACTCCATTTCTGTTTCTGCAGTGTATTCACAAGGCTTATTTACTACTAATATTGTGAAAAGAACAGGTATTGCATGACTTCTGGATCATGCAGTTCTGCCTCATATTTCAAGAAATGATGTTTTCAGAGAAAGTAACCCTCAAATATATACAGCTGGCGTTTGCTTCCTGAGCAGTATGTGCTTTCAGAGTGCTGCTTCTCAAGGTTACTGCTGGAGGGCATGTTTCCCAAAGGTAGAGAAGTGACAACTGGCACCTTGTGACTTTCACAGAACCTCACTGAAGTGTTCTGCCTGACATTTATTAATGTCCATTGGTACAGTGCGAAAAAAACTCTCCATTTTACTGTTAGAAAACAATTTATAAAAAAGGGATAGTCACTTTAAATGTTATAAACAACTCAACTTTCTTGCTATCTATAAAACACAAATAGTGTCCTGTGCGCAATGCTCCAGCAAGAGGTACTCAGTATTTATGCCATTTCCATACCACTGCCTTCAGTTCAGGATGTACAATTGAGAAGCCAATATGGAATAAAACTTGTTTGAGGAGTTCATATATTTTAAAAAAGGGAGCTACATTTCTTTTTCCTTCACCAGACATAGAATTAATATATTAGTTATTTTCCAAATGCCCATCCCCATGGTATCTGAGCAGTATTGTAAAGACTTTCCATTATGGGTTGCTACCACTGTGTAGAATTTTGCCACAAATATGCAGATATAACTGTAGCTGCAAAAATCTGCTAATAAACATGCCATTCCGTTACCAGTGTACCTTGTTTAGTAAAATGATAGATAAGTTGAGCTTTGTTGCTTCATGTTTAGTAACAGAGCTGCTGACTATATTCTGACACTTTAACTTGTTGTGCACTTCTTCAAATCATGTCAAAGTTTGTGAAAGTTCACGATACAAAAACATCCTATAGAAAAACAGCTTGGACTCAGTCCTGTATTTCAAATTCAGGCAGAAAATTTGCTTTTGTAATTTGGGGAAGAGGAGGAAAACCCATTATTTAAACTAAATGGAAGATCAGCACACGTGTCTTCATATATAACTGATGAATTTTCTCTTGACTAAAGCAGACTGCACTGCTGAGAGGAAGCAAACAAGCAAGTGCATGTCTACTGCAAAAGTAGCCTGAATGCTGGTTGAACAGTGAGTTTAATTAATTTGTCTTCAAGGAATATTTTTCACACAGCTTGAAGATGAAAGATTAGTGGGATCTTGTGACTATCCACCCAAAGTTTAAATGATGTTTAAGTTATTGCTGGATGAAAACCACAAGGCAATTTAATAAAATTATGATGAATTCACTAAATTTCATCAGAAGGAAGAGATCAAAGTTTTATGGCATATTGCTGGTTTCACAACTGCCATGATCAGGTGTTTCTAAAATCAGGTGAAGCAGGAAATGTGTTATAAAGAATTAATGAATGTGTTTCTGTCACTTTACATTTAACACAGCCAAACCCAAACTGCCCCTCTTTCTTCCCAAGCCTTCCTATCTCTCTCCACTGCTCCATCACTACTGAGCATGCCATCAGACTCCCAGTCACTCCGGCCCACAATGCCGGTGTCATCGTCAAACTCCCCTCTTTTTAACCGGCGCAACCAGCCCATTTTCAAATCTCACTGCTTTGTCCTCCAAAACATTTCCCTCTGGCCTTGTGTCTCTGCCCACATCACCAGAACTATCATTCAGGTTCTTGTTGTTCAGAGCTACCCAGAGGAAGCCATTGTAGTGCACAATAAGGCCTTTTCCTGATCCTATGAACCCAGGAAATATGCTGCTTAAATAACAGACGTTGACCACTCTCATAGTGCTTATTTCCCATCTGAGCTGCTGACACGCCCTCTGCCTGAACTAATCTGTAAAACCACTACTCTGTCCTCCTCTGAATCTCTCCTCAAGATCCACTTTTGATAAGTGTAACAGTGATAGGAACCCACACATCAGAATATTCTTGTCAGAATACTCAGTTACACTCATCACTGTTAATGTTCCCAGTTCTGGAGGCCACATTTTAAAAAGGCTGATAAGTTGCAGACAATTTGGAGAAAAGCCACATGAATGATTAAAAGATTCAGAAGTATGCCTTAAAGTGGGAGACTCAAGGAGATCGATCTATTTAGCATGTCAAAGAGAAAGTTAAGAGGTGACTTGTGTGATGCACTCTATAAGATTTTATAAAAATATGCTAATGAGTGTGAATATAATGTAACTAAAATATGCTTCATGCAAAAGGTCTCTTCTAAGGTATCATTACAAAGCTTATAATCTCCTGAGCGTTGTCATCCTATTTGTATAAATGTATCACTCTTGTATCTGAAACTAGAAATATGAAATATAACTCTGAGGGCCTTTTGTAGTTATGCAAAATGTGGGCCATTAATGGTGGTCTGGAATCTTGATGGCTCCCATCAGCCAGGGCAATTGACTGTAGATGGCTCTGATTGCAAACAGGCCTTTTTGTGAGTCAGGCTGGGAGGAATGGAGGCTTGGGGTCTCACAGGAAATGTGACCATGTCACCTGGTACTGAAATCCATCTTAAACCTGGTTCTTTTCCATCTTAAACCTGGTGCTTTTCCATTTAGGCGGGGGGGGGGGGGGGGAAGAAACCCAGAGAGACAAAGGATTCCTGCCTCGTGCCAAAGCCATATAAGGGGGTGGAACAGAACAAAGGAGGCAGCTATCATGAGAAATCCCCTAGCTACCACCTGAGCTGGAACAAGGGCTGTACCAGGGGAAAGGATTGTGCCCAGACTAGGAAGGTGTCCAGTCTGTGAAAGAAACTTATTGAAACATCTCTAAGGGTGAGATTTTATCTGTATTCAGTTTTTATTACTGTACTAAACTTAGACTTGCGTGTTTTATTTTATTTTGCTTGGTAATTCACTTTGTCTGTTACTACTTGGAACCATTTAAATCCTACTTTCTGTATTCAATAAAATCACTTTTTACTGATTAATTAACCCAGAGTATGTATTAATACTTGGGGGGAGAGGGGCAAACAGCTGTGCATATCTCTCTGTCAGTGTTATAGAGGGCAAACAATTTATGAATTTACCCTGTATAAGCCTTATACAGGGTAAAATGGATTTATTTGGGGTTTGGACTCCATTGGGAGGTGTGCATCTAAGTGTTAAAGACAGGAACACTTCTGTAAGATGCTTTCAGTTAAGCCTACAGCTGTTAGTGGACATGGTTCAGACCTGGATCTGGGTTTGCAGCAGGCTAGGGGGTCTGGCTCAAACCAGGCAGGGCACTGAAGTCCTAAGCTAACAGGGCAGGAAAGCAGGCAGAAGTAGTCTTGGGACATCAGGTGGCAGCTCCCAGGGGGTTTCTGTAATCCAACCTGTCACAACTTGATTACAATCTGTAAGTACCTATGTAACCCACACACCTCCTGGCTGTGGTAGTTTGTCCCCTCTAGTGGCACCGAGAGCACTTAGATTAATGAGTATTCTACAGCCTTAGCTAAAGGCCCTGTGGCTTTTAGCTCATGCATTTAGCTCTTGAGGTCCCAAATTCAACCCTGCCCGCTGATGACTGGGGTCTGTGGGTGTTACACCTACATGGGGAATAAAAATTTGATAATGAGCTCTTCAATCTAGCTGAGAAAGTTATAACAATATCCAGTGGCTGGAAGTTGAAGCTTGTCAAATAAAAGTGGAAATAAGGTGCAATTTGGGGGGGGGGGGGGCAGGGGTGTAATTAGCCTTTTGAACAATTTACCATGTGGATTCCTCATCATTTGGAATTTTTAAGTCAAGATTGGATGTTTTTTTCTAAAAGATATGTTGTAGTGCAAACAAGAATTAATTCAGAGACATCCAATGGCCTGTTTGGATAGGAGGTATGAGCAGATGATCGCAACGGGAAAATGGGATTAATACAACCTCAGAATGTCGCTGGTGAAGTACCTGCAATCATTTTTAACTAATTTTTGAAAAACTGACGAGACTTCAAATGGACTGTCTTTTTAATTCTGATTCTCAAAGATTTTCTTGGGAAAATAATTTACATACGAATTTCACTGGGAACATAAAGTTTCAGTCAAGATTACTTTTAAATTAGATTAAAGATGAAAACAAAACGAGAGAGAATAAATATAAAATCTTCCTAAGAGAGAAACCAGAGTATCTCTCATTTTGTAAGATCCTCCATCTTGAATCCTCTCACAGGCAGACATCTTACATTTAAAGGTGCATTACACAAGAAAACAGAATAATAACTACACACAGCACAGGGCTGAGTCCTGCAGACTTCATGCAGGCAAATAGTCCTTTCTTGTGTAAAAACAACTTGGGTAATTGTTGCAGGATTGGACCCAGGTTCTGTAATTTTCTTATGGAGCCAATGAACCAAATTTTTTCCTATCATAATATCTTTTCTGAACATAACATGTTTTATAGGTCATACTTCAAGGTAAATTCAAAAGAAATTAGTTTGGCAGGCAATATAAAACTACATATAAACCTGGATAAATTGGCAGTATGCACCTAGCATGAATTAAAATTAGTGATTGAGTTATAAACAAAGAACAGAAAACATAACCATCACTTCACATAAATGTCTGTCTAGTTAGTATTTATATTTTCTTTACACAAAACCCTTCCACTTAATCACACTAATTTAATTTTCTTCCTGTTAACTTCCAGATATTTCACAAGATTACCTGACTTGACATAGAATCTTCTGATGGAAATTAAATTTTATTTGTCTTGGGGCAGAAATTCTTCAGTTAGTTTCAGCCAGAGGTCCCATGAGGTAGTTGATTTGTCATCCACACTTTGCACAGAATACTTTATGAGCTCACTCCAGTAAATAATAGAGGCAAGCTACATCTTCCCATTTAATTTTAATTTTACTGATATATTTCAGGACCTAATAGAATATGCTGATTAGATATTTGTGCCAGATCACACTGGATCTTGGGTCCCAGGAATTGGGTCTTAGGCCTTGAGTATGCATTACTGAAATCAACGCTATTGTCTTCCCTGGGCGCAGGATCAGGCCCTTGGTTTATATCAAGTAAAGCTGCTCAGTAATTTTCCACTGGAATGACTTTCCAAAGGAGAGCATAGTTTCCACAAAATCTAAATTTTCTGTAGGAAAACTTCAATTTAGGGTGCTAAAGGAGTTGGCGGATGTGACTGCAGAGCCATTGGCCATTATCATTGAAAACTCATGGTGATCAGGTGAGGTCCCAGATGACTGGAAAAAGGCTAATATAGTGCCCATCTTTAAAAAAGGGAAGAAGAAGGATCCAGGGATCTACAGGCCAGTCAGCCTCACCTCTGTCCCTGGAAAAATCATGGATACACTGGAGGGAAGGGATAGGATACAGAGGGACCTAGGCAAATTGGAGGATTGGGCCAAAAGAAATCTGATGAGGTTCAACAAGGACAAGTGCAGAGTCCCGCACTTAGGAAGGAAGAATCCCATGCACTGCTACAGACTAGGGACTGCTACAGACTAGGTAGGCAGCAGTTCTACCAAAAAGGAACTAAGGGTTATGGTGGACGAGAAGCTGGATATGAGTCAACAGTGTGCCCTTGTTGCCAAGAGGGCTAGTGGCATTTTGGGCTGTATAAGTAGGAGAATTGCCAGCAGATTGAGGGACGTGATCATTCCCCATTTGGCATTAGTGAGGCCTCATCTGGAGTACTGTGTCCAGTTTTGGGCCCCACACTACAGGAAGGATGTGGAAAAATTGGAAAGAGTCCAGCACAGGGCAACAAAAATGATTAGGGGGCTAGAGCACATGACTTATGAGGAGAGGCTGAGGGAACTGGGATTGTTTAGTCTGCGGAAGAGAAGAATGAGGGGGGATTTGATAGCTGCTTTCAACTACCTGAAAGGGGGTTCCAAAGAGGATGGCTCTAGACTGTTCTCAGTGGTAGCAGATGACACAACAAGGAGTAATGGTCTCAAGTTGCAGTGGGGGGAGATTTAGGTTGGATATTACAAAAAACCTCTTTCACTAGGAGGGTGATGAAGCACTGGAATGGGTTACCTAGGGAGGTGGTCGAATCTCCTTCCTTAGAGGTTTTTAAGGCCTGGCTTGACAGAGCCCTGTCTGGGATGATTTAGTTGGGGATTGGTCCTGCTTTGAGCAGGGGGTTGGACTAGATGACCTCCTGAGGTCCCTTCCAACCCTGATATTCTATGATTCTTTTACTATTGCTGTTTCTTGTTCCATTACATTAATTGAAATTAATAACATTTAAAAAAATGTAAAATATTAAAATTGCCAAGGAAATTGTACATTAGATTTGTCACACATACTTAATTTTGGCAGTATTATATGAAACATATTAATATTTTTAAAAAGCTGTCTTGCAAAAGAATCTACAAATCTCTCTCTATATAGGGATTTCTTTTAAGATAAACAATATGGGTTTATTCTAATTCTCTTCAACCCTGCTTGTTATCACCTCAATTAAGGTTCAATTAAGCTAATTTTCCTTTGATTATTTTCTGTCATAGCAAGATCTGTCCATATTTTTCAAATCATGGAGTTGCCATGCTGTTTAGCACATCTTGTTTTTTGTTGTCTGTAGTTTACTGCAATTCCTTTAGAGCTTCCGAAAAGGTCATGAACTACTCTGCTCTTTTGACAACTGAAATCTCTGACTTTCTTCAGCTATTTTCTTGATGATCCTTCCATTGCATAAATTATAGTAATGGTATATTAATACTGCTAGAGTTCTCTGTCCATGCACTCCATGCTTCTGAAGAAGTGGGTTTTTTACCCATGAAAGCTTATGCCCAAATAAATCTGTTAGTCTTTAAGGTGCCACTGGACTCTTTGTTGTTTTTGTGGATACAGACTAACATGGCTACCCCTCTGATACTTATCTTTAAATGGACTGTGGGTTAGCTTAAATGAGGCTATCCTCTCTCAGAGTTGAAGGAATTGCTGACTAGTGTAATCAGTGGTTGTTGTTTTTTTCTTTTCCGAAAAGCTTCTTTTCTCCAAAGTTGTATCCCTTTGGCCATCTGTGCTCCTATAAGCAAAATATAATGGTTTCTTCTGATTCAGATGCCAGTGACAATCTTGCCTTTCTAGTAGAAATCCACAACCTCTTATGGAACTTGGACTCCTTTTCCCTCTTAGAGATTATGACAATGGTGGACATCAAATTAGGGTCCACATGGGTCTGCCACGTGGGCCTTCTGAAACCACTATGCTACAAAAGCTATTTTTTCTTGTTTGAGTACATAAGGTTATCTAAAAAAACAAAGCTTATAGTGGCATACAGGTACATAACACAATAAATGGCCTTTGTGATGTACTGCTAATTTTGAATATTCTGAAACCTACCAGTTTCAGTGCTCACTCAGGTATGAGACTCCACAGCTTCCTTTGGCTGGTAACTGCAGCCAATGGGAGCTGCAGGGACAACACATGTGGGTGCGGGCAGCGCATGGAGCCCCCTGCTCCTTCCCAAGGGCCACAGGGATGGGACGGCCACTTCTGGGAGCAGCGTGGGGCCAGGGCAGGCAGGGAGCCTACCTTAGCCCTGCTGCGCTGCCGACCAGAAGCCACCTGAGGTAAGTGCCTCCAGCCCAAAGCCTGCACTCCGCACCCTCTCCAGCACCCTAATCCCCTGCTCCAGACCAGAGCCCCCTCCAGCACCCAAACTCCCTCCCAGAGCCCGTACCCCACACCGTCTCCCACATCCCAGCCCGGTGAAATTGAGTGAGGGTGGGGGAGAACCAGCGATGGAGGAGGGATGGAGTGAGCAGGGCCGGGCCTCGGGAAAGGGTGGGGCAGGGGTGGGACCTCTGGGAAAGGGCAGGACAAGGATGTTTGGGTTTCTGTGATAAGACCGTTGGCAACCCTAGATTTGCATCTCCATTGATACTAGGAATAGCAACTTGTGAGTGGACATACTGGGAGTGTAACAGAAGGCATAGACATGGCTGAGATTTCGAATGAAATCCTGAAGTCAAAGAAGTTTTGTCCATAGGGCCAAGATTTCACCCTAGAATGTACAATGTAAGGATTATGAACCAAATTCCCATTCAGGCATATAGATAATGCTCTGTGTCAAACTGCATTCCCTATCGTTAGAGAAGATACCATCTCTGCTGTAGCTCAGAATTGGTTTAACTTTGGGGGGAAAAGCTTTCAAGTTGCAGTGGGGGAGGTTTAGGTTGGATATTAGGAAAAACTTTTTCACTAGGAGGGTGGTGAAACACTGGAATGTGTTGCCTAGGGAGGTGGTGGAATCTCCTTCCTTAGAAGTTTTTAAGGTCAGGCTTGACAAAGCCCTGGCTGGGATGATTTAATTGGGGATTGGTCCTGCTTTGAGCAGGGGGTTGGACTAGATGACCTCCTGAGGTCCCTTCCAACCCTGATATTCTATGATTCTATGAATGTCATCATATCCGAAATAATAGTCTTTGTGACAGAAGGGTAAATCAGAAGGGAAGGAGAAGAATTATAATGGCATTTTCACTCTTGCATAGCTGTCTGCAATAATAACAATGGCATCTTCAAGCCTGCAAAGCTGACTATAATAATTATGGCACATCTTCAGTCCTGCATAGATGTCCATAGGAAGTGATATGGATTCAGGCAAAAATGCATTCATAGTCTAGCCGTGATTCCTGTTGAATAACTTGGCTGCCTAGAGAAGACATTTGGCTTCCTGTAAAGGGATGTCTGTGTAATTATTGCTACACTGGGCATCACTATCTATACTGATGTTTTGAGAACCTTTCAAACAAGAATTTGGCGCAATTAGTCTTTTGTGACATTTAGGATTCCGTTGACAGATATTCCCATTAGTTCTAGGACCTTTTCTTCTAGTAAGTGGTTTTGTAAGCACTAGAAAAATAATTTTTCTAAAATAAAACATTTAGCCATTTAATTTCAGTATTAAGTAACTGAACAGCATGGAGGCTTTTCATGCTCTTCCATACTGATTTTCCAGTCTGAAAATCTTTGTTCTGAAAAGAAGGCAGAAGTAATTTGCAACAAATCCTGTTCCTGATACCAAAGATAGTTTTACTTAACTCTATCTTTGTCACAGAAATTCTAGATATAAATTGAGTAGCTAACATGTTCTTTAGGTTATGAACATAATTTGAATTCTTAAAGATCTCCAGTGCTAATTTTAATAAAAAGGAAAATAATGATCAAGATAACTTACTATCTAGCAGTTGGAAATTGTTTAAAAATTCCATATCTCCAAATGTGAGATTTTTTTAAATTTTGTATGTCTTTCTGACTTCTAACTGAGAAGGTGTTATTCATATACGCTGCCTAATGAAGTCCTAATGCTTAGACATCAAATGGCATTGTCATCAGAAAAAATCACGTGTCTAGCAGCATTAAGGAAGACAGAGGATATGTGGCAGACAAAGGAAACAGGGAATCAAACAACTGTGCCCTTCCACTAGAAGGATGTATTATTTTACATATGTTGGCAAAGTTCACTGAGGTAATGAGGATCAGAAAGGAAAAAGACAGCAGGGTTGAATGACAGCTGGGATAGTTAACCAGAAAATTCCTTGTAGTTAAGACTAAATAAATAATACAGGAAGAATACTAGGAAACTGGTCTAAATCACACCTGGCCAGGCCCTTGTCTCTCTCCAAAATACAGGGTAAACAAAAGCTACTTTTGTTCCACCCCTCTGTTTCTGCACTGAGTGCAGGACAGGCAGGGCTAAGAATTGAAGCCAAGGGGATCTATATCTAAGAGATTTCCTTAAAGTGGCATACATTAAGAAGGACTCCCCTACCTCTTTTGCTCCCCAGTAACATCAGCTACTGTTTCCACCTCCCTGCTGGCAGGTTTCTTAATGGTATGATTTCAGATATATTGGCCTATATACCCATGCCTGCAGGGTGACAAATTGGATAAATCCTTATAAATAAATTGTATAATATCCATCATTTGGCTTCCCTTTTCCTAAACATTTCTAAAGGCAGAACCCCAGTGACTGTGACATCAACTGAGTTACATTATCCCTTAGTAAACCACAATTCCCTTGGATTATCCAGTTACTAGCAAATGCTGAAGTAATGCTGTTGAAAGTCTTAAACAAATGTATCTATTTATTTTTTGATATCTTGGATTTATCTTTGGAAAGGCTATCCTACTGTTGAGAAAAGCCCTGATAATTCATGACTGTAAAAACTACATTGGACATCAGAAAGCTTTTCTCCTAGAAAGGTTAAACATAAGCTATTTTGTTCCAATATTATACGTTCAACTTAGAAAACAGGCAATTAGGTCACTTTGTAAAATGGGTCTGCCCTTTAAATATTTCCATTTGTTAAAAATGTTGGTATGATTTTGATTTGGAACCACTTCACACTGCTCATTTAGCTGTCATTGATGCTTTTTTTTTTTTTTCTTTTTTGCCTTAGTCACAAAGTTGGCTTGTCTCAGATACAACGTTGTAAAATGGCAGGAAAAGTTTGGGAAGGTATTTTGATCTAATTGACCAATGAACTCATGCTGTTGAAGAAAGTGATGATAATAGTATAAACATGCTACATATGTAGTATATCAACTGAATAATTCACAATGATACATTGTGTTGAAAAGCAAAGAATGTTCATGTCATATTGACAAGTTAGAAATTAGTTCGAACTCTGTTTGCACCTGGTTAAATTGTACTGAGAGTTGTTTTCTGTACTCTGCTTGTCTGCACTTTGAGTTTGACTTTGTGTGGTCTGTCACTTTCTTTGTTGAGAGACCACCTCTTTTCCTGTGATAACCAGATGGCTGAGATGACCTTAGAAACTTGAACTGACAGTTCCTTGCTTTAAAACTTGAGCCTACAAAGCCCTTAAGGACATGCTTAACTTGAAGCACACGAGTAATGGGACTGTTCACATGCTTAAAGTTTAGCACATCCTTAAGTGCTTTACTAAAGTGAGGCCTTAACCCAGAGGAGGCTTTTGGCAGGGCATTCTCAGTGAGGGGCTGCCCTGGGTTCTGGAACTTTGACTCTTTTCCTCTCCCTTAGCCTGACACACCCTCAATCTGCTTGAGGATAGAGCATGCTACAAGGTCTGTCAATTATCTCAGGCTTTTGAGAAGAGGGTGAGGAAAGAAGAGGATTTACGATAATTTGTATTTAATCTTGAATAAGGAATTTGATGTTTATTTAATAAGGTTAGTCAATGATTTTAGTGTGCATGTGCCTGGAGCAGTACATAGGACATTTAAAACAATACCTATATATACATGTGACACGCTGGTTGATGATTTACTGGAGAATGGCTGCTGCTCTTAGGGCTACACAACAGCATTCTCTACTCAATTGCCTCTTGCAGCAGATTGCCTCTTCTGAAGTGAGCAACTCCTTTTGTTACAGTAGACACTACTGGGCCAAATTCAGACCTGATATAAGAGAGGCCCTCTCCAAATTGCGAGTGTAACAGAGTTATGTCCTTTTACAACAGAACTGAATTTGGCCTTCTGTATTTTCTCTGTGAAACACACATGAACTATGCGATCTTTATGGCCATCTCCCTTTCATGAAAAGGCTAATGGCATTTAAAATGTTGACAAATTGTATGTAATCACATAAATAAAACCTGAGGTAATGCAAAGACATGATAGGGCAGAGTCAAGTTTGTTCTTTCGCAGTTCCTGACCTTTAAATTCTCAACTGTGCTACCTTAATGGTGTAATGTCTTTGGCTGAAACCTAGGACTACCTGCTCAGTTAGCAATATGGGTCTCAAATAGACCTGCTATATAAGAAGGAAGAACACTTCAGTAGTTAGGCCTCTGGCTAAGGACCTAGAAGACCCAGGCTCAATTCACTGCTCTGCGATGGACTTTCTGTATGACCTTGGGCAAATCTCTTAGTTTTCCAAGCTGTAAAATGTGGATAATAGAGCTTCCCTATCTCAGAGGAATGTCCTGGAGCTAAATACATTAAAAGACTGTGATGTGGTTTGAGAGCTTCTGATAAAAATGCTATATAAGAAATTGTTTAAAAAAATATTATTACAGCAAAACATTTCAGATTTCCTATAATGAAAGGATGAGGAATGAACTTTAAAAGCAGATAATGACCTTGTGGTATTCTCTTTTCTGGCTGAGGACTGGCTGTTTGCCCTAACCCCCTGTGATGTTTCAGGGACCACTCAGACGGGTAAGGGGTTCTGCCACCACCTGCTCTGTAACTTCGGAGGCCTTTGTGCTGTGCAGCTATGGTTCAGATCCCTGACACTATTAGCCATCCCACAAGCATAAGGTCTCACCCTGCTCTCACCAGCCCAGTTACTTCTTGTAGGGTGACATCAACAGCCCGTCCAATTCCAAGTCTCCCCAAATATGCCCTCCCTGAGTTTTAAGTTATCAGAGGCTCAGATGGTTCCACTCTGGGTCATTATCCCTGAAGGCATGAACCCCCCCGCCACACCCCAGTTATCAGCTCCCTTTGGTGCACACACACACACACACACACGCACACACAGTTTGCACCATAGGCGCTGACTCCGTGGGTCTCCAGGGCTGGAGCACCCACGGGGAAAAAATGGTGGGTGCTTAGCATCCCACCGGCAGCCCCACAATGAGCATCTCTCCCTCCCCCTCCCCTCAGTGCCTCCTGCCTGCCAGCGGGCCCTGCCAATCAGCACCTCCCCCTCCCTTCCTGCACCTTCTACCCGCCACAGTCAACTGTTTTGTGACGTGCAGGAAGCTGGGGGGAAGGGAGGAAGAGCAAGGACATTGCACACGCGGGGGAGGGGGTGGAATGGGGTGGGAAGAGGTGGGGAGGAGGTGTGGCCTTGAGGGAAGGGGTGGAGTAGGGGTGGGGCCTGGGGCAGAGCCAGAAGTGAAGCACCCCCCAGCACAATGGAAAGTCGGCACATGCGTTTTGCACACCAGAGACCTGTTGGGGATGAAAATAAACAAAAAGTTTATTTAATAAAAACAACCCAGACTCAAAGATGAAATAGTAAGGGAGCTCAAGCACATACAGGTTACACAGAAAATAAACATAAAGACGAAACCTCAGGCTTTACACTTCCATATTAGATAAAATCCCTTTTATAATAAGAGTTACCCTATTGCCTTAAAAGAGTTTCCCAGTGTAGCCCCCTAGTTGTAGGAGAGATCCAGCATTCACGGACAGCCTCCTGCCTCAAAACTGTCCCCCAAGTTCTGGATAAGAAACCCTAATTTCCAAACCTGCCTTTAAAAGCCTTTTTAAAAAACTTTTTTCTCCCTTCTCGGTCCACAGTGACTCATGGTGAATCAGAGTGAGGAAACTCCTTCCTGATTTGATGCGCAGGGTCTGGGGAGCCAGGGTATTCCTTTTAATTTTGAGTTGTCTCCAGGTCTTCCCATTAACTCTAATGGTCCATCATTGTCCCTTCCTGGGCTGGACAATGGATAGTTACTGGAAGGCAGTTTCTTGCAAATAACTGGCTGCCCTCTCCTGTTTGACTGATGTCAGGTGGAGTTGAAGTTGCAGCACAGATTATGAGCACGGTTTTCTATATACATAGATACATACATTCATAACCACAGTCTCCTGTATACCTATCTCTTAATGATTGAGTTTAGAACATTACAAGGTTTAATAAAAGAACTAACAATGTATTTTTATAGTACAATACTATTGTATAAAATCAGTTGATTTAACTGCTTATTTTGGGAGTTTAAACCTTCTGTTCTCCCTTTTGGGTGTCTTCATCCTGATTGTCACACCCTCTCCCAGCCCCTTCCTCAGTCTCTTCAACTCAGTCTTACTCCACCTGCCATGCTCCTGTCCTTCCTTCTCTCCCTCTTCTCTCCTCCTGAACCTGTTACTTCCCTCCCTTCTATGTCCACTTCCTTTCCTTTGTCTTTCCATTTTGCTATTTCCCCTCTTAACAAAACCTCACACAGAGAATTAAAAATAAATTGTGTAGCTAACATGATGTTTGCAAATCATCACTCTGCTTGTCTGTTTGTACTTTCTATCTATTTCCCTTACCCTTTGTCTCTCTTGTCTCTTTAGACTGTAAGCTCTTCAGAGCAGGGCCTGTCTGTCGGTCTGTATTTGTACAGTGCCTAGCACATTGGGGTGCAGTTGTCAGTTGGCTCTAGACACTACCCTAATACCAGTAACAAAGAAAATATCCAGCCTTGATATGGCTACTGTTCAGTAGCATTTTTAAAAAATGGCATTTTCAGTCTCATTCCTGGATCCTGAGACATTACTGAGGAGCAGAAGTGGGAAAAGGAGTAGACTTATGTCTGGAAAATGTAAACACATGTAACTAAGCCCCCAGCCTGAAAAACAGAAAAGTTACACAGACGTAACTGAGGTTAAGAATAGAAGCGTTACATCATCTTTTGAACAGTGCAGTAGTGGGAAAAGGGAGGAAATGAGGCCTTGGGAGAGGAATAAATAAATTACAGCCAGATTTTATAGAAAAGTGGCTAGACTGGAAGGTCCTTAGGAAAAATCTGGATTGTGGTGTGTGTTAGATACAGGTGAGGAAAGAATGGAAAGAATCATTATAACAAAGGACAAAGAACCACTCAGGCTGCATAATGACATGGAAATAGATGTTAGAGAAAATAAAAATGAGCTTTATAGAATTATCAATTACTTTTTAAAACAAGAGATCTCTTCTGCTGGCAATCTGCCAGATCTTCCTACTCTACGAGCCTCTCTAGGCTTAGCTGGAAAAACGTATACCAAAGTGTAAACAGTGTTTATTGTGTTTTACCCACAAATGAAATCAAATAGGCCAAGAGAAAGATTTCTTGGGGCAAATCAGCCCCTCATGTCTGAAACTGTGGAGGCTCCTCTGGCACCAGAACCATTGCCCAGGGAAGAGGGCAGGAGTACAAAGCCCCTGCATCATTGAAGCTCAGTTATGCAGTGGTCCCCTGTGCATGGACAAACCATGAATGAGTTGGGCTAAGCCAGTGTGAGTCATGAGGAAGGATTCAGAGGATCCACAGCTATGCAACATCTCCCATCCTCCCCACAGGTAAGAGGGCACCTAACAAACCTGAGGGCTGTTGCAGCATCCAGGCTGTGGAGGAGCTCAGCAGCTGCTACAATCCTTAGAGGAGATTTCCTCTTGACTCATTGTGGAGCAGGACAGTGCACAGCCCCCGACACAAGCTGTGTGCTGCTGCTGTGTAGCATTTAGGCCTCAGTGTTACAAAATGAGCAAATCTTTTGTAAAACAGCAGCTGCCCAGTTTGGTTTATGCATGAATATGGAAATAAACAAAGGGTTCAGAAGATAACTAGTAAAAAAGCACCTAACCTGTTGGAGGATGATCTGAAGAAAGAATCGAGTTGGGTGGTTTATCAGCCTCTAAAACTTTGAGTTAGAACTTTATATGAAGACTCTTTCTTTTAAGGTTTTGAAGACAGGCCTAGAATGGGTGGTGGTGGTGGTGGTGGTGGTGGTGGGTTGGGGGGGTGGGGAGAAAGGAAGAAAATCCTCTGGTAGGGTGTTTTTTAACTCAGACGAATGGAGGAAAGCAGCATCATAACTCTGAAAGGAAACACTGAAAAGCTGAAAGCAATTTTAAGTGCAATTTTGAACAATTTAAAGCTTGGAAAAATAAACAAAGTGTACATTTTTAAATGTAAGAATATTGGAAACTATGATTAAATCAGAAGCAGGTGTCATAAGAAAATTGGAAAAACTCTAGCTTGGGGATAAAGATGAACTTCATCAGGTTTCTAGAATATGTAACCCTTCTGCCCGTCAGAGTTGGCAGCAACAAGGACCGGGTTCAATATCTAGGGGTTCCATTCCAATAACACAATGCAAACCGGCTCGAGCCCCCACCCAGTGACCTGGGACAAATATATACCACCCCCGCTGGGCGCCTCCAAGAGGCAATACTTCCCCTCTCGCAAGCACATAGTCTGAGTGTAGCAAAAGCCTTTTAATAACAGAGAGAAACAATGTGGCATTATGTTGGGGAAACACCACCAACAGGATTCATAACACAACCCATGAGCAAAAAAAACCCACCCCAGGCAAATTGGGGCATGCCCTTTTCCCTTTGGTTCTTGAGTCCAGCAACCCCAAATCACCCAAAGTCCCAAAAGTCCAATGCCCCAAAAGTCTCTGTCCCTGGTCAGGGCAGCCCCAGAGTTCGAAAGTTTATCTGCGGAGCTTTACCTCCCAACCTGGGTGGAAATGGAACGGGGGTAAGAGGCACCTTACATGATCTGAAGCTGACCGCCCCATAGCTCCATAGTGGCGCTCCGCTCTGCCAGCCGCCCCACAAACTCCTTCACTCAGCTGCACTCTGCTCCGCCAGCCGCCCCACGAACTCCTTCGCTCAGCTCCACGGCCCACAAGCAGCTTCTGCCATCCACACACTGCTCTGCGTCAAACTGCTTCACCAGCCGTCCCGCAAACTGCTCCACAATATATCTTTAGACTCCTCCACTACTTAACACAACACTCAGTGATTTCAGCTCTTAGGTGAATTCAGCTTGTAGTAGGGGAGCCCCAGTGCTGGTGCACTGTCAGCCCAAAGTGAGCTCAGCAGCCTATAACTAGACTTCTAATGAAATCAAAATTAGCTCTGATATTCCACAGTGGAGAGAGGAGGAAGTGCAATTAGCATGTAAGGCCCTCACCAAGGGGCCCATGCCACCAAGTATTAATACTTGTCCCCAACCTCTCTCTATTCACACAGTTTTGGAACCCATGACCCTTGCCTAGCGAGTGCTACTTAGTTGATGGTGAATCCCTCCATCATAACAAAAGGCCCAGTACAGTTCCAAGCACAGTTCCCATAATCAGGGTAATAACAATTTATTCTTCCTGCCCCAATAACAGAGACACTGGGGATCCCACAGCAGCCAAAGTGACCATTTGGGCAGCTATGGTCTCATTCTAGGCGTGGTGGGTGTGCCTATGCAAATGAGGTCGGCCCCTGAAGTTCTTTTCCACAACTTGCCACACCTCACCACCAGATGTCAGGGTGGAGCTCATCCTGACACTGCTTACATCCTCCCCCCAGCTGAGACTTTGTCGTCCCGACAAATCACACTCCCTTTATACCAACTCATTGGTTTCCTCCAAAGGGCCTCAGGAAGCCCACTTTAGCTTCCACAAGCCTGTGTGCTAAATGTATTGGCTCCTCACTAGTCACCCCAGGTGCATCATAAGTTAACCGTTTCACAGGTCTTATCACCCTGTCTCGTCTATTGAGAATCTCTGTTGCCGAGGTAGGGGGAACATCCTCTTGAGTGACGGATGGAGAGGCTTCCCTGGAGGGTCCCTCGGCTACTGGCGTAGGCCCCTGCACTCCTAGTTCTAACGCTGGAGGGTCCAAGGTGCCCAGGATATCCTCTACCTGTCTGTCCCCATTGTCCAATAACCTGTGTGTGTCATCACAGGGGGGTCTCATCAGCAGCACCGGGGTATCAGAAAGGGGCCTAAATAGTTCCGCCATTGGGTTTAGGGCGGAAGAGGGAAAACTCTCGTTTGGTTCAGCTGATCGAGACTGAAATCTTGTCTCCATCCCAGGATACACCAGGGTTGTGTCTTCCTCCTCAGACTCACTCTCAGATGTGCAGAATAGGGGTAAGTTAGCTGCAGGGGGCCCACTGTCTGTGTTGGATGGCGGCTTTGGTCTAGCACCTCTGTTCTGCCCGGCGGCCCTGCCGTGGCCCATCTCACAAGGGGTGCTTACCAATTCCCCCACAGGGAGCAAAAGGTTTCTATGCACCGTCTTTATTTGCCCTGGACCGTCTTCAGGTTTGATCTTGCAGACCAGCAGATCTCCCAGATTTTCCATCACCAGGTAAGGTATTGCCTTCCATCTGTCAGCTATCTTGTGTTTGCCAACAATACCCAAATTTCGCAGCAGGACTCTGTCCCCCGGCTGGAGCTCCTGCGAACGCACTCTAGCATCATATCGATGTTTGTTGCGGTCTGCGTTCTTCCGAGCCGCAGCGGTAGCTAAGCGATAAGCATCCCGCAGCTTTTCTCTTAGTCGGGATACATATTGCTGATGAGTTTCATAGCTATCTCCATCCTCTGATACACCAAAGCACAAGTCTATGGGTAATCTTGGTTCTCACCCAAACATCAAGAGATATGGGGTGACTCCCGTAGCATCGTTCTTTGTGGCATTGTAGGCATGCACCAGAAATGCGACATGCTGGCTCCAGGTTGCCTTCTGCTCTGGTCGCAAAGTTCCCAACATATCTAATAGGGTTCGATTGAACCTCTCTGGCTGAGGATCACCTTGGGGGTGATAAGGCGTTGTCCTAGACTTTTTAATTCCTGCTATCTTCAGCACCTCCTTCAGAAGGTGACTCTCAAAATCCCGCCCCTGATCAGAGTGTATCCGAGCCGGGAATCCATAGACTGAGAAATATTTGTCCCACAATACTCGAGCAACGGTGGTGGCCCTCTGATCACGTGTGGGATATGCTTGTGCATACCGTGTAAAATGGTCAGTCACTACTAGAATGTTTCCAACATTCCTCTTGTCTACCTCTACAGACAAGAAATCAATGCATACCAACTCCAAAGGTTTGTTGCTGGTGATGTTCTTGAGATATGCAGCCCTCGTGGGCAGAGTTTTCCTTTGAACACATCGAGCGCAAGTCTCACATTTCCTGCGAACATCTTCAGCCATTCGGGGCCAATAGAACCTACTACGAATAAGTTCCAGGGTCCTCTCCATCCCTAAATGCCCAAAGTCATCATGCAGGGCCCTCATGGCCAGGGCTCTGTACTTTTTTGGCAGTACTAGTTGTGCTCGTTGTTTTTGTAAAGGGTCAGTGGTCATTCGGTGTAGCACTCCCTGAATCAGTTTTAGTTTGGTCCATTCTCTCAATAGTAGTTTACCCTCCGGGTTAGGTGGGACAACCGCAGCTGGGCTTCGCCCCTCCCTTTTGGCAAGTAGTGTATCACGAATGTTAATATCTTGCCGCTGGGCTTCTTGCCAGTCAGCCGCATTGAGCATGGGCAAAGGAGATTGGTCTAATGCAATATAGTTCACCGAAGCAGAAGGCATGCATTCAGGGGGCAGGCCCAAAGCTTCTGCAACACATCCCTGAAAGCCCTCACGGGCCTCTGGCTCTCGGCGACTCACACTGCAAATAGATCTCACTCCATCTGTGGGTATCACAGCAACTTCTGGAGCCTGCGGACGCCTGGACAATGCATCTGCATTTACATTGCTTCTCCCTGATCGGTACTGAATGCTGAACTCATAGCTAGCCAAGGCGGCCACCCATCTCTGCCCTGTAGCATCCAGCTTAGCACTTGTTAACACATAAGTCAGTGGATTGTTGTCTGTCCACACCTGGAACTAAGCACCATACAAGTAGTCTTGAAATTTCTCAGTGATGGCCCATTTCAAGGCCAAAAATTCCAGCTTGTGGGTGGGATAGCGAGTTTCACTATCAGACAATCCTCGGCTGGCAAAGGCTACAGGTTTACATTTGCCTTCCACTTCCTGGTACAGGACTGCTCCCAGACCCTCCAAACTGGCATCAGTATGCAGGATAAATGGTTTGCTTGGGTCAGCAAAAACTAGGACTGGAGCATGAGTTAGGCAAGTAATGATTTCTCGAAAAGCCCTTTCACATCTCTCATCCCACCGTGGCCCAAATGGTGCAAAGGGGCCATTGTGTCTCTGCACAGGAGGCTTTGGGGACCTCCCCTTATTCTTGGACTTAGATTTGTTCTTGCTGGACTGATGTCCCCTGGTAAGATCATTCAGAGGCTTTACAATCGTAGCATAGTTTTTCAAAAATCTGCGGTAGTAGCCACTAAATCCAAGAAAGGTCTTGAGTTCTCTGTAGTTACTTGGACGTGGCCATGTAGTGAGTGCTTCTATTTTATCAGGATCAGTACTCACACCTTCTTGGGACACAATGTGACCCACATACTTCACTGAGGTTCTGCAGAACTGGCATTTGTCAATTGAAAGCTTCAGACCATAATCCTCCAACCTATCAAGCACTTTAAGAAGTCTTTCTTCATGCTCCTCTAAGGTTCTTCCAAACACAATCAGGTCATCCAAATAAACTAACACTTACAGTAAATTCATGTCTCCCACAACTTTCTCCATGAGACGTTGAAAGGTGGCAGGTGCTCCAGAAATCCCTTGGGGCATGCGTTCGAACTGATAAAACCCTAATGGGCAGATGAAGGCTGTCTTCTCCTTATCTTCTTCTCCCAGAGGGATCTGGTAGTATCCACTTCGAAGATCCAACACAGAGAACCACTGGCTTCCCAGCAAACAGTCTAAGGCATCTTGCACTCGAGGCATAGTGTACTGGTCGACCACAGTACGGCTGTTTAGGGTGCGGTAGTCAATACACATCCGGATTTTCCCATTCTTTTTGCGGACTACCACAATGGGTGAGGCGTATGGGCTGCGGGACTCTGTAATGATGCCATTCGCAGCCAGCTCCTGAAGATGATGTCGCACATCTTGCATCTCAGAGAGAGCAATCTTCCTAGATCTCTCCCTGAAAGGTCGAGAGTCATGTAGTCTGATATTGTGCTCTACTCCTTTTGCACATCCCACATCCCACTCATGCAGTGAGAACACCTTGGATCTTTCACAAAGTTTCTTCGTCAGGCGATCTTTCCAGTCCTCGGACACTGGTGAATCTCCAAAGTCAAACTTTGCTGGGTCTATTGTCGGAACTTGAGTTTCACACTGGGGTTTTACAATCGACTCAGGCTCAAAGAGGTCTGCTATCTTTTGTCCTTGCTTCACAAAAATATCACGACTCGTTTCATTAGCAATCAGTATAGTCACCCTTTCCTGGGCTTCAGCAGGTAGGGTTATGACTCCACTGGGGACCAGCACTCCTTCAGGGAGCTCTCCTCCCATCGGCTGCTCTATCATTGCTAACGTCCCTTTACTGCCTTTCAGACAGGTACTCATGACAAGCACTTCTTGCTCCGTCCTTGCAGGCACTACTAAGGGGGTTGTGCCCGCGTACTTCAGTGCCCCAAGCGGTAGCTCAGAGGTGTCCCTTTTAGCGCTCTCAATTTTCCTATAGGCTTCAGCACAAAGCGTATGGATCATCAGGGTATTCAGGTATTGGTCCCCAGCCCGCCTTCTGCAGTAATCCGCGAGTACCTTGAAGAGACTGGAGTTGGTCCCTATCAGCACAGACACATCAGAAGTCCCTTTAGGGTCAGGGCATATTAAGGCAGCTGTGTCTACCTCTTCTCTTACCCCAGCAACCTCCTCTGGGAATTCCAGGTGCACTATGACATACCCTTGGTAGGGGTACTCATCCATGCTGAGGCCACACAGGCCAAGGCCAGTCAGTGGCTGTATAGGCAGGTGCCTAAGCATCTGTTGGTAGAATGACTGAAATATAATAGTCACTTGAGATCCAGTGTCAAGCACTGCTTTACACTCCACCCCTTCGATCCTCACCGTGACCTCTGCTCGAGGCCCTATCAGTCCTGCAGGGATCCCAGCTGGACAGTCTTTCCTGGGGGAATCTTCAAATCCTGCAGACCTGGGGGGTCCCCGTCCCCAGACCCTCTGGCAGCTACCGGATCTCTCCCAACTGATCCTCAGCTTTCCATACACTAAGGAGGGGTTTTCTTCATTACGGCACTTGGCAGCACTGTGTCCATCCTGACCACATCGGTAGCAGAAGAATTGACCTTTCCCCCTTCGCCTGGGGGGGATGGTGGCTCTAAGTACGGGCTTCTCAATCGCCACAGTTTGAGGCTTCTTATTCCTGGAAGTCTTAACTCGGTCAACGGTACTTTACAGCTCAGCTATCCGTTCCGTCAGGACCTGCATTTGTTGGGCAAGTTCCTCTCTGGTGCTCACCATCAGTACACTGGCCGTTTGCAGTGGTGTTGTGCTGCCTGGCTCCGATGTTTGGGCTTCCCAAAACTCACTGGCAGCCTGCCTTTCTTCCTCCTCTCGGACCTCTTTTATCAGCTGGGAGTAACTTGGGGGATGTTCCCGTCGTTCTCTTAGCTGGAGATGAAGTAGAATCGGGTTCTGATACTGAGTTCCTCTTACAATTTGAGCCAGTCTGGTCTGATCCATCTGCTCAGCAGTCACTGGGGATCCCACAGCAGCCAAAGTGACCATTTGGGCAGCTATGGTCTCATTCTAGGCGTGGTGGGTGTGCCTATGCAAATGAGGTCGGCCCCTGAAGTTCTTTTCCACAACTTGCCACACCTCACCACCAGATGTCAGGGTGGAGCTCATCCTGACACTGCTTACAAATACATCTACAGGAACTGGGAATATCTTTGAGTTAAGAAGCCATCAATTAGAGCCAGCTGTTTGTTTAATTTTAGTGCTCTGCATAGTCATGTAGGACGGTCCAGTCCAATTCCTGGTACCAACCTTACTCCCTGGAGTGTAAAAGACTGGAAGACATGGAATACAGTATCATACTGCTCAGCACTTTTTACACTATAAAACTACAACGAATACTACATTTTATTTCAAATTGTTTCAGAGTGTGGATATAATTATGGCTTACACAGCTGAGCCAAGCCAGATTCATCAAAAGTATGTTTTGTGTATGGAATAATGGGGCCTAATTCTACTCTTATTTAGAGCCTATTGCTGAAAGTTTCCAACCATCAATGGCCATTAGTGGTTCTTAGTACCTTGCAAGATTGAGGCCATACACCCATGTAAATGCAGAATAAATAAATTGGGCCCAGCTTTTTGCAGATGGTGTAGGAGGTGTTCATCCTGAGCGTGCAAGTGGTGTTTTTGCCAGACTGTCCTTTGGGGTATTACACTGGGTAAGATATAGCAGGGGCTTGGCCAGGAAAGAATGCTAAGGGGATACTCTGAATCAGTGCTTTTGCTGAGCATGCATGCTCAGAACCACCCACTTTTGATGTCATGCTGACCTCCTGCACACCTTAAGAAAATAAATTTGCAGTTGTGAAAGCATCTTACAATTGTCCCCTTCCCCTGTTGACTTTCTGCTGCTGTTGGCTTATACCACAAACTGGAATTGATACCAGAGAAATTCCCCAAACTCCATTTTGTATCCCTGCCTTCTATTTTAAATAAGAGTCAGTCCATCATTAGATGGAAGCTGCAGGTCATATAGCATAGCACTAAAAATAGAATTGGTGGGGAAAAGGGTGGCAACAGCACATCATAACCCTGAGGAAAATAACAGTTGCAAAAATAGAATTGGCAGCAATAAACAAGTCTAAATATAGAACTGGCATGCTTGGAATGTTGGCATGAGTCCAAGAAAATTCAGACAGAAAGATATTAGCAGAAGTGTCTAGAAAGTTCTGACAGGATAGTATAAAGGTCAGTGTGTCAGTGGATAGTTGTAAGAAGGGAAAGGGATGCCTGAGGTGAAGCGAGAGAAGAACAGCAACAGCAGAAGTAGAAGAAACAGCAGCAGCGTTTGAGAAAACCAGCAGCAGAGGGAGTCCTGTCACGGGAGCAGAGGGAGAAGAGACAGTGTGCATGAGGAACGGTGCAATGAAGTCAGCAAACAAAGTAAGCTTGTCAGTTATAGTGTTAGTGTATATACGTGTGTGTGGGAGGTTAATAAAGATGCATGAGTGCATGTTAAGTATGAAGTATGAAGTTAAGTATGGAATTAGAAAAGGTTCAGAAAAGGGCAACAAAAATGATAGGAGTATAGAATGGTTTCCGTATGAGGAGAGATTAATAAGACTGGGACTTTTCAGCTTGGAAAAGAGGTGACTAAGGGGGGATATGATAGAGGTTTATAAAATCATGAGTGATATAGAGAAAGTAAATAAGGAAGTGTTATTTACTCCATCTCATAATACAAGAACAAGAGACCATCAAATGAAATTAATAGGTAGCAGATTTAAAACAAGCACAAGAAAGTAATTTTTCATGCAATGCACTGTCAACCTCTGGAACTCCTTGCCAGAGGGTGTTGTGAAGGCCAGTACTATAAATGGGGTTCAAAAAGGAGCTAGATAGATTAATGGAAGATAGGTCCATCTATGGCTATTAGTCAGGATGGGCAGGAATGGTGTCCCTAGCCTCTGTTTGCCAGAAGCTGGGTTTGGGTGACAGGGCATGGATAACCTGATGTTGATCTGTCTGTTCATTCCTTTTGGGGCACCTGCCACTGGCCACAGGACAGGCTACTGGGCTTGATGGACCTTTGGTCTGACCCAGTATGGCCGTTCTTATGAAAGGAATTTATATATGTAAGAGCTAAACAATGATTTAAAACTATCAGTTACCTGTGAACAACAGATCACTGTAAGCAGGGCACATCATTTAGAATAATCTCAACTGTATGTTATTGCAGTTTGGGTGCTTTTTAACTTGCAAGGGATTTGTGTCTTAGATTATTATTGTATTAGGGATTGTGATTTGCAACAACTAAAAAGATGCCTTGTTCTGGAAAGGGCACTGCTTGTGTCAATCTGTTATTTATTGGAAGGCTGTATCCGTAGCCTCCAAGTATTTCCCTTGTCACTCTGGAGACCCATACCTAATGAGATCAGATTGGTTACGTTATGGGTATACCCTGAAATAGACTTAGGGTAACAGCATCAGCCCTATCTCTTGCCCAGACTCTAAAGGCTAACTCTTCTGGGTTAATTTACAACTATAACCTAATGCATATACATGAAGGGGCAGAGTTAAGGTTGTGCAGATAGCCTTAACTTTGGCATTTCTTTACTTTTAATGTTTAATTTTGCAACCTTAGCAATCTCCTGAAGTTTTTTTTTTTAACAAATTTCATATATATTAAAATAGTTTTTTAAAAATCTCTTCTGTGGAATTAAATGCTAGACTACATTAGAATTCTCTGTCTGGCATACAATGGACTATCAATTGGGCATGGTATTACATTAGAAAATGACTGAAAATTGATGACATCAGATAATTTTTTTTACATAAAAAACACATAATATTTAGGCTTTCATACGGTCTGTCAGTTCAAAGAAAACCTCCTTTTCTTAAATGCATGCTTCCTGTTTACAATTTCAGATGACTATTTCATGATTTCAAAATGCTTACCTGTTCTCTGTCCTCCAAACGTCAATCAGTTTTAAAACAAATAGAGTTAGAGGGGATTAAGCTGTCAAAAATGTAAATCTATATGTTGTAGTTAAAGTCTGCTCTGGTTACTGATCAGACTATAGTTTAGTGTACGATGAAAATAAAGATAAATTTGAAACACATATCAAGAAGTACTGTGCTGTATAAAGAGCCAAGTTTGGAATGGCCTAACCAGGCAAGGTCATTGAGGCTGAACTCAGAGGCTGTTTAAGAAAAAGTACCTATTCTAAGGGGAATTGGTGTATTATGGTAGTGCTATTATCATTGCTCACTTTTTCCATTATTAGCCCACAGCTTTAAATGGTTTATAACTCAGTGATTGTATTAAAATATCATACCCTGACTAAAACTCTGCATGTAAGATCCAATTAGGAATTAAAAAAAAAATAAAATTTGTTTGGCTTTTATCTGAATTTTAGCAAACACAACAAAAGGATTATTTGGTTACTAATGGGCTAACCCAGTTTACCTCTGAAGCCAGCTGTGGTGCCATGATGAATGCTACACATCACACCAGCTCACCCTCCTAGGGAGTGTGGGCATCTGAGAGTAAGGCGCTGATCATTACTGGCTAATACCATGAAGTGATAATATTCTTCAGCTGCTACTGGCACAAATTCCTGTGGCCATAGTTAAATTAGTGGCATACATAATTTCCTCATTAACATGCCCTTCCGTACCTGTAACCCTCTCCATCAGGAGGGGCTTATTTATATATCACCACTAAGCATAATAATGCGTCTGAACAGGCCCTTCTTCGTAGAGGGAAAAATGGAAGGGGATGGAAGGGAGGGAGGTTGGAGCTATGATGTTAAGTGGAGTGTTGCTTTAGGAAAAACTGCAGGATTGAGTTTAGAAGTTTCCTAAAACCCAAAACGCCATTGGCTTCTCATATCCCTATTAGCAATGTTGTCCAGACTTCTTTACATTCTAATTCATTCTTTCCCATGTTGTATGTGAGTGCCTTAGTGTGGAATCTGCTCCCTTTTTAATGCTCTCACATTGTCTTGCCAATTGCCTGAGTATAATAATTTTGCCACTATAAGATTAAGGGAAATCCATCTTGATGTCTCATATGGAATCTGTTTTGATTATTTCAAGATGAGCTGTTTGTAAATATGGGATTTCATGATAGACTCTTTATTGTATGCTGTTTTGGAATGTGTTACCATGACAGAGTACTGGAAAGAGGCTGATATGACGGGAGTTGTGTTAGGATTCAACACTGAGCTGTTTTCATGTTGGCATTTTGCTCAGTACTCTGAAGGGGTTTTAGAGTCCAAACAATGCTCGCTTAATGCTGGCATTAAGCTTTAACACAGTGGAGGGGGCTTTGAATATGTGGCTCTGCAGGTTTACATGTTAGTTGACTGTTGGTGTTTTGCCTGCATTTAAAAGCATGTCATTTAAATAAAAATATAGAATGCGTTTCTTTGTTAGGTTGTTTTTGGGATTCTAAAAAGAGCTAATAAGGACTGTTCAACTTATTGTTTCATGATAATATGTAAATTATGCATAGTACATAATATTTAACTCACATGATGCTTCTTGAAAAGTTATTTAGTAGATTAAATACATGGTTTTTACACAAAACTAAATATATAGCTAAGAAACATGGACTTTTTTGTCTCTTGGATAATATTTTTTGTTTAACATAGGGTATGTGCTTTTATAAAACCTTTAAATCTAAATGTGAGATATGGAGGAATATAGTCTAAGATTGAGGGACCACTAAATTAATAGTATTACCTAGCTCTTACATAGCACTTTTCATTAGTAGAACTAAAAGCACTTTACAAAAAAGGAGACAAGAATCATTGTCCTCATTTCACAGATGGGAAAACTGAGGGACCAAGGTCACCAGCCAAGCCAGGACTGGAGTGCATATCTTCTGAGGCCTTGTTCAGTGCTCTAGTCAGCAGGACACATTAGTGAACTCTGATCCTGAGGCGCTTTGAGTTCCATTTAATTTGTGACTGTTCAGAACATGGTTTATTTAGTTCAAATAAAAATAGAATCAACTCCAGAAATAGAATTTCTCTCAAGTTTTCCAGCCCTAACATAATACAGTTTTGTGTGTGATTTTATATGATAGGAGTACAAACTGTCCAAGTCCTTGACTCATTCGCCATTAATTTCATTCTTTTTAACAACCTCATATTTTGGATAACATTGTTAAGCAAGAGTTATTAATCTGTCTATAGTCATCTCTTTTATTAAGTGTAACTTTTCCTATTGCTTCCATTGCATAAGAGTCCAGTACTATGGACTGTTAGGTTTCTGTAAACCGGGCTATTAACTGATCTGTTGCATATTGAAAACATCTGCCCAAAATTAAGGAAATACCAGACAATGAAGAGATGATATGATTTTATCATTATATTTTATAATTGTCTGTCCTTTAAGCTTAGCATTGACTTATTTTGTTTTTTAGTTCTTTAAAATAAGTTTAACACACTACGATGGAAAGAAAGTAAATGGAGCATGCTTCCTTGTTTTGTCACATCCAACATATTCCTTTCTATGGATCAAATTAAAGTATTTACCCTACTCTGGTATTGAGAAGAATTTTTGCAGTTGTCTTTTTGAACATGTACATGTTTCTGAAATATACATCCAGGAAGCTGCTACATCTACTCTCATAATGTCCAATTCCCCACTCAGTATAAGTCAGGAGTTACTACACTGACGTAAATCAAGTTAAACTAATGTAAAATTGAAGTAAATAAGAGCAGAATTAGGCAGGCCTATATCCTTATTGTGTTGATCTTCTCTGCTAGTCTTCACCAGCTGAGTTTAACTCTCTCCATTGACTCTCCTGCCAGATGAATTAGCAGCTTTCATTACACTGCATTTCATCATTATGGTCTCTAGATTACTTTCAATTGGATAATTAATAAGCAATAGATCTACTGATGAAAAATGCTATATAAGGGCTATGACAAGGTGGCTATGATACTCTGAGTACGTTTCCCAGACCTGAAGAAGAGCAATGTGTAAGCTTGAAAGTTTGTCTCTCTCCTGAACAGAAGTTGGTCCAGAAAAGATATTCCCTCCTCCACCGTATCTCTCTATATAAGAGCTAGGCATTATTATTACCAGAATATGTTAACAAAGGGCTTCATATATCACTACAGAATATTATCACTACTCAGGAGCTGCTCCGATAAGGTTGGGGGATCAAAAGGATTCAAAGGCAAATTTGAATAATCTAATATTTTTGCGAATATATTGAACAACATTAGGTTTCGGGGGGGGTTATAAAATAAATGTTACATACAAAAAGTTACATTGAAATAATAGTACTTTGCTTGTAAAATCAAGCACTCAAAAGTTTGAAAATGACAGATTTAGGATTGCCTGTGCAACCTGAATTTGATCCCCTTGTGCGTCTACATTATTATGCAGTCTTTAATTACATGATCACATATTTCCTCTGTAGGATACCTGTCTCATTCAGTGCATAGGAAGGATGGTGCTCAATGAATGAGGCTGCTGTTCAATATTATTTGCCTCCACACCTTATTTCTTGCACACTTTTTTATCCCTGCCCTAAATACAGGATTATTCATTGCCTTGTGGCCTTTTATACGGTACTCAGGCCAGTTGTAACTGAGTATCTCATTCATATTAATGAATTTATCTTCACAACTCCCCTACAAGATAGTGTTATCAGCCCCATTTCACAGATGTGGAAACTGAGGCAGAGGCAAAGGCTAGGATCCACAAGGCCCAATTTTAGGTGCAACTGCACACTACAAAACTACCTCTTGACTGCCATCAAACCCTGTAGTCAGTGCCAGTCCTAGCCCATTGGGGACCCTAAGCAGGAATATTCCCCCCCTCCCCCACACACACAAACAATACATACTAATAATTCATAGGGAGTCCTATACTACAATCTTAAATCAATCCAGGTTGGGTTGACTTACAACCACCACAGTAATTACCCTCCTTCTGTCAGTGGTGTGTGTCCTCCCCAGGAATGCTTCCACTGACTGAAGAGGGTCAATGTGGGGGGCTGAGAACCTGGGATTCTAGCCTCTGGGAGTGGGGGAATCCAGCCAGGACATCTCACCTCTGGTGGGGAGATCCGCGCCCAGGGTCCAGTTAGTTGCTGTGCGCCTAGTGGGAAACCAAGAGGCAGGGGAGGCAGCCAGGCTTCTAGCCAAGAGCCTTGGTGTAGCTAGGCTCTCTGTTGGGAGCAGGAAGCAGGGACCCCGGGGAGGGCGGTGGGGAGGGTAGCAGGGCTCCCTGCAGGGAGCAGGGAGCCCAGGCAGCAGACCAAGCTGGGAGCCTGGGTGACAACCCAGCTTGGAGTGGACAGCCAGCAACAGCCCGGCTGGGACAAGACAGCCAACAGCCGATGTACGTAACGCAGTGCCTACATTGACACTGAGTCGCCTTAACTACACTGAGGCATGGTCTACACTATGAGTTTATGTTAGATTTAGCAGCGTTAAATCCGAATTAACCCTGCACCCGTCCACACAACGAAGCCATTTTTTCGACATAAAGGGCTCTTAAAACTGATTTCTGTACTCTTCCCCAACGAGGAGATTAGCGCTGAAATCAACATCGCCGTTTTGAATTAGGGTTAGTGTGGACGCAATTTGAAGGTATTGGCCTCCAGAAGCTATCCAACAGTGCACATTGTGATCGCTCTGGACAGCACTCTGAACTCAGATGCACTGGCCAGGTGTACAGGAAAAGCCCCGGGAACTTTTGAATCTCATTTCCTGTTTGGCCAGGTGAGCTCATCAGCACAGGTGACCATGCAGAGCTCATCAGCACAGGTGACCATGCAGTCCCAGAATCGAAAAAGAGCTCCAGCATGGACCGAACGGGAGGTACTGGATCTGATCGCTGTATGGGGAGAGGAATCCATGCTATCAGAACTACGTTCCAAAAGATGAAATGCCAAAACATTTCAAAAAATCTCAGAGGCCATGAGGGACAGAGGCTACATCAGGGACGCAACACAGTGCCGCGTGAAACTTGAGGAGCTCAGACAAGCATACCAGAAAACAAAGAATCAAACGGACACTCCGGGACAGAGCCCCAGACATGCCGCTTCTATGCTGAGCTACATGCAATTCTAGGGGGGGCCGCCACCACTACCCAATCACTGTCTGTGGACTCCGAGGATGGGATACTCTCCACCATGGCTGAGGATTTTGCAGATGGGGAAGAATAGGAGGACGAGCTTGGGGAGAGCACACAGCACACTGTTCTCCCCAACAGCCAGGATCTTTTTATCACCCTGACTGAAATACCCTCCCAAACCAATGAAGCCAGAGAAGGGACCTCTGGTGAGTGTACCTTTTTAAATATAATACATGTTATAAAAGCAAGCGTTTTTTAATGATTAAGTAGCCCTGAGGACTTGGGATGCATTCGTGCCCCTTACTGCTACTGGAAAAGTCTGTTAACGTGTCTGGAGATGGAGCGGAAATCTTCCAGGGACATCTCCATGAAGCTCTCCTGGAGGTACTCTAAAAGCCTTTGCAGAAGGTTTCTGGGGAGAGCAGCCTTATTCCGTCCTCCATGGTAGGACATTTTACCATGCCATGCTAGTAGCAAGTAATCTGGTATCATTGCATGACAAAGCCTGGCAGCATATGGTCCCAGTTTTTGCGGGCATTCAAGCAACTTCTGTTCTTTATCTCTCTGTGTTATCCTCAGAAGAGTGATATTGTTCATGGTAACCTGGTTGAAATGGGGAATTGATTAAGGGGACATTCAGAGGTGGCCGTTCCTACTGGGCTTTTGCCTGTGGCTGAAAAGAAATCCTCCCTGCAGTTAGCCATGCGGTGGGAGGGGGGGCCATTGGTGCTGAGCTGTTCGCGTTTGGCTAGCAGGGATCTTCCTGATACTAGCCAGGCAGTGGGGGGAGGGTATTGGATGGGGGTAGGGGGTTAGTTTGGTTTCTGCTGCTGCACGTTAACAGGAAAACTGCAGCAGTAAATGGCCAACTCAACAGGCTTTGCTTGGTATGGGAAAGGAGGGGGCTTCTGTTATGAAGGTTGCAGAAGCCGAAAGACTATGGCGTACCATGGCTGCCTGCAAGCCGAATTCTGTTGCCCGGCCCTGCGTGTGTGATCTCTAACACCAAAGCTGCAGGCACTCAATATAAGATGCAAAATGCGACCTTGTACCAAAATCACATGTGCTATGTAATGTGAATAGTGTTGTTCACCATGAAAGAGTATAGTCATTGTTCTGTAAAATGTATCTTTTTAAGTACTTCACTCCCTTTTTTTCCTCCAGCAGCTACAAATGTTTCAAGCCTCCCTCCTCTATCCCAGAAGCTATCTCAGATAAGGTGGCGAAAAATCGCACGCGCGATGAAACATTCTCTGAGCTCACGCAGTCGTCTGGCACTGACAGAGCTGTGTGGAGGGACACAATAGCAGAGTACAGGATGGTGGACGATGAACATGAGGAGAGGTGGCAGCAGAAAGATCAGAGGAGGCATGAGGAAATGCTGCAGATACTGTGGGATCAAACAGACATGCTCCAGCGTCTGGTGGAGGTTCATGAATGGCAGCAGGATCACAGACTGCTGCTGCAGCCCCTGCTTAACCGCCCTCCCTCCTCCCGAAGTTCCATAGCCTCCTCACCCAGACGCCCAAGAACGCGGGGTGGGAGGCTCCGGGTACCCATCTACTCCACCCCAGTGGACAGCCCAAGCAACAGAAGGCTGGCATTCAACAAATTTTAAAGTGGCCTTTTCCTTCCCTCCTCCCCTCCTCCCACACCCCACCTGGGCTATCTTGTGAGTTATCTCCCTATTTTTAAAATCAATTAATAAAGAATACATGTTTTTTAAATGATAGTGACTTTATTTCCTTTGCAAGCAAGCTGTGATCAAAGACGGGAGGGTGGGTGGCTTACAGGGAATTAGAGTCAACCAAGGGGGCAGGTTTTCATCAAGGAGAAACAAACAGAAGTGTCACACAGTACCCTGGCCAGTCATGAAACTGGTTTTCAAAGCTTCTCTGATGCGCACTGCTTCCTGCTGTGCTCTTCTGACTGCTCTGGTGTCTGGCTGCACGTATTTAGCAGCCAGGCGATTTGCATCAACCTCCCACCCCACCATAAACGTCTCCCCCTTACTCTCACAGAGATTGTGGAGCACAAAACAAGCCGCAATAACAATGGGAATATTGGTTTCGCTGAGGTCTGAGTGAGCCAGTAAACTGTGCCAGCAACCCTTTAAATGTCCGAATGCACATTCTACCACCATTCTGCACTTGCTCAGCCTATAGTTGAACAGCTCCTGACTACTGTCCAGGGTGCCTGTGTACGGCTTCATGAGCCAGGGCATTAAGGGGTAGGCTGGGTCCCCAAGGATAACTATAGGCATTTCAACATCCCCAACAGTTATTTTCTGGTCTGGGAAGTAAATCCCTTCCTGCAGCCGTTTAAACAGACCAGAGTTCCTGAAGACATGAGCGTCATGGAACTTTCCCGGCCATCCCACGTTGATACTGGTGAAACGTCCCTTGTGATCCACCAGTGCTTGCAGCACCATTGAAAAGTACCCCTTGCGGTTTATGTACTCGCCGGCTTGGTGCTCCGGTGCCAAGATAGGGATATGGGTTCCATCTATGGCCCCACCACAGTTAGGGAATCCCATTGCAGCAAAGCCATCCACTGTGACCTGCACATTTCCCAGAATCACTACCTTTGATAGCAGCTGCTCAATGATTGCGTTGGCTACTTGCATCACAGCAACCCCCACAGTAGATTTGCCCACTCCAAATTGCTTACCAGCTGACCAGTAGCTTTCTGGCATTGCAAGCTTCCACAGGGCTATTGCCACTCGCTTGTGAACTGTGCGGGCTGCTCTCATCTTGGTATTCTTGAGCTTCAGGGCAGGGGAAAGCAAGTCACAAAGTTCCATGGAAGTGCCCTTACGCATGCGAAAGTTTCGTAGCCACTGGGAATCAACCCAGACCTGCAACACTATGCGGTCCCACCAGTCTGTGTTTGTTTCCCGGGCCCAGAATCGGCATTCCACGGCATGAGCCTGCCTCATTAACACCATGATCTCCAAATTGCGGGGCAACGTGGTTTTAGAGAAAAGTGTGTTCATGTCCTCATCACCGCACTGCTGTCGCCTCCTCGCCTGGTTTTTCAGGTGCTGGTTCTGCATACACTGCACGATAAAGCGCGAGGTGTTTACAATGGTCATAACTGCTCTGGTGAGCTGAACGGGCTCCATGCTTGCTGTGCTATGGCATCTGCTCCTGCTTGGGCAATCAAGGGAAAAGGGCGCAAAACGATTGTTTGCCATTGCTTTGGTGGAGAGAGGGGCGACTGACAACATTGCTTACAGGGTTGGTTTACAGGGAATTAAAATCAACAAAGGGGGTGTCTTTGTGAGAAACAGAATGGCCCCCTCAAGGGTAGAACTCAAAACCTCAAGGATAGAGCTCAAAACTGGGTTTAGCAGGCCGTTGATTTCACGGAGGGAGGGAGGAGAAAATGCATACAAACCAAATCTGGTCTATTTCTTGTTTTGATCCACTTCAGCTATCTTTATATATCTTGCTGGCAGCAGACTGTGCAGTACAACCGCTAGCCATCGTCATCTCCTGGGTGCTCGGCTGAAGACAGTACAGTATGACTGCTGGCCATCGTCTTCTGCTGGCTGCAGATTAAAAGACAGTGCACTGCCGGTAGGACTGAATCGCCATGAGACGAAACTTAAAAGGGAAATGACCTGGCTGAGTCACTCCCATGTTTGCCCAGGCGCCCCGATCTCATCGAGCACCCTGGACTACGTTGACAACAGCTACCAGTCATACTGCACTGTCTGATGCCAAAAAGGCAATTAACTGCTGCTGTGTAGCAATGCAGTACCGCGTCTGCCAGCACCCAGGAGATATACAGTGACAGTGAGCTGAGTGGGCTCCATGCTTGCCGTGGTATGGTGTCTGCACAGGTAACTCAAGAAAAAAGGCACAAAACAATTGTCTGCCCTTGCTTTCATGGACGGAGGGAGGGAAGGGGGGCCTGACGATATGCACCCAGAAACACCCGCGACAATGTTTTAGCCCCATTTCTACCCAGAATTCAAATGGGTGGCGGAGACTGCGGGAACTGTGGGATAGCTACCCACAGTGCAATGCTCCGGAAGTTGACTGTTGCCTCGGTACTGTGGACACACTCCGCCGACTACATGCACTTAGAGCATTTGTGTGGGGTCACACACACAATCAACTGTATAAAAACGCTTTCTACAAAACCGACTTCTATAAATTCGACCTAATTTCGTAGTGTAGACAAGGCCTGACATAAGCTCTATGCCTCTCCTGGAGGTGAAGTTATAATTTCAGTGCAGTAGGGCACTTACATCAGTGGGAGCAAGACTACTGTGCACACTGACATAATTAGGTCAACAAACGTAAGCTGCCTTATATTAACCTAACTGTGTAGGGTAGTCCAGGGCTCAGTCTGCTTATGCCTAGTGCCATATCTGTCTGGAGGTGCTTAAATGCACTTGACACCTACATTTTCACAGTTAAAGTTTCCAAGGTGCCTATGTTTCTGCCTCTGGGCAGGAACACTGCTGCCTCTAGGTTCCTGGATGCCTATCTCTCACCTAAGTATCAATATGCAGTCCACAAACTGGAGGGGGATGATCGTTCACCCACCCATCTTGCTTGCAGGACCCAATCCAGTCCACATGTTCAGATGCCACCTAGCAGCGAGGGGGAGGTAGGATTTGCTCCCTTATAACCTCGGTCCCAATGAATAGAACACTCCCCTATTGTGTAGGAGGTTCAAGTCCCTCTCTGCCTGATGAAGAGAAGGGATCGGAACAGGGATCTGTCACCTCTCAGATGAGTGCTCTGACTATTGGACTGTAGAGTGATTCTCTCTCTTCCTCTGGCCCAATTCATATTTAATTATTCAATTATAGTGAAACAGCTTTGTAGCTCTGGCCTTGGGAGACTGTAGCAGGGTGGGCAGCCCCTTTGGGTGGGTCTACACAGCGCGCAGAAGTGAGCCGTCCAGCCTGAGTTGACAGACTCCAGCTAGTGGGACTTGCATTAGTTCTCTAAAAAGAGTGGCATAGGCAAGACTCTGACGTTGCAGCTCAGGCTGGGGCGTGGGCTCTGAAGCCCACTCACCCTTTTTATAGCTATTCATCACCTCCTCTTTTGTCATCTATCTCTAGTCCCCATTCCTCTCTGAAATTTCTCTTTAGCTGCTTGGGTCAATTCTTATTTTAACCACTTTGGTTTGCCCATTGCTAGCGATAAACCAAATAATGTGGTTCCCAATGTATTACAACTAGGTAAAAGGGGCATCTAAGTAATGAATCATTGTAATAAACATTTTAAAACGTCAAAGTTACAGTACTGTATGGGGGAGCAATGTGGCCCAGTGAACAGAGCACTAACATGGGACCCAGAAGACCTGCATTCTATTACCAGCTCTGCCATTGGCCTGTTGTGTGACCTTAGGCAAGTCATTTCAACTATATGTGCCTCAGTTTCCCCAACTGTACAATGGGTGACAATACTGACCTTATTTGTAAAGTGCATTGAGCTCTACAATTGAAAATACTATATATGAACTAGGTATTTATTAATTGCCAGGTTGTGTAAAATACACTATTGAGCAATTTGGTTTGGATTTCTTTTGCTCCTTTGATATGTATGTAAACGTCTCTAGCGCCTCAGCAAATACTGTGTTTATTTTGTGATGGTGACTGCATGGATATTCTGCTCTTTATGATGATTATAAGAACACTGGCTCACAAGAGGTTAAGCAAATGTTTTCACATCATCATATACTTATTTTACATCGTTGCGAAAACAAAGTTTATTCTATTATTTGAAATTAACATATCCTGTTGCTTCAATAAAATGGTTTCATCAAAGGTAAATATATTCTTCCTCTTGTCAATTAAGCTAAGTGGGAACAGATGCATAAGCTAAACCCTCAGGTGGTCATCAAGGTTAAACAAATCCTGAGGTCTATTCATAAGGTGCACTGGCATTTCCTAAGTATTATTTTTCTTGGAGAGGAAGGGGATGATATACTTCAATGGTGTGTGCAGCTGAGGTCTACATCCATTTATACCCTACTTTATCTGGAGTGAGTTGCTCCTGCTCTGAGGCACTCTGATGTAGGTGGTCTGTATCAAATTGCACCAGATTGTGCCATCTGTTTTTAAATAGAACTCCCCTTATACCTCGGGGTTTAGCGGCAGACATCTTCAAATGCGAGGATTGGAGAATATCTCAGTTAGCTCCTTGAACATTATTCCCCTTCCCACGAGTGCTTCTTCAGTCTTTCTGGCTTCAGTTAATACTGACTGTTCAACTCTTGCTGGCAATAGGAATCTTTTTGATGGCATTGGTTGTATTGGTAGAAAATGAAATATACATCAGGATTTCATCACTTTTTTGTTGGGTTTGGAGCCAGCAACATAACTTCAGCAAGAGCTGCTATGTACTGAAGAAGAAGGCCCAAGGGGCATATGATAGATCCTAGTAGGCCACTGCAAGTGAAAGCTTCTGGGGAAAGAGACATTGCCAATCTCTGGATCCTGTTCGAGACGAATTACTGAAGCCACTATAGTGTTTTACCATCTGCTTCTGCTATTGCTATGTAAGAATCTCAGCAGCACCACTCACCTTCCACAATTGCTCTGTATCTCTGATATGTAATGGTGTTGTCCTACAAAATATTCATTTATGACTTTATTGTTATCTTTTAAGCTATATGATAATAAATTGTTAAGCTTATATTGAGAACACATCTAACACTTTCTGATGGCTAAAGCAGTGCTGAAGAGCACTGAGCTCCAGAATTCCTTAAGGAGAAAGAGGCATATCAGAAGGAATTTCAAGTTTTGTATCAACTATTGAAACAGACAAGACAGACATTTGTTCTTCAGATTGTTCTGAATGTAAAAATTAAAAATGAAGCTCAAACAAATATCAAGTTAAACAAATTATACATATGTTACACTGTGACAGGGTGCTCGACTTACCGCTGGATAGCGCCTCCTTGTGGCCATGTCTCAGGATTAGCTCCACTCAGGTCTGACTCCCCCTTTTGCTGCGTGCTGCATGCCCTGCCATCTGTCTCTTGCTCCCTGTGATTCAGTGTACTCTGTCTCTGTAGCTTGGCCCTCCAGCCAGGTCACTATAATTTTCCCCTTCTGGGGTATCAAAGTCCTGCTGCACACACAGTCTCAGGCAGTCTTCTCATGCACTGTCCTGATGGTGCCACTTCCCCATTGGCCAGTAGGGGAACCTGGGCCCACCCACTACTCCAGGTTCCAGACCAGGGACCTTATATCTGGCAACTGTATGGTTCCCCCCTCTCTAGGTGTCCCAACTCAAACTCCCTCCTCCCAGAGAGTACTTGCAGACTACTGAACTCTGTAGCCTCAAACACACCTCCCTACTCCCAGGGAGTGGCAGCAGACTACTTCCCTGCAGCCCCCTTCTGTTGTCAACTATCTGTCTTTATAAACCCAGCCCAGCTCCTCCTGCAGCTGGACTGGCATAGGGGGAGTTCTACTTAAAATTAGGTTTTAGCATTCCCTGGCTTTCCTGGAGGTGCAGCCTACACTTTAATTGACCTAATTAACCCCTTCAGGCCTTGTGTGGGGTTCACCCCCATCACATACATACAAACACATAAGGTGGATGAGGGAATATCTTTTATTTGACCAACTTCTGTTGGTGAAAGAGACAAGCTTCTTCTTCTCAAGAGTTCAAAAGCTTGTCTCTTTCACCAACAGAGGTTTGTCCGATAAATACGACCTTACCCACCCTGTCTGCCTAGTATCCCGGGACCAAAAGAGATACAACAACAACGCATACACATAGGAGACGTATTATAGAAGCCTATCTGCCAATGTAAATATGAAATCAATAATATTTTTCATCATAGTTTATAAAGTGAATGAAAGGTGCAGGAATGAAGATCCTGGAAAATCAAATCTTTTCTTTCTTCACAGCACACATATGACATTAACAGAGTATCAGAGATTAACAGAGGTGCTTGAGCTGAAGCCCCCTTGTTGCACACAAGAAGAGGCTGCTGGCTAGACATTCTTTGGGAGGCCTAACAGCTATAGATCTCATTCCCCTTACTTATCCAAAATAGCCCACATTTGGTACCCTTCTGGGCATGTTGCAAAGCTCATCATCTCCCCTAGACATTTGAAAATGGGGAAAATGTGGGAGCAAGAAGGTGATTTGAACTTTTTAGTTTCTTGGTTGACAGGTAGTGAGTGGCTTATACTGGACAGTACTTCTGCACTGCTAGCAGACCCTAAGCTATGATGTAACGGAACTGGCTGTTCATCATTTTATAATGAGTACAGAGCGTGCTCAAGGGGAGGATAGTAGTTCGGACAGCAGCGCTGAACAGGGTGTTTGCTTTCAGCATGAAAAGTGATGGAAAAGACTGTCTGACCTGCTCTCTGAATTTGTTTGACTCACTAATTTTTATGCTCTTGGAGGTGAGAGGAGTGAGAAGAGGAATTTTTGTTTGAAAGAGTACTCCTTATCTTTGTACTCAGATGTCAAGGGTAAAAATTATGAAGTCTGGTCAAACTGTCAAGCTAAACTCTAAGTTTCCATACATGGCTGAGTTTCATGAAACATTTTTATTTTAATTCAAATCCTTACACCTATTTTTGAAGTTACATTGTGTGACGGGGCAAGGCCAGATGGCTATAGAAAAGTAGTGGGAGATAGATATATTACCTCCAGGCTAAACAAATCCCTGGTACCAGGTTAAGTGAAATGGAAGCTGCTCCAGGTCAGTTAAGACACCTGGGGCCAATTAAGAACTTTCCAGAAGGCAGGGAGAATGCTAGGTTGATTGGGGCACCTGAAGCCAATCAGGGGCTGGCTGAAACTAGTTAAAAGCGTCCCAGTCAGTCAGGTGGGGGTGCATGTCAGGAGCTGTGGAAGGAAGTTGCGCTGTTGGAGAGGCTGAGTAATACACACCATATCAGGTACAAGGAAGGAGGCCCTGAGGTAAGGGTGAAGTGGAGCTTGGGGAAGTGAGGACTGCTGTGGGGGAAGTAGCCCAGGGAATTGTACATGTCATGTTTCTAAAAGGTCAGCTACCATAGCTGATACGATTAGGGTCCCTGGGCTGGAGCCCGGAGTAGAGGGTGGTCCTGGGCTCCCGCCCCTTTTTGCCCCCTGATTAATCACTGAGACTGGGAGACATCAGAGACTGTGCAAGGAAGGCTAACTTCTCCTCACCTCCCTTGCTGGCTTATGACGAAAATGGCTCAGTAGACTGTGACCCTTGTCTCTAGAGAAAGAAGGGTTACATGGAGGGTCACAGTGAGCCTCTGAGGCTAGAGAAATCTGCCAGGAAACGCGGGACCCATGGAGGCAAGGACAGAGCTTTGTCACAACTGGTGTCAGAAGTGGGATTTCATTCACACCGTGGCAGAAGAAAGAGGTTTAAAAAAAAGCGCACTGGGGTTTTGGATTTTTTTTTTTGGTTTTTGTTTGTTTGCTTTGTACCACAATGGAGGAGGTGGTAAGAGCTCTGGTACAAGCCACGACAGCCCAGCAGGAGGCCACCTGGGTTCAGGCAATGGCACAATAGGAGTCTATGCGGCTACAGCAGGAAACCAATCAATTATTGATGAGCCAGGCAACCCAAGATCGTGCCCTCTTGAGAGAGGTGGTGGACCAGCTGAAGCTCCTCACCACCCAGGCCCGGGGGTCCGACGGGACGCGAACCCTGAAGGCCACTGGTTGTCTGCCAAAGACGACGTCAGGAGATGACATAGAGGCATATCTCCTCTCATTCGAAAGGACTGCTCAGCGTGAGGCATGGCCCCAGTAGCAGTGGGCCAGCATTCTTGCCCCTTTTTTGTGTGGAGAGGCCCAGAAGGCCTACTTTGACTTGCCTGCTGCAGATGCCACTGACTATACCCGTCTGAAGGCAGAGATCCTAGCACGACCAGGGGTAACGGCAGGGGTAAGGGCCCAGAGTTTCCATGACTGGAAATACCAGGAGAACAAACCCCCACCTCGTCGACCTCATACACCTTGCACAGAAGTGGTTACAGCCCGAGGTGTGCAAGCCGGAGGAGATTTTGGAGACCCTGGTCATCGACCATTACATGCGGGGACTGCCGCCAGATCTCCGCAAATGGGTAGGCCAGAACGATCTGTCCATATACGACGAGATGATCGCACTGGTAGAAAGATGGATGACAGCCAGGGAAATGACCTGACTACCCAAGGTAGGCCCCTTTCGAAGCAAGCACCCGACCCCAACCCTGGAAGGTTGGGCAGCCAAACCCTGGGGAGTCCTAGGTGGAAGAAGGGGGGGCCCGAAAACCAGCGGGGACCCCAGAAGGAAGGAATTAGCCTGAGTGGGGGGAACCCCGGGACTAAACCCTCTAACCCCTGGGTTGGGGGGCTGATTAAAAGCAATTATAGATGTCATGCATGTGGGGAGTGGGGACACATAGCAGCACAGTGTCCCAGCACCGAGGAGCCTATGCAATGTAACTTGGGGGATTGGGAGGTCCCATGCTCCCTTATCCACCTCGCGGGGGTTGCATTAGCCCCGCATAATTACACCAGGCCAGTGAGGATAAATGGAGCAGAGACTACAGCGCTTGTGGACTCTGGGCGTGCTATCACCCTCATATCGGGTAAGCTGGTAAAAAGTAGTCAGCTGCTACAAGCTAAATGCGTAGCAGTGACATGCGTGCATGGGGCTGTGAGCCATTACCCCACCATCCCAGTGGAGATAGAGGTTCAGGGAAACCCCATTGAGGTGACCATGGGTGTAGTTCCTAAACTTCCATATCCTGTAGTCATTGGGAGGGACTATCCAGGGTTTGATAATTTACTTCCCCCGGAGAGGCTGGAGGGAGGTGGGGACCCTGAGGACAGCGACTTGTCACCGGGGGAATGCCAACCCCCAATGTTCGCTGAGATTTCTCAGGATTTGTTCTCAGCCCCCCAAAAGACCCGGAAGACAAAAAAAGAGAGGAAGGCTGTGAAGGCCATGGGAACCCGGATCCTGACCCAGGGCCAGAAGACCTCCCTAGTAGGCAGATGGATGCGAGCAGCCAACAGAGAAACTTCCACCACAGAAGGTGAGCCAGAAGCTCCCCCAGCCATGACGGCGGCGAGCCGTTGGAAGAAGCAGAAGCCAGCCCCTGGGAACTTGGGCAGGTTAGTCCCGGGAGAGAGACTTTTGGGCAGGGCCAGGCGGAGGACCCCAGATATGATAACGCCAGGAAAGAGGTGGCCGAGATCGATGGGATACCTGTGGATGGGAAGGTCCGGGGTCCCGGACCTTACTTTATAGTGAAGAAAGATCTCCTGAACCACGTGGTGCAAATGCAGGAGCAAGAGATACAACAACTTCTGGTGCCACGAAAACATCAAAACGGATAGCCATGGATCTGGTAGGGCCCCAAGAGAACACAGCTCGGGGCCACCAATATGTGCTTGTTGTACTGGACTATGCAACCCGGTACCCGGAAGCTGTTCCCCTGCGCAACACAGCTTACAAGACAATAGCTAAGGAGCTAGTACAGATCTTTGCCCAGGTTGGGCTACCCAAGGAGATATTGACTGATCAAGGGACACCTTTCATGTCCAAGTTGATGAAAGATCTCTGTTCATTGCTCCATGTACAAGCCCCTATGGACCTCTGTATACCACCCGCAAACAGATGGCCCTGTGGAAAGGTTCAATAGGACCCTCAAGGCCATGATCAGGAAAGTGGTGAGCTGGGATGGGAAAGATTGGGATACCCTATTGCCTTACCTCATGTTCGTCATCCGGGAGGTTCCGCAAGCCTCCATGGCTTTCTCTCCATTCGAACTACTATATGGGCGCCACCCTCGGGGCATATTGGATATAGCCAGAGAAGCCTGGGAAGAGGAGCCAAATTCCAGAAGGAACATAGTTGAGCATGTACTGCAGATGAGAGATCGGATAGCCTGAGTTACGCCCATTGTATGGGAGCACTTGGAGAGAGCACAGGAGACCCAACGAACCCATTATAACCACCAAGCAAAGCTTTGACGGTTCCAACCAGGGGATCGGGTGATGGTACTGGTGCCCATAGCAGAAAGTAAACTGTTGGCCCAGTGGCAGGGACCCTATGAAATAATCGAAGCCTTGGGAGAGGTGAACTATAAGGTGCGGCAGCCAGGTCACGGAAATGAGAGCAAATTTACCACATCAATCTTCTAAAACCTTGGCAAGATCGAGAGGCATGCTTAGTCATGCAGGAGACCCTTCCCCAGGAGGATACTTACACGAGCAAGTGAGCATATCATCCGACTTGACGCCGATCCAAAAGATCGAGGCAGCCGACATGATTAATCGCAACCGAGATGCATTCTCTACAAAACCAGGGCGGACGACTGAGACCTATCACCATATCCACACGATCCCCGGAGCCAAGGTAACATTGAGACCCTACCAAATCCCAGCAGCCAAAAGAGAAGAAATCAAGGCCGAAGTAAAGAAAGTGTTAGAATTAGGGGTTATTGAAGAATCTTACAGTCAGTGGTCCCGTCCCATTGTTCTAGTGCCTAAACCTGACGGTACCAGGAGATTCTGTGATGACTTTTGCCCCCTGAATGAAATATCCCAGTTTGATGCATACCCCATACCACCCATCGACGAACTGGTTGACTGACTGGGTAGTGCCCGATTCTTGACTACACTGGATCTGACAAAAGGGTACTGGCAGATTCCTCTGACCAAAGAAGCTGAAGAAAAGACAGCATTCTCCACCCCAGATGGGCTATTCCTGTACACCGTCCTCCCTTTTGTGCTATCTGGGACCCCAGCCACATTCCAGCGCCTCATGGATAAGCTGCTGCGCCCCCATACTAGTTATGCAGCTGCATACCTAGATGATGTCATCATCTATACGCCAGACTGGGGAACCCACTTGGAGAAAGTTGAGGCAGTACTGCGCACCTTAAGGCTGGCTGGCCTCACTGCTAATCCAGCCAAATGCGCCATAGGGCTAGCAGAGGCTACGTACCTGGGATATATTGTGGGAAGGGGCATAGTGAAGCCCCAAATGAATAAGCTAGAGGGAATTCAAAACTGGCCCCGGCCGACCCGAAAGAAGCAGGTCCGTGTGTTCCTAGGCGTGGTAGGCTACTACCGACGGTTTATTCCCCACTTCACAGCTAGGGCAAGTCCCCTAATGGACCTGGTGAAGGCCCGAGGTCCATACATGGTAAAGTGGACAGACACAGCAGAGGGGGCATTTACAGACCTTCGGATGGTCCTCTGCAATGACCCCGTACTCATAGCCCCAGACTTTCACAGGGAATTTATTTTACAAACAGACGCTTCCGAGGTGGGGTTGGGAGCAGTTCTGTCGCAAATGGTGGGAGAAGAGGAACACCCGATCCTCTACCTAAGCAGAAAGCTTCTCCCAAGAGAACAGAAATACGCAGTAGTCGAGAGAGAATGCCTTGCTATCAAATGGGGTATGGAGACACTGTGTTATTACCTCTTAGGCCGGCGATTTACTCTTGTGACAGACCATGCACCCCTCCAGTGGATGCAGTGGAATAAGGAAAAGAATGCAAGGGTCACCAGGTGGTTCTTATCCCTCCAACCATTCCAGTTCCACATACGACACAGGGCTGGATGCCACCATGGCAATGCTGATGGTCTGTCACGAGCATACTGCCTAGCGTCCCAAGTTGCCCAACTCTATGGTGTTGATCAGAGGGGGGGGGGGGGATATGTGACAGGGCAAGGCCAGATGGCTATAGTAAAGTAGTGGGAGATAGATATATTAGCTCCAGGCTAAACAAATCCCTGGTACCAGGTTAAGTGAAATGGAAGCTGCTCCAGGTCAATTAAGACAGCTGGGGCCAATTAAGAACTTTCCAGAAGGCAGGGAGAATGCTAGGTTGATTGGGGCACCTGAAGCCAATCAGGGGCTGACTGAAACTAGTTAAAAGCGTCCCAGTCAGTCAGGTGGGGGTGCATGTCAGGAGCTGTGGAAGGAGGTTGTGCTGTTGAAGAGGCTGAGTAGTACACACCGTATCAGGCACAAGGAAGGAGGCCCTGAGGTAAGGGTGAAGTGGAGCTTGCGGAAGTGGGGGAAGTAGCCCAGGGAATTGTACATATCATGTTTCTAAAAGGTCAGCTACCATAGCTGATACTATTAGGGTCCCTGGGCTGGAGCCCGGAGTAGAGGGTGGGCCTGGGCTCCCCCCCTCCCCTTTTGCCTCCTGATTAATCACTGAGACTGGGAGACATCAGAGACTGTGCAAGGAAGACTAACTTCTCCTCACCTCCCTTGCTGGCTTATGATGAAAATGGCTCAGTAGACTGTGACCCTTGTCTCTAGAGAAAGAAGGGTTACGTGGAGGGTCACAGTGAGCCTCTGAGGCTAGTGAAATCCGCCAGGAAATGCGGGACCCACGGAGGCAAGGACAGAGCTTTGTCACGATTGTTACATTTTATTCTTTAAGAGGATGGGGGTGACAGAACAAGTAGTAACAGATGACAGAACAAGGAGTAATGGTCTCAAGTTGCAGTGGGGGAGGTTTAGGTTGGATATTAGGAAAAACTTTTTCACTAGGAGGGTGGTGAAACACGGGAATGCGTTACCTAGGGAGGTGGTGGAATCTCCTTCCTTAGAAGTTTTTAAGGTCAGGCTTGACAAAGCCCTGACTGGGATGATTTTGTTGGGGATTGGTCCTGCTTTGAGCAGGGGGTTTGACTAGATGACCTCCTGAGGTCCCTTCCAACCCTGATATTCTATGATTCTATGATGGAGAGAGAAGAAAAAAAGCAACAAAAATATTTTGTGAGTGCAAGTGAATTCACACCATAGCAGGAGCTGTGCAGATGTCAGATGATTGCATTCCTGTAAATTGTGCAGCCTCCTGTAATTTATGCACTATTTTCATCAGTGTCACAAATTGTGCATTGTTTTATCACTAATCTAGATCTTGGTGCAAATTCACTTGAAAAGCTTCATGACCTTTGAACAAAGCTTTCAGTTAATCTGGGCTGAGTTTCAAATTCCTAACAAAACCTTAAACCAGGCAAGATTCACATGGTATTTGTTTTGCAATGAACATTTTGTATATCCATCCATCATAAAATCATTATGCTTACTGCCAGCTGCAGAGATCTGTGGGTCTGATCCTTCTGTGATTGACGTCAATGGCAAAACTACCTTTAATTAGCCATCAGGCCCTAAATAACACATTTCTTTCTTTTCAAGATAACAAAAATAAAATAAAAAGAGTAGAACTTGACTTTTCTCATTTGTATGCTCCGTTGTATAGTATGGGGGAGGAAAGGTGAGCTAATGGATTCTCATTCCAATGCACTGTCTACTGGTCCATTCTTTTTCTCTACATTGTGTATCATAATGTACAAAGGAGAAAAGAAAAGGAGTACTTGTGGCACCTTAGAGACTAACAAATTTATTTGAGCATAAGCTTTCGTGAGCTACAGCATCCGATGAAGTGAGCTGTAGCTCACGAAACCTTATGCTCAAATAAATTTGTTAGTTTCTAAGGTGCCACAAGTACTCCTTTTCTTTTTGCGAATACAGACTAACACGGCTGCTACTCTGAAAAGGAGAAAAGGTGAGTTCATCTCTCTCTTGGCTTGAAAGAAAGAAAGAAAGAAAGAAAGAAAGAAAGAAAGAAAGAAAGAAAGAAAGAAAGAAAGAAAGAAAGAAAGAGTGTTATTTATGGTCTGATCATGTACCACAAAAATCAATGAGAGTTTCACTTTTGACGTCAGTGACACTAGGATCAGACCCTAAAATCCACGTAGTTAGCAGTAAGTGAAAAGATTTTATGATGTACGTGTTGGCCATGTGACTGATACTGAAATAAACTTCTATATTCACCACCTGAAATATGTTATAAGGAACCCAACTTTCAAACAGTCAAACACAGTTTGCTAAGTTTAACAAATACTTTAAGCTCTCAGACTGAACCAATAACTTTGACTGTGACCAGAGTGGTATAAACCAGGCCTGAAATGTAGCAGCAGCATGAGTATTCCCTGGAGCAATATCCCTGGAGCAGCATCCCTGGAGCATCAGCATGAGTATTCAAAGTGAAAGCTGAAGTACAGCAAGATGGTATAATTGAGAAGTATTTTCATAGAATCATAGAATCATAGAATATCAGGGTTGGAAGGGACCTCAGGAGGTCATCTAGTCCAACCCCCTGCTCAAAAGCAGGACCCATCCCCAATTAAATCATCCCAGCCAGGGCTTTGTCAAGCCTGACCTTAAAAACTTCGAAGGAAGGAGATTCCACCACCTCCCTAGGCAACGCATTCCAGTGTTTCACCACCCTCCTAGTGAAAAAGTTTTTCCTAATATCCAACCTAAACCTCCCCCACTGCAACTTGAGACCATTACTCCTTGTCCTGTCCTCTTCCACCACTGAGAATAGTCTAGAACCATCCTCTCTGGAACTACCTCTCAGGTAGTTGAAAGCAGCTATCAAATCCCCCCTCATTCTTCTCTTCTGCAGACTAAACAATCCCAGTTCCCTCAGCCTCTCCTCATAAGTCATGTGTTCCAGACCCCTAATCATTTTTGTTGCCCTTCACTGGACTCTTCCAATTTATCCACATCCTTCTTGTAGTGTGGGGCCCAAAACTGGACACAGTACTCCAGATGAGGCCTCATCAATGTCGAATAGAGGGGGATGATCACGTCCCTCGATCTGCTCGCTATGCCCCTACTTATACATCCCAAAATGCCATTGGCCTTCTTGGCAACAAGAGCACACTGCTGGCTCATATCCAGCTTCTCGTCCACTGTCACCCCTAGGTCCTTTTCCGCAGAACTGCTGCCTAGCCATTCGGTCCCTAGTCTGTAGCTGTGCAGTGGGTTCTTCCGTCCTAAGTGCAGGACCCTGCACTTATCCTTATTGAACCTCATCAGATTTCTTTTGGCCCAATCCTCCAATTTGTCTAGGTCCCTCTGTATCCTATCCCTGCCCTCCAGCGTATCTACCACTCCTCCCAGTTTAGTATCATCCGCAAATTTGCTGAGAGTGCAATCCACACCATCCTCATGCATCCTTCATGAATTCCATCATGTGACATTTTTCTCAGAGACATTTTCATTTAATTAAGGCTATGGGAATCAGTGATAGAACACAATGAGTCATCAGGGTTAAGAGCATCCTAAGGGACAAGCTGGCAACATCAGAGAATCAGCATGAGCAGACTGTGTTGCAGTAATTCTCTGGTGTAATGCCGTGTACCCTACTTGTTCCATGGTGCAGATGGTTTCTTTTCTGAATATCATGAAAAAGGAATCTGTCTGCATTAAGTCAGGCACAATTTTCCTACAAGGTAATAAAAACCAACATCACTGCCTTATGTCTGTGTTTAAAATATACACACAGGCTTGGTCAATAAGCCCAATAGAGACTACTGTTTGGACATGTATCTTGGAAATATTTTTTTATATGTTAATGCATATATAAACAGGAATTAATTCAGGGAAATTCTATGGACTGTGTTATATTGGCGGTCAGACTAGATGATCATAATGGTCCCCTCTGGCTTTATAATCTATGAATCTATGAAAATGAGCTCCTGATTGCACTGACTAGAGCAATGCATAGTACAGGCAGGCTTGTCAAGCCTACCAATATAAATATGTGTCTGACCCCCAATCCTGAGGAACAATATCCATGCACACTGAATCCATCATTCTAGTAACAGGTTGCTTCTGATTAAATCTGGCAGCTCTTCTGAACAGCATGCTAAATTTACAGTCTGAACAAAGGTGTACTAGGTTTTCATCTGAAAAAAAAACCCATCGCTGTTCAACTTGTAATCTGAAACAGACTTTAACTTGGCGTAAGGTAAATTTGAATTTTATAATAAATTATCTTGGTTTTCATCCCAACTTCATAGCAAACTAAGCCCAAACTTTTTTGAGATTTGAAAAAGAAATTGACTTAAAAAAAGGGTTCTGGGTTTCAGCTAGTTTTTCTGACCTGATCAAAACTAGGAAGTACTGGAAATCTCATGTGATATCCTAGAATCGAGATTTCCAGTCCAAAATGATTCAGATAGGTTTCATAAGCTTTTGATTCATCCATTGATAATTTTAACCCATTGTTTCAAAGGTGAAATCTAATGCCCAGTTCTTGAACACAGTCCTGATTCAGTTTAGTCCTGGCCACCTGGGCCATCCAAACTATGCTATAACTGTGATTAACACATCAGAGGACAGGGGTGATGGAGAGAGAAGAAAAAAAGCAACAGAGTTTTTAATTTTCTGCTATGCTGAAGCCCAGTTGTTAATTTCATTTGGACAGAGCAGTTAGGCTGTTGACTATGGATTTTTGAATTCACTGGGCAACCTAGAACTTGTTAAGCCCCACTTGTCTATTTTTTTCACCAGAATTCACTGATATGTTGAAAGGCATATTCATGACACTATGTAGACAGCTTAAAGATCTGATCTGTGTCCCTGGTGAGGCCATTCAACGCTAAATTCATATTGGGAGTAGAATCTATCTGTCTATCTAAGGGAAGCAAAGATGCTAAATGAGTAGGCAGAGATAAAGAGGAGAATTAATTCAGGAGAGATTAAATAAATACCTACAGGAAAGAAGGATGAGGACTGGCTGATTGTGTAGAACTTGTCAGACAGAACAAGGATAGACACCAAAGAGACCCTTGGCCTTGGCCAAAAAGAGCTCATTAATAGAGCTGGGTAAAATTTTTTGGTCAAAACTATTGTTGGTAAAAGATACAGATTGAGTGACATCAAAATGTTGCCCAAATTCATGCCAGTTTGCTGAATTGTACCAGTAAAAGAACCCCAAAAATCCTACTACAAATGTTTAAAATGTCAAAACATTTCATTTTGACATTTTTCTAAATGAAAACTTTTGATTTTTTGATACAAAATAACTTTTCATTTCAAAATTTCCTTTAATTTTATTAAAAAGGAATCAGGAATTAAAAAAATTTTGTGCCTTTTTCCTCACGTCGCTCTTGCACTGTAAATAAGCAAAGAGAGTTAGAATGCATTCTGTTACTATTTTTCTCCCTCATTAGCGCATTAGTTTCTGCAGATGGCAATTTCAATTTCAAGGCTACAGTATGGAACGATATCGCCTCCCATTTTTTAAATTAATTTGACGTCATTAGCAAGACTAAACAAACACATTTTAGTAATCTGGTAGGAAAATGCTACAAAATGAGTGACACTTAACATTATTTTCACATGGGAAGAAACTTGATCTGTAATTTTCACTTTTACCTTCACAGTACAAATTCGATTCAGATGGTAGGATCTATTTGGTAGGTACATCTAGCTGTGGTTCAGAAGAACTCTCCAAGGTGATAACAGAGTGCTACATTAGTACAAAGTGCTTAGATGGAAATGTATGTAGCACCATTTGGCTTCAGTTAGCACTCAAGTTAATGCTTCATGTTATTACCTGTCATTTGAGTCCTGCTTGTGGCCTTGAGAGCCAAACACAAAGTTAACTTCTGCTCACAGCAATAGTGTAACTGCCAATGTCTGTTTAGGTTGTAGTACTTTCATTTGCACAACTAAAACTCTAACAGCCAATATATCATAAAGGAAAAAAAATGTATTTTCTATTCATCCATTATACTTTACAGAGATTTTCATTACTGTTAGTTTCCACATTTTCCATGGAGTGTGCTTGAGTGGTTGTAAAATTATATACTTATGAACTGTTAAGCAGACAAAACCATGATTTTATAAAAACATAATATTATCAAATATCCTTTATGGAACTTATGGCATATATTCAGTTTATGTAACTTGGTGTCTCTTTTAAATAAAAAAGTTTGGTATTTTTTTCAGTTATGGAATGTGTATACAGAAAGGGTGTAGCTGGAGCAATTGCCTTTGCTGTCCTGTTTTTTAAAAGGGTACATCAGAAGCCACTTAAAAGACAGTTTACTTACAACAATGTTCTGACGAAGCTAATGTCATTTCGGTGAAATAAAGTGCAATGTAAGCATGACATCAAACATGATGCACTAGCATATAGTAATTTTATTAATACATCACTCTACATATTGAAATATTGGATCAAATTCATTCTGGCTCAGCATGAGGGGATGGACTAGATGACCTCTTGAGGTCCCTTTGAGCCCCACATTTCTGTGATTCTATTATTATTTTATTATTATTATTGTTTGTTATTTACTCTTTGTATTACCACAGACCTCAGGTCAGAGACCAGGACTCCATTGTGCTTCGCACTTTACATACACACAACAAAAAGACAGTCCTCAGTGAATTCAACATTTACAGTAAGAATGGATTTGTCCCATTAAATTTAAAATTAAATTTGAAAACAAAATATTAAGGAACTTTAATGAGTAAATGTAACGGAATAAGCCATGTATTAATTGAATGAATTCTTGTGGTTAGTTCTATTCTTCACTGTAGTGATGGTGACTTTGACATGTTCATATTTTTATATTATCACACCATTCCTACTCTTGTTTGCATCACACAAAAGGATTAATGGATCAAGTCCCTGAAGAAGGAGTTTTCCAGCATGGCTGGTAAATAAAGTAGACAAGACAATTAGTGTTTTGGTCTTGACTGGCTGATATATGTGTCCAACGTAGCTAGACTATCATCTGTGTACTCTTAACCATTTTCAGCTAGTTCTGTTATCACTTCTTAAGATAACAAAAGTAAAACAAAGTGTGATACTGTCTTCCCTGTTCAAGATCAGATGCTTCTGCTTACATTCAATCTGCTACACACATCTTATATTTTAAGATCTGAACCTGTGAGGTGCTGAGCACTCATAGCAAGAAGCCCTAAAACAGGGATATGCTTTACTTTCTGCAATTTCTTTTGTTTAGAATGGACTCCAAAAGTACTATTTAAACAGTATGGCTGGAGACCCTGCATGCTTTCCTTTCTGTTGATGGGAGAGCCAGAAGAGGGTGAGACGCTTCTGTAAAGCCCTTTTATCTTCAGGAACATCACTTCTGCATGTTGCTTCATGGCTGCTCACAACACATCACTGATGTCTGTAAAATGTGGTTCTTTTCCATCATCAGGGTCTGACTGTACTCACCCCAGTATGGAATGATAAGCAAAAGAACTTCCTGAACAAATGTAAATATAAAAATTTAATATTGATGAGATGTTTAAGATCATGAAAGGAGTCACAGATCTAACACAATTCTTTTCTTCCAGGCACTTTGAAAGAGTCACAAGTGCAGAATGTCATGGGGTTTGCTATGACCATTTTCTAACTGATGTTGATTTAAAATGAATCAATTAATGTTTGCAATAGAACATTGACATACAACAGCTAAGCAGGAAATACAAGGGAAGTACCGGAGCTCAACAGGTGCTCAGTACTTCCTAGGATTTGGCCCAGTGAGCTGAACTTCTGACTATACTCTGTGTTTTAGCTAGACCTTTTATTTTCTTGCCTTGCAGTTTAAATGCTCTATGCTTGAATTCCATAGCAGTTGCATAATCCACCACGATACAATTTTGCAGTAGCTCAGTGTTTCAAACGTCCCAGACATAGATGGATCTGGCTTTGACTCCCCACAGATCATATAGATTTGGCCGTTTGCTTTTTTGGCTGCTGCATGTTTAAATTCTGACAAGTTTAATTATACAAATCAGAGGTGGAAGAAAAAATGCTTGTCTTCATACTTTACTTGATTTCTGTTCTCTGAGCTGTAATATTCTCTTTCTTTTGTTCAATTAACTTTCTTGTTTTTGAAAGAAGTTCAAGGATATCTGTACTTGGCTATGGTGTCCCTTCAGGGGAGTATCAACTTTGATAAATTCTGTGGGGCCAGAAGAGAATGATATTCATCTGCCTGGATCTACCCCTGACCTGGACCCTCCCTCATCTACCTGTCTCCAGGGTCATCCTGGATCCTCCCTCATCTCCACTTCCTCCTTCTGGTCAGACCCAGACCCAATTTTCATTGTTAATATATTTTTCTTGTTAACAATAAACCAAAATGTTGAATTAATACGTATGATTATAAGTGTGGATACTTGCCAGATTCGAATTGTTATTGAACTCACTGTGAGCACTGTAATTCTTCATGACACTGAAGTATTTCCCATACCACTGATGACTTGTTCGAGTGAAATACTGGCCCCATTGAAGTCAATGAAAAAATTCCCATTGACTTCACAGGGCCCAGAATTCACCCACAATGCTGCTGGTACACTTTGGGCCTAAGTACTTCCATTCATAGAGTGGCTACGAAGTTGGGCCATCTTTCTCTGAATCTTCTTTCATAAAGTATTATGGTTTCTTTGTTGATTTTTTTTTAAAATAAGCTGTACTTAAAGGCTAGTTTCTAAACCCCTCATTTCTCATTGGTGAGAAGTTCTAGAGAAGTGAAGGGGACCGCTCCTAGGAGAAAACTGCATGCCAGTGAGAATAAAGGATTTACAATCTGGCACTAAATGAAAAAGTATAAGGCAAAACTCACAGTGACTTCAGTGGGACCAGGATTAGACCAAAAATGCTGCATCTTACCCAATGTGTTCATTATATCCCCTGCACTGCACATTGGTATCTAAGAAGGAAACCTTTTGTTGGAACAAAAATGCCTTTTGAAAAAAACATTCTACTTGTTGTAAATGAAGCAGGTAATACAGTTGTTGTTTGTCTTCAGTTTAATTAGGTTATGCAATATTTCTTTTCAAACTGTGAGGAAATGTGCTGCAGCCTTTTTTTGTCCTTTTACATGAAAAGCTGACGTTCACTTCCTCTGTTGGAAAATATGCAACACCAGCTGGACAGGCGAAAATGTGAAATACAAAGTGAAGTTATCTCAGTTAGCTATTCTCAAACTCCAAAAACACAGCATATCACTAAAAGACACATTGCCAATACATTACATTTTGTCTTCCAGGGAAGCAATTTGGCACATGCTTTTAGAATAATACAAATCAAATGTGTTGTATACGTACAATAACATTGTATGCTGGAGACCACCTTGAAACTAAGGCTACTAATTTGGAGCATTATGCGGCTATGTTATCCATCTAACTTGAATTATATTGTAAATACAAGAGATGGAAACAATGTATTGGGTAATTCTTTCCCATCTCCCAAGGGATCATACGGGATTTTTATAATGTATTCTAGGTTGTTTAGAACAATCCAGTTTTTAAGTGACTTAACTCATATGTAACTAAAACATTGTCCAGCTGTGACTTCCATTCTGTACATTTTTTATTCCTGCCACCCTATAAACTAGAATCCTCTGGATTCAGCTTTCAGGAGTTTTTTCAGTTTTTAGTAAAAATCATAAGCTGCAACACCGATTGTTCTCTGCCCCAGCTATTTCCCCCTTTCACTCTGTGATCTCTGCACCCTCTGTCCAGGGGTACAAGTAACTTAAGGGACTTACCGGTATGCAGCAAGGTGTAGGGGGTGGCTCAACCAGAAGGGGCGTGGCCTCAGATGGAAGGGGCGGGGTTCCGGCAGCAATTTAAAGGGTTCGGGGCTCTGGCTGCTGGAGCGGTAGCGGTAGCAGCAGCCGGGAGCCCCGGGCCTTTTAAATCACTGCCGGAGCCCCGGGGCTCCCGGCCGCCGCTGGTACGGTCAGCTGTGTACTGGCTCTTACCAGTACACCATACTGGACCATACTGGCTTACTTTCACCTCTGCCTCTGTCATTGCTCGCTCTCAACCTTATCACTGATTCACTGCCACTGACAGTGGTCTCTGCCTCCCACTGGGTAGGCATAATTGCCTACCGATGTGCCTTGTAGTGTGCTGCATGCACGTCTACATGGACTGTAAGCATATCACCAGACAATAACATGGTGTGTAGTTAATGGGTTTAGCAGGGTCCTGTTCATTATAAGGATTATTTTCCTAACTTTGAAATGAAAGATGTTTTTGGCCTGAAAATTGACATGCTTATTCTCAGAGGAAAGGAGAGAATTTTTTTTAACCACTTGAGGGAAACTGACCTGCCATTCTGGAGTTAAAGCTAGTTAATAGACCGTCACAGGATGAGATAGGTAGATGACGTGCCCAAGGTCACACAGCGAGTCTCTGTTGAAAATGGGGGTTAGAATCCGGGGCTCCTGACTCCCAGACTAATGTCTAATCCACTAGAGCGAAGTATGGGGCGCCCACAGGAGCAGTGCTGGCAGGGGGTGCTCAGACAAGGCACCAAATCCCTGTGTTCCCTGGCCACGTCCACTTCCTGGCCAGTGTTACCCATTTTGTGGACAGAGCCTGCATTGTCTGGTATATTTAACCCTCACAAGTCAAGCCATGGTATGTTCCTTCCGCTTTAGCTTCGTGATGAAATATGCAGAACCAGAACAAGCACACAAAAGCAAGGGGCATTTTTCACAGTACAGCTATTATTCTAATTACAAGTTTCACCATTAACGTCAATGGGAGCAGGATCACCTCCTAATAAGTTAGAGTATGTCATACTCACTCTAGCTCTGCTGCAGCTATTGCGCTAAAAATAGCAATGTGGCTGCAGCAGCATGGGCAGCAGCATGGGCTGGCCTCCAAAGAACAATCTTGCCCAATCCCCTAGGTACATACTTGAGGGGCTAGCCTGAGCCACTGTTCATGCCGCCTTGGCCACCTTGCTATTTTTAGGCACTCTCTAAGGCATGTATGTCTACCCATGCTGGGAATTACATCTTCCAGCTGCTGCGCAGATGTACCTTTAGGCCCTGTCTTCTGGAAAGTCTCACTAGTGTAGCACATGCAGATGTGCTACAATGGCACAAAGTGGGGCTAACACCATTGCAGTTTAACCTAGGATAATATGAACAGCTGAATCCTGTAAATTGTACCGGTGTGAACCTTGCTTTGTGCCAGTGCAACAAGTCTACACTGGAGGTAGCTACATTGATGTAGCAACACCAATGAGAATTTCTTTAATGGAAACTGGACCTTAGGTACAGAGAGATAAGTGACTTTCCAAGGTCACACAGCAGGTCAGTGGAATAGCCAGGGGTAGATCCTAGGACTTTGGACACTCAATCCTCTATGCTACCCACTAAGTCAGGGATCGGAAACTTTTGGCATGTGGCCCATCAGGGAAATGCACTGGTGGGCCGGAACTGTTTGTTTACTTGCAGGGTCTGCAGGTTCGGCCGATTGCAGCTTCCACTGGCCACGGTTTGCCGTTCCAGGCCGATAGGGGGTGCGGGAAGCGGCACGGGCTGAGGGATGTGCTGGCTGCTGATTTCCGCAGCCCCCATTGGCCTGGAACGGTGAACCGTGGCCAGTGGGAGCTGCAAATGGCTGAAACTGCGGATGCTGCAAGTAAACAAACCATCCCTGCCTGCCAGCGGATTTCCCTGACGGGCTGCGTGCCAAAGGTTGCTGCACTAGGTCATACTGCTTCTCAAGTGTTTGGAATATGCCAACCCAAATATAGTTTGGCCTTAAGAAGGGGGAAATGAAAAATTCCCTCCAATACAATGCATTTGAGATGAAGGCATCCGATTGTATTGTTTTCTCTAAATATATTTCTTTATTAGATATGATATTTGAATAGGTTTCAGAGTAGCAGCCGTGTTAGTCTGTATTCGCAAAAAGAAAAGGAGTACTTGTGGCACCTTAGAGAGTAACCAATTTATTTGAGCATAAGCATCAGATGAAGTGAGCTGTAGCTCACGAAAGCTTATGCTCAAATAAATTGGTTAGTCTCTAAGGTGCAACAAGTACTCCTTTTCTTTTTGCGATATTTGAATAGATTGACAGATCGTAACCACACACTAATATTTTCCTCTAAAAGGGATATAGATCTTAAGATATTTGGCACCAAGAAACTAACCCCAGTGTAACAGAACACATCATATGTTTTACAATCCTCTCTTGCTATTTTCTAATCCATCGTGGTCTAATTTTATGGTTTATGTAGACTTGTTCATTCTGACCTTATGAGTCCTTTTGTAGAGTTCTCTCTCTCTCTCTGTGTGTTTGCATTTGTTCTGGTACACTAAGTCTGCAGGAATTTGCCACATCCTGTCTGTACATATGTATCTTAGACCGATTTGTTTTTCTTTAACATTCTGTCCCTGTAGAAAGGAGAGTCCTGCCCCTAAAAGCTCCTCACATCTTTCTTCACAAGGACTTAAATTAAAAAAAAATATCATAGGAACATAGACATTGTCCTACTGGATTAAAGAGCTGGTTCACTTTGTCCAATATTCCATGTGACCAGTAACAGATGCTTAAGAACAGGGTAGAGCGTGGAACATTTCTACCTAATCCTGTCAGAAGTGGTTGGTTTATGAATTTGAAATAGGAGAGTCTATAACACTAATAATTTTAGCTTATTTAATGTAATTGTGTTTGCTTGTTATCTGTATTGAGGGCCCACTGGGTGAAGTGCTGTGTGAGCACACAAAAAAAGATGGTGCCTATCCTGAAGAGTTTTCTTGCCAATAAGAAAAAAATGTCTTCGTCTGTAACACTTCCATCAAGTATCTTACAGGTCTCTTATTGCCACTGTGCTGAGCATTGCTATTAGAAACAGTAATTTTGCATAAGTTTCTCTGGTTATCCCACCACACAATATTTAGACTTATTAAACTGCATAAAAGCAGAGCAGCACGCTAATGGAAAAGCATTTCCTTTCCAGCCAAACTCCAATTCTGAGAGGTGCTGAATGTTTCCTTCATGTTCTGAGCACCCTCATGTTCTATTACGTGAAAGATCAGGCCCTTATTGACAACACGGGGAAACATGCAAGGACAGATCTACCGTGCCCTTTCCAAGTGGTTTGCACTGCTCAAGTAGGATAAAGCAGTCAGAAAGCTGCCCTACGAGGAAACTGGGGATTCTCTTTGTGTAGGGAAAGCCCACATACATGTCTTTCCACTACCTGCTCCTGGCCTCCTAGCCTAAATTAGAGCAACCTTTAGGCTGTTCTAACTTGCATGAGGGCTGATCCCAGCATTGGTATGGCAAAAGTGTAATCATACTTGTAACTTTGCAACATGTCTCTTGTGATTTCTTGATCTTTCGTACTATTTTTCTCATCTAGTAAGGTATGCTTTCAGTTGAAAATCATTTTTAAAAAGTAGGAGAGAAGAAATATATTCAAGATGGGTATGGAATGAAGACACACTGCAGTTTTCATTCCAGTACTCAAAATTTCATGTGATACACACTTCATTTTTGGCAACACTATCGACATTTCTGAAGAAGATTGGGGGGAAATAATGTGGATATATGGATGTGTGGTTAAAATAAAGGAGCGTAAATATTATTTTGAAACCATAAATTGTGATGCATATGTTATGTATATGCAGTAAAATGGGTCTTTGACAAAATCTGTGTAGGAAGGATGCACTGGTAGTCTTGTTACCTAATTGTTTTGATTTATCATCAAAAATGATATATTTTGAGCACTATTTAAAATACTACCTTCCTTGTAATTATATGATATGGATGGATGCTAATGTAAAATGATAGATCGATAGATTAGATTATCCTGTCACACTGTTGTAAGACTGGAGTAACTCCATTGACATCAGGATTATTCTGGTTTTATGACAGTGTGAGATCAGAATCTGGCCCAATATTTTCGTAATGCCTTTCTGAAAGACCTAAAGACAGAATTTTGGCCAACTTAAACAAAGAATTAAACTGAAGTGCTGGAAGAGGAATATAATACTTGTATTTAATGTGCCCTGATAGCCTTGTTCCACTTAGATTTCATTCTCGGTATAAGTGTCTCCTTTGAGGATTTGTAGATAGTTTTCTATGGAGTAAAGCATGATGAATCTTCTTCCTTTCACTTTTACAGCATGTCTCAGCTTCACTCAGAGTTGCCAGAAACAAAGGAATTTACAAATATTTTGGCAAACACATGTACTGTGATCAGAGAAACCTTTAGAGTCTGATAGATTCAAAAGGCAGTTAAATTAATCTCAGAAATTTTCCCTCCAAAATTGCCAGGAGATGCAAAGGAACATGGTTTTAATAATTACATTCTTAATATAGGATTTTATATATTGAACAAACCCACGCCAAGTTTCAGCAGATGCCTTTAGTTTTCTCTTAACAATTTCCTGTTGGTTTTTCATGCATGGTGCTAGAAATTAAACATACAACAAATACAAAAAGAGACTTTAATCCTGCAGCATTTTCATGACTGTTTTCAGTTACACCACCCAAAATAATGGTAATCTTTGGCCCTTTTCCTCCTACTCCTGGTGGCTGAATGACTTTCCTTGTGACTCTCATGTGAGCATCATGGGGCTGGGAAATCTTAGCTGTTGCTTCAACTGAGTGCTTCAGGATAGGTAGTGTCTCTCACACAATGTCAGAAGGTTGGTTTTCCTTTTTCAAAAAAACATATTGCGGTGACTTTACTTCAGTACAATCTTAGACTCAAATAACTTAATATTAGTAGTCTCATTAATAACAGGTCTCCATTTGTCCTTTCTTCTAGCCTAACAAATGTGTCACTCTGAAGGAGCGTATCAGTCTAAATCCAGTTCATTGTCTGCCTTTCTTGACAATTCCCCTTAACTTTATTCTGCTAAGGTAAGTGCTTTATAAGCACTACTCATAAGTGCACAGAAGCCAATGGGATTTGATTGCATCCTGCTAATCGACTGATCAGCCAATACCCTCACTTTTCCAATGCCACAGCCACTGGCCCAGAAGGAGGCTGGGCTCCCATGAGAACAGGGGCAGAAGTGGGAGATAATCGTTAAAGGGGGGTCTTTGTTTTTTTTTTACATGCTTTTAGCCCAGAGAAGCCCACCTCTGACGCTAGTTGGCGAGGGGAAATTCATTATAGTGAATTCCCCCTCCCCCCCGCACTGCTAAAGCAAACTAAACATCAGATAATAAGTTTTCCATAGGATTAAATTATGTCGATACATGATTTTTTAAGCTAACCCCAAATTCTTGGTGAATATTCAACTAGCTACAATTCTATCTGACATTTTCTATGCTTATTGCATGAGAGTGATTGGCATTTACATATTTCAAAATGTGGTTTTAGACATGCATGCTAAACTACTTTGAAACTAGGACTGTGTGGGCTTTGAAGTGACTGCATCTAACCAATATAGTTCAGAAAGTTGTCCTCAAGGGAGAAAAGTTCAGCGCTGACCTTTAGAGCAAGTGATTAGCAGTATAATAGCCTGGCAGTGTGTCCTGAAACACCCCAGTCTAGTATGTAGCTATTCTGGGAAAGGCTGAAGTAAGTTCTGCTGACTCATTATGGCAAGTGGAGTGTTAATCTTATCCAGACACAAATGAGGGAGGTTCTAGGGTGTGAGCGGAGCAGTCCTGAGATAAGAGGAGCATCCAAATCTGGGGGGAAAGATTAACATTATGTTATCTTATTGTGTGTTACCTTGTTAATAGAGCCCCAGTGAGCTGTAGCTCATGAAAGCTTATGCTCAAATAAATTGGTTAGTCTCTAAGGTGCCACAAGTACTCCTTTTCTTTTTGCGAATACAGACTAACACGGCTGTTACTCTGAAACCAGAAAAGGAATGAGATTTTGATACTGCCACAAATGTGGATCTGATTTTAGAGCAGGTTGGGAAAGATGTCTAATTCCCTGCAGATGTTCTCAATTTTGACATCCCTCCCAGGCCTGAATGTTACTGTTTTTCTGATGAAGACAATGGTGTTTACAGATTTGCTGACTTAGAGGAATTGGCAGGCATACAGGAAGTAGAAGACAGGAAGAACAGCTTCTTTGCCCATCATATTTTAAGCCACAAAATGGAATAGAATTGACAACCAAAGCAAAGCACATCCAAAATTATGTGACAGTTGTACTGTAATCACTTTTAACCTAAGACGAATGAGAGTTTCACCCAAATTTTCAAAGGCTGTTGCCTATGTTACACTCACACATTTGTTCACATTCCCATTGTGGATACAAAACCAATATTTTTCCTGAAAAATAGGTAACTTATGATGATTATTTATTACAAGTGAAGTTACCTATTTTGCATATGCAACTATAAGTTTTCATGCGTATCGTTTGCCCAGGCATTTGCATGTGCAAAATTGGCAATTGCACTTGAAAACAGGTACCTGTGTGCATAATTACATATTTTTGCATTAACTTCTTGGTATGAGCATGCGATGGAAATGCAGGAATATTTTGTGTTTGCAACATAGATGTCAATCTTGAAAAATGTGGCCTTTGTTTCTCAGTTCTTGAAATTTCAGTGGAGTCCTAATAACAAATGAACTCAAGCCTGCTTAACACCAACAGCAACTTTTTGAGTCTGGATTTTACAAGATGTTATCTGACCTTCCTCAATTATAGTCCTCCTCCCAGTTCTTTTAATATGTCTGCTTATGAAACTCCTGTTTCCTAGCTGTACACAAAACCACTGGACACCAACACTTTGAAAACAATATAATAAACTGAAAAACCTGAAAACAATTGTGCTGCATGGTGTCGTTTGCAACAATTCATACTGTGCAGCTTAGAACATGGAATAAATATTAAGTTAGCTCCTTTTTGGTTGCAAATTGATCTTAAGTTTCTTTTAATGCCATCAAACTATTTCTGCAAGTTGCTGCTCAGTACTATGTGTAAGAAGTTCTCCATCTGGGCATGTATGATTCTAAACTAACATAAAGATTAATTAAACAGGAGAAAGAATAGTAGCATCAAAAGATTCACAGAGATTTAATTAGTAAGTAAGCAAAGAATAGCTGTTGTCAGTACTAACCATTATGTTGTGATATTTGCTGTGGCTGCAAATATAAATTAGTCTTATGTTTGAACAACTAATGTGCCTCTTACGTAAGAATACGTTAGTGCATAAGTACATTACGGACAACATCTTCAAAGTAAGAACAGTTGGTACACAAATGCTTATTGCATCCATAAATCTTGCAATTGGATGCATAAATCAGACAATTGCAATTGCAAATGGGTATAGTATACCATACAAAATGCCTAGATTTCACAGTCATAAGGGATCAATACGTATAACAGAGGCCGCAGAATTTTACCCAGTAATTCCTGCATCTATCCTAAAAACTGGGGTTGAACTAGAGCATGTGTTTTAGAAAAATATACAGGTCTTGATGTAAAGATTTGAAGTGATGAGAATTGACCACATCCTTTAGTAATCTGTTCCAACGGTTAATTATATTCAGTGTTCAAAATTTTCATCCTGTATGCTAACATAATTGTTACTAATATTTAATACGTTATATCATTTGTGGTAACTTAGAATCTTGGAAGTTATTAGTGGTAACTAATTTTAAATACAGATTAAAGAAGTTTGCAATGTGTGGGAGCCAGGAGTTCCCTCATTGTATTCAAAAATGTATTAGAACTTGATGTTTTTCTATTATGCTGACTAGTTAAATACTAAACACTTAGCATCCTGGTGTGTGGGGATTTTATGACCTGTAAATCAGATTTTCACATAATTTTAAAAGCAAGCATAAAGATACAGCTGTTCCATCTAGTGTAAGTAAAATAGGCATCACCCATCCTGTGTGACTATAGACAGAGATACTTGAACTCAGTGGAAGCTTCTGAAGAGAAAGTAGAAAGAATTGTGCAAGTCTGAAGAGACAGAACAAAAAGCGGAGAAACAAGGCCTGATATTAATTTGTGTAATTATCTTTAGAACATTGTTTAATTAAAACATCTGTTAAAAATTTTGAAGACTAGTTTATTAGGGAAAATGTATCACAGTGACATAGACAATTTTCCAATGAATCAATTGCTAACTACTACAGAATGTGTTATTATTTTTAATGGAAATATAGCACAAATAAAAGAGAGTCTTTCCAGGACAGTGTCTTTTAAAACAGTACAGATAAGGAAGGGAAAGCTTTCATCTCAGCCAACAATAACCTATGGAACTGGTGCTAGGCGATCAGCCAAATCAAGGTGTTTTCAATTTGAAGCAAAGCAACGCTAACCTGCAAATAAAATGAACAGGTAATGACACATGATGTGGAATTTCAAAAGGTTTGAATAACCACAGCCTCCAGAAAAGCTTACAACTTTTCAGATTCTCACCAATATCCCTATGTTCATGGTTTTTTATATTAAATTGAGGGCTAAATTTTCAAAAGCAACGAAGTGACTTTGGAGGCTAAACGCCATTTTCAAAAGTGACTTTGGAAAGTCAATAGGAATCAGGCTCCTCAGGGCCAGATTTTCCAAGTTAGGTGCCTAAAAATGCAGATAGGCACCTGGTGGATTGATTTCAATGGGAGTCAGGCTCCTAACCTGAGCAAGCACTTTTGAAAATCCTATTAGAGCTCAGATCCTCAAAGGTATTTAGAGGCCTAACCACCACTGAAATCAATGGACCTTTGTGACTATCTGCATCTTTTTGGTGTTTAAATATTTTGAAAATCTGACTCTCAGTGCCTAACTCTGTTTTGAAAATGGGACTTAGGCTTCTAAGTTTCTTAGGCACTTTTGAAAATTGTACCCAAAATGTACTAATATGTGGAAGTCAATGAAATCAAATGAAAGTCAAACAATTCTAGGTTTCTATAGTAATAGGCTCAGTAAGGGGCCTGATGCAAAGTGCACTGAAATCACTGGAAAACTTCAACTGACTTCAGTGGGCTGCTTTGAATTGTAATTATTGGTCAGTTTCCTAAGAACAAGGCTTTCATATGTGCCTGCATCCAGTTTGGTATTCTATTATACTATTTGAAGTAACAATCCCTACTGTACCCTGTCCTCGACACCTGTCTTTTCAGTCTGCTGCAACAGAAGAGTGCAGAGGTGGACCCAGGTCAAATGGTTTTCAAAAGTGAAGTTTCCTGTGCTGTGCAGCATCATTCTATTTGTGACTGCATTTATCCCAAGGAACTTTATTTGTCTGAACTATTTGCACTGGTAAATGAAAAGAAACCCATTCTATGGAAGAGTTTAATTGTGCCCTAACTATTATCATAATTCAAGAAGTATGGGGAAAAAGGAGTATTTGTCAGTCCACTCAAGAAAGGCTGTGATGGGGTGTCCACCCCACACAAAACTTAAAGGGGTTAAGGTGGCTAGGTGGTCCAATTAACTCCCCAGGCTGCACCTGGAGAAGGAGCCAGGGAGCAGAGATTAATCAAAGAAGGCTCTGCTGGATGGGAACAAGAGCAGCCTGTATAAAGCCCAGTAGCTGAGGGGAACTAGGGGGCTGCGGGAAGTAGTCTGCAGGGAGAAGGGAGGTGTGTTGGGGCTATCGAGGCAAGTAGCCTACAGTTACTCCTTGGGAAGAGGGAGCTTGGGCTGGCAAACCCAGAGAGCAGGGAGAGACAGAAAGATAGGAATGCTCAGGGGAATAGCAGCAAGCTATGGTATAGGGCAGACCTTGGCTGCTGATGAAAGAGCCCCTGAGATGGAACCCAGAGTAAAAGGCTGGCCCAGGTTCCCCTACCAGCCACTGGGGAAGTTGCACAACGGAGAGTGGACTTCCTGGGACAGTTGGCCCTGAAAGACTGTGATACCCCAGAAGGGGGGAACACGCATGGTGACCTGGACGTAGGGCCAAGCCATGAAGAAGCAGCCCCTGGAAGGAGCTAATTCCTAGAGAGGCCAGGTGGTGGCACCCCTAGCCGTGAGCAGACCATGTGACTCAAGTAGACAGTTGAAATCCTTATAATAGCTTCATGTAGCCAGTATATAAGACTAAAATATTCATGTAGAGAAAAAGGAAATGAATACAGTAACTCTGATGGTTTACAATATTATCTTTTGCTTCTTTCTTTATGTTATTTAAACGGAAGAGGAAGGGCAGAAATGTTAATATTAATGGTGATAGTGCAACTAAGTTGCTGTGGGATGTGATCAGAAATAAGGCACATGGAAGTGATGGAATCTCATGAAAGAAGGTGGAGAATCCAAACCCTTTACTATGTACATCTTGGAAGACTGTGTCGGAGCAGTGACCTCAGTCATCTTGCTATATAAGAAAGGGGATAAAGCGAGCCTGAAAAACTAGCATCTACTATATACAAGCTGTTTGTCAAGGGGTTAACAATGGGAAGTCTGAAATTAGACCTCAGCCAGTTGTGGGGCCACACAGGGACCAAGATATGCAAATGGATAGTGTGTCTTACAATCACTCACTGTGAATAAGTATTTGATATCCATAACATAGAACATAGACAACATAGAAGCACTGGTGTATAATTTATTCATTTGGATTGAAATTTACAAAATGCCCGTTATCCATGACTCATAGTGACTTTGCACTGTTTATCAAATGCTTTAACAAACCCTTTTTATGCTAAGTTCTGAATGGAAAAGGCAAGAATACCTGGCAAGATGTACAGAAAGCTAGAGTCTCTGGCTGACCATGCCAACTCGGATTCCAGGAGATAAGGGCGGACCAAGAACATTCCCAAATTACAAACATCTTGAATAAAAGGAGGACAGATCCTTCAGTAAAAGGATCAGAGACTATTCCTGTAATTGTTTTCAAGATCCTTCTCACTAGCTTCACCTCCATTTTGTCCATACTGAGTTTATTTACTCTCTAAATCCTAATCTTTGCCAGACACTAGCATCTGGGTCTGGTAAAAAATGATACATACTTATAGCTACATACTGATGGCATGGAAGCCCAAATCATCATACTGTCTTCCCTCGTGGACTCACATACATGCTGGATGGGAGGGCTGAGATGTTAGGCCCTTGCAGAGCTTCTAACAAGACCACAATCAATGGTATATTGATGGAGAATGTCTGTGTTGATTTAGGGCTTGTCTATAGAGTGCATTAGTCCTCACCAAAGGACTGTAAATTCTAGTGTGCTCCTGCATGTTAGGCAATAATGGCCTGTGTGGACCTTGCTGGTGCAAGCTAAAAGTTCTCTAGTGCATGTGAATGTAGTCCCGTTTCCAGTGGTACTATGTAAACACTCTCTGTGGAAATTTCCATGTGTGCCAGCAAGCTCCACATGAGCCAGTTAGTACATGACACACTGGTGTGTGCCAGAAATTACCCCACTCTGTTATGGACTAACACACGGTGTCAATGAGCCCTTTGTAAATGACAAAAAGGTTTACTCATGTCACGTTAAGAAAGAACCATATATATTCCTGAAAACAATGTCTGATTTTTTTCTGCCATGGATCAATGGGCACATTGTATTTATATCCCAGTCTCTCTTTCCACTTTGTATCATACATTTTGTGAAAATGCAAATGAAAGGTTTTTTTTTTTTGAGCTCAGTATTCCCCATATAAAGGAGATAGTGCAGGGGTGGGCAAACTACTGCCCAGGGGCTGCATCTGGCCCTTCAGACATTTTAATCTGGCCCTCGAGCTCCTGCCAGGGAGCAGGGTCTAGGTCTTTCCACCCTCTGCACGGCTCCCAGAAGCAGCAGCCTGTCCCCCCTCCGGCTCCTACACGTAGGGGCAGCCACGGGTCTCTGTATGCTGCCCCTGCCCCAAGCGCCACCCCTGCAGCTCCCACTGGCCAGGAAAAAAGGCTGATGGAAGCTGTGGAAGAGGCAGTCCGCAGAGCCGCCTGGCCGTGCCTCCACGTAGGAGCCAGAGAAGAGACATGCCACTGCTTCCGGGAGCTGCTTGAAGTAAGAGCCATCCGGAGCCTGTGCCCCTGACCCCCTCCAGCGCCCCAACCTCCTGCCTCAGCCCTGATCCCCTTCCTGCCCTCTGAACCCCTCAGTCCCACCCTCCTGCACCCCAGAGCCTGCCCTGCCAGTTGCAGCCCTCACCGCCCTGCCCCACCCCTGAGATAGTGTCTACTTCCATCTTGTTTCCATTTAAAGCCACCAAATTGTTCATGGGGTTTGTCCATGTCAGAGAACAAATGAGATGGGATGCCATCATACATCCCAGGATCATACCAAATGATTACCACCTGTTTTCATTTTTTCTTGTAAGACTCTAGCTTCTTTGTAGGGTCACTGAGTAAATGCATTAAAGCAGTTAATGATGTTCCTCAACACTTCATTGAGGAAGAAGTATAGAGTCACTGGCAAAAAAGAGGTTTGTTTCTGCATCATGTTGCTTTTGCTTGAATTGCCAACTACCCATTTCTTCAGATATGTTTTCATTTGTTGTATTAATGTTTTGGTTTTTATATGGTATATTTTATGTTGCTGTAATAAATTGTTTGATATACTTATACTGTTAGCAAATCCGAATTGTAATATATTGTCAAAGTCAAGCCAGAACTATTGTAAAGCACAGATAATGCAGCAATTTCTATGTTTATACAAAGTAAGAAATTATGGAAACTTATCATCTGAACAGAGAAGACTTAATATTTTTTTCAGATATCTACACAGCCAGGTGGCAGGAATGGGAATATGAAGTCAAAAATTGGGAATTTCAGATCCATGGTTAAATTTTCAATGGCACTTAGCCCTGGTCTACACTAGGACTTTAGGTCGAATTTAGCAGCGTTAAATCGATTTAAACCTGCACCCGTCCACACAATGAAGCCCTTTATTTCGACTTAAAGGGCTCTTAAAATCGATTTCCTTACTCCACCCCTGACAAGTGGATTAGCGCTTAAATCGACGTTGCCGGCTCGAATTTGGGGTACTGTGGACACAATTCGATGGTATTGGCCTCCGGGAGCTATCCCAGAGTGCTCCATTCTGACCGCTCTGGACAGCGCTCTCAACTCAGATGCACTGGCCAGGTAGACAGGAAAAGAACCGCGAACTTTTGAATCTCATTTCCTGTTTGGCCAGCGTGGCAAGCTGCAGGTGACCATGCAGAGCTCATCAGCAGAGGTGACCATGATGGAGTCCCAGAATCGCAAAAGAGCTCCAGCATGGACCGAACGGGAGGTACGGGATCTGATCGCTGTTTGGGGAGAGGAATCCGTGCTATCAGAACTCCGTTCCAGTTTTCGAAATGCCAAAACCTTTGTGAAAATCTCCCAGGGCATGAAGGACAGAGGCCATAACAGGGACCCGAAGCAGTGCCGCGTGAAACTGAAGGAGCTGAGGCAAGCCTACCAGAAAACCAGAGAGGCGAACAGCCGCTCTGGGTCAGAGCCCCAAACATGCCGCTTCTATGATGAGCTGCATGCCATTTTAGGGGGTTCAGCCACCACTACCCCAGCCGTGTTGTTTGACTCCTTCAATGGAGATGGAGGCAATACGGAAGTAGGTTTTGGGGACGAAGAAGATGATGATGAGGAGGTTGTAGATAGCTCACAGCAAGCAAGCGGAGAAACCGGTTTTCCCGACAGCCAGGAACTGTTTCTCACCCTAGACCTGGAGCCAGTACCCCCCGAACCCACCCAAGGCTGCCTCCTGGACTCAGCAGGCGGAGAAGGGACCTCTGGTGAGTGTACCTTTTAAAATGCTATACATGGTTTAAAAGCAAGCATGTGAAAGGATTACTTTGCCCTGGCATTTGCGGTTCTGCCTTTGCAAAAGGTTTCTGGGGAGGGCAGCCTTATTTCGTCCTTCATGGTAGGACACTTTACCACTCCAGGCCAGCAACACGTACTGGGGAATCACTGTAGAACAAAGCATTGCAGTGTATGTTTGCTGGCATTCAACCAAAATCCGTTCACGCGGTGGGAGGAGGCAAAATGCGACCTTGTAACGAAAGCACATGTGCTATGTATGTAATGTTAACAGCAAGGTTTACCCTGAAAGAGTGTAGCGACTGTTTTATAAAATGTGTCTTTTTAAATACCGCTGTCCCTTTTTTTTTCTCCACCAGCTGCATGTGTTTCAATGATCACAGGATCTTCTCCTTCCCAGAGGCTAGTGAAGCTTAGAAAGAAAAAAAAACGCACTCGCGATGAAATGTTCTCCGAGCTCATGCTGTCCTCCCACACTGACAGAGCACAGACGAATGCGTGGAGGCAAATAATGTCAGAGTGCAGGAAAGCACAAAATGACCGGGAGGAGAGGTGGAGGGCTGAAGAGAGTAAGTGGCGGGCTGAAGACAGGGCTGAAGCTCAAAGGTGGCGGCAGCGTGATGAGAGGAGGCAGGATTCAATGCTGAGGCTGCTGCAGGACCAAACCAGTATGCTCCAGTGTATGGTTGAGCTGCAGCAAAGGCAGCTGGAGCACAGACTGCCACTGCAGCCCCTCTGTAACCAACCGCCCTCCTCCCCAAGTTTCATAACCTCCACACCCAGACGCCCAAGAACGCGGTGGGGGGGCCTCCGGCCAACCAGCCACTCCACCACAGAGGATTGCCCAAAAAAAAGAAGGCTGTCATTCAATAAATTTTAAAGTTGTAAACTTTTAAAGTGCTGTGCTTAAAGTGCTGTGTGGCATTTTCCTTCCCTCCTCCACCACCCCTCCTGGGATTCCTTGGTAGTCATCCCCCTATTTGTGTGATGAATGAATAACGAATGCATGAATGTGGAGCAACAATGACTTTATTGGCTCTGCAAGCAATGATTAAAGGGAGGAGGGGAGGGTGGTTAGCTTACAGGGAAGTAGAGTGAACCAAGGGGCGGGGGGGGTTCATCAAGGAGAAACAAACAGAACTTTCACACCGTAGCCTGGCCAGTCATGAAACTGTTTTTCAAAGCTTCTCTGATGCGTACCGCGCCCTCCTGTGCTCTTCTAACCGCCCTGGTGTCTGGCTGCGCGTAACCAGCAGCCAGGCGATTTGCCTCAACCTCCCACCCCGCCATAAACGTCTCCCCCTTACTCTCACAGATATTGTGGAGCACACAGCAAGCAGTAATAACAGTGGGAATATTGGTTTCGCTGAGGTCTAAGCGAGTCAGTAAACTGCGCCAGCGCGCCTTTAAACGTCCAAATGCACATTCTACCACCATTCTGCACTTGCTCAGCCTGTAGTTGAACAGCTCCTGACCACTGTCCAGGCTGCCTGTGTATGGCTTCATGAGCCATGGCATTAAGGGGTAGGCTGGGTCCCCAAGGATACATATAGGCATTTCAACATCCCCAACAGTTATTTTCTGGTCTGGGAATAAAGTCCCTTCCTGCAGCTTTTGAAACAGACCAGAGTTCCTGAAGATGCGAGCATCATGCACCTTTCCCGGCCATCCCACGTTGATGTTGGTGAAACGTCCCTTGTGATCCACCAGTGCTTGCAGCACTATCGAAAAGTACCCCTTGCGGTTTATGTACTCGGCGGCTTGGTGCTCCGGTGCCAAGATAGGGATATGGGTTCCGTCTATAGCCCCACCACAGTTAGGGAATCCCATTGCAGCAAAGCCATCCACTATGACCTGCACATTTCCCAGGGTCACTACCCTTGATATCAGCAGATCTTTGATTGCGTGGGCTACTTGCATCACAGCAGCCCCCACAGTAGATTTGCCCACTCCAAATTGATTCCCAACTGACCGGTAGCTGTCTGGCGTTGCAAGCTTCCACAGGGCTATCGCCACTCGCTTCTCAACTGTGAGGGCTGCTCTCATCTTGGTATTCATGCGCTTCAGGGCAGGGGAAAGCAAGTCACAAAGTTCCATGAAAGTGCCCTTACGCATGCGAAAGTTTCGTAGCCACTGGGAATCGTCCCAGACCTGCAACACTATGCGGTCCCACCAGTCTGTGCTTGTTTCCCGAGCCCAGAATCGGCGTTCCACAGCATGAACCTGCCCCATTAGCACCATGATGCATGCATTGTCAAGGCCCATGCTTTCAGAGAAATCTGTGTCCATGTCCTGATCACTCACGGGACCGTGCTGACGTCGCCTCCTCGCCCGGTATCGCGTTGCCATGTTCTGGTGCTGCATATACTGCTGGATAATGCGTGTGGTGGTTAATGTGCTCCTAATTGCCAAAGTGAGCTGAGCGGGCTCCATGCTTGCCGTGGTATGGCGTCCGCACAGAAAAAAGGCGCGGAACGATTGTCTGCCGTTGCTCTGACGGAGGGAGGGGCGACTGACGACACGGCTTACAGGGTTGGCTTCAGGGAGCTAAAATCAACAAAGGGGGTGCCTGTACATCAAGGAGTATTTCAGGCAGGACTGCACGGAGGGTTCCAACAAGAAATGGTGCACCTAAGTTATCGTTGTTATTGGAACAAGGAGGTTAGCCTGGCCTCTGATTGATACATGGCTAGATTTACCTCGCTGCACCTTCTCTGTGAGTGACTGCAGTGTGACCTAGAGGAATGAGTCCCCTAGACAGGGGAGGAGGCAAATGAGTACAAAACAAATCTGGTCTATTTCTTGTTTTGACCCACTCCATCTATCTTTTACATCTTTGGCTGGCAGCAGACGGTGCAGAAGGACTGCATGCCATCCACATCTCATGGCTGCTCGGCAGAAGATGGTACAGTACGACTGCTAGCAGTCCGTATCGCCTGCCCGCTCACCATAAGACGGTTCAATAGGACTGACTGCAGGACTAAAGAGAATGACCTGGTCAAGTCACTCCAAATTTAGTCCCTGTGCCCATGTCTGCCCAGGCGCTCCTGATCGACCTCACAGAGGCGACCAGGAGCACCTCAGACATGACGATGACGGCTACCAGTCGTACTGTACCGTCTGCTGCCACAAGGCAAGGGGTTGCTGCTACTGTGTAGCAATGCCGTACCGCGTCTGCCAGCACCCAGGAGACATAGGGTGAGACATAGCCTGAGCGGGCTCCATGCTTGCCATGGTATGGCGTCTGCACAGGTAACTCAGGAAAAAAGGCGCGAAATGATTGTCTGCCCTTGCTTTCACGGGGGGAGGGAGGGAACGGGGGGCTGACGATATGTACCCAGAACCACCCGCGACAATGTTTTAGCCCCATCAGGCATTGGGATCTCAACCCAGAATTCCAATGGGCAGCGGAGACTGCGGGAACTGTGGGATAGCTACCCACAGTGCAACGCTCCGGAAGTCGACGCTTGCCTCGGTACTGTGGAAGCGCTCCGCTGAGTTAATGCACTTAATGCACTTAGAGCATTTTCTGTGGGGACACACACACTCGAATTTATAAAACCGATTTCTAAAAAACCGACTTCTATAAATTCGACCTTATTCCGTAGTGTAGACATACCCTTAGGCTTCTAAGTGCTAAAGTCACTTTTCAAAATAGGCCATAGCCTTCTAAGTTACTTCAGCACTTTTTGAAAATTTTATCCCCAGATTTAAAAGTATCAACCCAAGTTTGTCTCTATATCATAACTATTCTTGAACTAACAACAGAAACTATACCCAAGGTTGGAGGAAAAAGTTACTTTAATCAAAAATGATTTTAAGGTTCCAGATATGGACACTACTTTTCTGTTGTCTATTAAAATACAAATTCCTGTTAAAGATCAAAAAAGCTAGTCTATTACAGCTAGTCTATTAAGCGATTTGTATTTGCTCACCAAATATAATAATAAAGTGAGGGACAAGGATAGTATACAGTGAAATTTATATGAAGAATTGTTGTCAAGTTCAGTTATATGAATTGTCTGATCCAGTGCTTATCTTTAATATCGTCTATTTTTGTTTGTTTGTGTGTTTGTTTGATCTCATTTCCAGAAAGTAGGTAAATGGCTTTCTTTACTCTTTGATATCTTTAAACAAGTTTAATGTGTTATTTATTATTCCTCTGAGTGTGTAATAAATTTGAGGAAATTCACAATAGGGAATTTACAATAGTTGTTTCCTGAACTATTTAGTCTGCACAGTATTAGATTAAATTGCTTCTTTAATAGTGAATTTTCTAGAGAAAATTATATATTTTAATTTTTAAATTTTGTTTTTATCACCTATTAAATAATTCAAAACTCCATGAATAAAACTAGAGAACACCAAACTGCCACACCTATAAAACTGAGGAAATTCTGAAATAAGACCATTGGCCCATGAAATACATACTTTTCCTTCTTCAGGGCCTAATACCTGGTGCAGTAAAAAAAGATGACAAAGAAATAGTGGTACTACTGGTAAATCAATTGGGGATCTTTAAAACATTCAGCTACCATATATGAGTCAGATCTCCTGCAACAGTATGTTCTGTGGGTTATCTATGCAAACAGACATTTTACCTTTTATTTCCTTTACTAGACATATTCCTTTTATATTCTTTACCTGACATTATTTCAAGTCATCCCATTCTCATTTTATGAGAAAGCAAACAGTTTTCACTGTATTATTCATTTAACTACCTATTCTTACTAACATTCTCATTACCCACCGCTCGTATCTCACATTAACACCCCCACTGCATCTATTATTTTTCTTTCATCTGCATATGTAATATAAAATAGAAGTACTGATAAATGATACTGCAATGTGGTTGTATCCAAAATGATTCAGTATGGTTCTTCAAGCCACTTTAGGTGAACCATCAATTTCATTAAACTTATATTTTGGTCAAAATGTTTTCAGATTCCAATTTCTCTCTGGGTCACTGACGTAAATGTTAAGAAATAAACTGGGCAGAGAATGTTCCAAGTGAATAACAGTAACCAACTTGAAAAAAACATCTTAAAGTATTTCATCTTCCTTAGATGAAGTATGTTTGTTGTAATTGGCCTGCTTTAGAGGGAGAGCAGTAGAAGGATCCAAAATAAAGACACAAGGTAAATTAGGCAGAAATGTATTGGTTATGACAACACTGAATAAAAAGACTTTTTCCAGGGTGTGCAGAATTCACACATCAACAGTATACATTTTGGTTCAGATACTGTATGTTGGAGAACCTTTTTTTTTTTGTATAAATGAGAAGGGCATTAAAAGTGGACCAAATCCTTAACCTGCTTGGCAGGGGTATAACCTGCTTGGCTTATAACAGTAACAAATTGCAACACTTCCCTTAGCGACCTCAGCTGTGTTGCTTGGCTGTTTGAGAAGTTGGAATCAGGACTCTGCCTATTCACCCTAAGGTCAACTGGAAACTTAAATGCAGTTTCCAACTGACCTTTCAGGGGGTAGTGCCAGGTAGAGTGCATCACTTAAGGTGTCAAAGGCATGGGTGATTGTAGCAGATTCTACATGCTTTTTGCCAGGTGTAAGATGAAAAGAAGAAGTTCAAAAGCTGTTGGAATTCTAACAAGACTCCCAAACTGGAAAACAGAGGTGTATATCCTCCACCAAAGAGGCTGACATAGTGTCCTCCTTTTCTTCTAATTATATTCCCCAATGTGCAAGTGTCATCTTTATCTTCCCTAGACTGAACCCTGACCAACTTGTCCTCACCAAAGCTTCAGTCCCATTCAAACCCTGGGTGAGTTGTTCAGCTGTTCCAGGTGGCTCAGAATGGATGGAACTATAGAGATGGGTGTCAGCCCAGTGAGGTTATGTCAGCTTTTACCTCCTTGTTAAATCTTTTAGCAGACTCATATATACTCTGAACAAAAGGAATGAGATGAAGGAACCTTGCAGTCCCTAGTGCAAGGAAGTCTTTGGAGCAGACAGTACACTTCCTAGTATTGCCTTCTGGAACCTCTCAGAAAAAAAAGATAGGAGCCACTTAGGTTACTCCATTAAACCCTTCTAGAGGCTGCAGAAATACCAGCAAAACCTGATGTTCAACGGTAATAGAGATATATCTAAAAGAATCAGCATCAATATCTTTACTCATCAACATCAGGAAATCAGTGACTAATGTAGCTGGTGAAATGTCTGTACCATCCCCAAGGTCATGCCTGAAGCCAAACCAACCTGCCACAAATTGCTAGCGTTACCTCAGCACGACCTTCTCAAACACCTTTTCCAAGTCAATGAAATTATAAACAGGGAAACAATGATGCTGTCTGTGTCAGGAGATTGTGTTTTCAATAACGGCCTAACACTGCCTGCTTAAAACAAGCTAGCGCTAACCTTATCCTCCCAATGGAGGTACTAATAATCCCCGCCTAGAAGCAGTCCCAGCTGGCCTTTAAATATTGTGTAGTTTACACAGCATGTTTCATAGAAGAAACACAATCATGAAGTCATCCATGTTTCTCTTCTCAGACACTTGCTAAATCTGTATTAGTTGTTTGTAAATGTGTGATTAAATTTCTCTTGTGTTTAGAGTGGAAAATAAATAATTTCACTAAGTATGAACTCATTGTTTTTTCTTGCCCATTACCTTTAGGATTGGGCCGGGGGAAAGTGAGGACTCCAAGCTCTTTAGAGTCAAGCTTTGTGAGACTAAAGCTTTGTAGTAAATGGAAGGTCTTTTTCAATTTATTTTTATTTGGTTTTGTAAATACATCTTGGACCATTTTCAGTTGTTTATCAACAGAGGAATATTTCTGGTATCCTTCTAGTTAATATTAACCAGTGAAATATAAAAGACTTTCTGGCAAAGAAAACTCAACTAAAATCACATGGCCTTTTAATTCTAATATAAAAATAGAATAAATATGACTTCTGTTGTTGAAGAAAATTTATTTTTTTGACTTTTACATAATATTATACAGACTGTGAACAATATGATTGTTTTATAACAGCATTATACAATATAGAGCCATCATTCACAAGCACCATTCAAGAAAAGGATTAGAAAAGCTAATGCTGAATAAAACATCACTTACAAACAGAAATAAACCATTCATGATCGAGTCTTAGAATGGAGATGTCCTGGTGGAAAATGTGCTTCACAGGATTAAAATTTAAAAAATTATACTGGGTTGGAGCTTCAGATGTGTTCCAGTACAGTGGAATGGCACCGGGAAGTTACTAAATGAAACTGACAAATGTCCAAAGTAGATTGAATTTTCGAATTAATTGAACACCCAGCGAAGGTGTGACACAATTGAAGTACAATCTCCTTTAAAGCAGAATGTGCATAAAAGGCTGAACACTTTTCTGGCTCTCTTGGTTCACCAGTTACTGTAAAAATGCACATCACACCTTTTCTAGGATAATAATGTCATAATATAGCACCTGTTGTTCAAGCACTTTTTATCTTGGGATTTCAAAATGCTTTGCAAATATGAATTGCAGCCCTCCTATGATGAAGGTAACTATTACTCATTCAGCAACTGGTAAATTGAGACACAGAGAGATCTGGTGGCTTGACAAATGCACACAATGAGACAATAGCGAAGTTGGGAATAGAACACAGGAATCCACAGATCTAATCACTATAGTCTTGTGACAAGACAACACACTAACTGTATCTGAAGCAAACTCTCTGAAATGTTGAAACCCTTGGAGTTAATCAGAAGTGCAGCCTAGTCATTCTAGTTAATATCACCTCCTACATTAGGAAATGACAACACACTTCCAAAAATTCCACATTTTTAGAAACTATGTTGTTATTCCTGAAATTTTTGTTTTCATGGATGTTTTCATGCTTATCAGAGAGGGAACTTTGTCATTGTACCAGTCTGTAAAACTTAGAGTGTGCTATCAATATTATGCAAATTAATTAATAAATTAGTAATGAATGGCAAAATTATTTAGAAATGTATGGTGAAATTTTCAAGCAACAGTTCCTGGAGCACTGCATTTTTTTTTCAATTGTCTGTGGTATCACAGGATAGGAAAAACAAAATGAAGAAAGGAGAGAAAACAATAAGAAGGAATAATGGAAGAAAGATTTGGTTGGAAACTGAACTATGTGAGATGACTTAAAATGCATATCCCTTCCCTTAGTTCACTATTTGTTCAGTACTTGATCTGTACTTACAGCAGATGGCTATCTACAGATACAGTACATGTAGCCTAGTGACTAGAGTATTGGACTGAGATTAAGAAGACCTGGGTGTTATTCCTAGTTCTACCACTAGCGTACTGAGTGCCTTCAGGGAAGTCATTTCCCCATTAATAAAAAAGGGGATAAAGATGCCAGTCTCCTTTGTAAAGTGCTGAGGGAAAAGAGCTAAGTATTATTATATGACACTTTTATACATACTTGTACATTAATGACATCAAGATTTGGGGATCCCTAGCAGACATCCCACAAAAGTAAAGAGATAAGGTGAACTCCTAGTTTTTAAAATTTCTTAATCAGTTTAATAAAAAAATACTGAAAAGTATGATTTCTAAATATGTACTCAATTTAGGGAAGAAAATCAAGGGCTGCTTTGTGGGATTAAGATAAGAAACCTGATGTTGAATCATTTCTCGGAAGCCTCTTCTAACTTGTTTCCAGTGGAACTGCACAAATAAGAAAACTGGGACAGTCTTGCTTGTTAGCTAGGCCTGCCACCACATTACTTTTTGCAGAAACCATTGCCATCTGGAAAATGAATGATTCAGCTGCAGTGGAACAAGCACATCATCTGTATGAAACAGGAGAACAAGGAATAAAACCTCTGAATAAACAGTGAATATTTGTGGAGGTATTCTAGCTAGTTACAAAGCTGGATTAAAGGGTCCAAAGGGTTGTGATCCTGATCACCACGTGACCTGCATTTCAGCATCATGAGTCAGGATCTATGTTTATATGCATTATGCCCACAGCACTTGGAGAATGATAATGAATAACAAATAGATGACAGCATATAAAACCATGCATAACCTATCCAGTGAAAGCACAAAGGGGACATGTCATTTCAGTGCCTCCCAATTTGGGAAACTATGGTACATTGCCATGCTCCAAGATAACCTCTAAATTTTCAAAGTTCGGCACGTAATTTTAGTTCCATAGGACCTAACCTGGATGTCATTATTAAGTTTTTACTTAACCCTTACTCTGGCCAACATCCCAGTGACTGAGTGAGAACTGAGTAAGGGCCTCAGGTTTTGGCCCACTATTAACGGCAGTGGGATTTGGGTACTAGGGTACCATTTTGAAAATCTATGCATAAAGGCTGTCTTTTCAGTATGTTTATGTTCACTTTGCAGGATATCAGTGAGTAGTCTAATGGCTCATATCACCTTCTTTCTGGATGAAATTCATCCCTCTGGAGAGGGCCAGTGTAAGATGATGGATCACTTAAGTTCTACATAAGCATTCGAGTTATGGAAGGTTTGCAATATTCAATATTCAAAATCCACACTCAAATGGCAAATATAAACCCTAGATTTTTACTTTTTCAATAATGGTAATTGTCTGCCCCAATCTGATTTCTTTGAACTGCTCAGACAATGGTCAGAGAGCAGAAACTTCCATATCTCCCCTTTTGAGATACCCCAATGTAGGGAGTCCCTGGGCAGATGCAGAGTCAGAGGAGACAGCTGCCCTGGGAATCAACAACAAAATGGCCATTATAACAAAGACAGAGCTTTAAAATCAGTGTAATATTTCTGCAGTGGAACGGTTTCCATGTTAACTGTTCCTCAGAATTTACAGTTAAGCCTAAGCACATCTAACAGATTGCAGATGAAACTATGCATCTGAATGGCAGTATTTAGTCAGCATAATACAAAAAACACTTTTCTTCAGTGCTTCTGGCTTGCCTATAGAAAGTTGGACAGACATCACAGCTGGCACTTACATTATTGTGTTTTTTTAGAAGGAAGTAACATTTTTGTGGGTTCTTTTTTAACCAGGGAAGGACAGAAGGAGAGTTGGCTGGACTTACCCTATATAGTTTGCAACTTATTTGGCTGCCAGAGTACAAATGCTAATTTTAATAAAGTAACTGGCTAAAACTGGGTTGATGAGCATGCCTGGGAATTTCATGGCAATATAAGTCTTTCCGCGAATAAAGTACCGAACGATTTTGGGTACTTTACTGCCTATAGACACTCCCAAAGGAGTGAAAAATACAATAAAAATGAGACTCCTTTCAGAAAGTCTTCCAGCAGGACATATTAGTGCTCTTTGTACATCTGATTTATTGAAAATTCAATCTGGAAATGTTTACTCTATTCAGTTTGCCTATGCAGAAGTCTCCACGCTATCCCTTTATGTGTGCACCCATCCCGTACACTACAGGTATGTGAAATTTGTGCAGATACTCAGTATAAAGTCTGGAGCTTTAATAACAACGTTTTTGCATCAATGAGAGGGTTTAAAGTAACATACGATAAACTCATCTGTATTTACTTACACTTCTCCACTTTGTCTCGCCACCATTCTCCACTCATAACAAAAGAAACATGTAAAGCATTTTTTTAAAAATAACCAGTCTTGCGTATGAGCATACCTCTGGGCCTGGGCCCAGCCCCATTAAATACTTTGAGAATCATGTCTCTTTAAGAGCTAGTCTACTACTCAGGGCTCTCTCTCTCCCTCCCTCTCTCCGGTTTCACTTTCGATTTGAGCTCTGCCTCCTAGTTAGACTTGCCGGAACAGGCTGGGTGTTAATTTCCATAAAGTATATGTTTCTCATACTCTGGTTTTGGACTCCTTCATCAGAACTCTAAAAAGAACAAGACATGGTACCAGAAAAGGATGAACGTAAGTGGCTGGATCATATGGAGTGAACACTGAGAACGAGAAAATGGAACAACCAAAGGCTCGAGTGGAGCTGAATGTCTCCCATCAGGTGGCAGACAACTGGAGGAGGTTCGAGCAGCAGTTCAGACTTTACTTGTGGGTGAGCGGCGCCATTGAGAAGCCAGTACAGTGAGGGATGAGGCGTTGGATGTCTATAATAGTCTGCAGTTGAGCCAAGCAGAGCAGGCTGATGATGAGACAGTGTAACCCATATGGGTGTAGTGTTCTGTCCCATCTAGTGGCTTCAAAATCACTTAGAGAGAGAGAGAGAGAGATTAATGAGTTTGCTCTACAGCCTGCACTAAGAGCCATGTGGGTTTTAGCTCAGGTTGTAGAAGCTCATGTGCTAAGCTCCAGAGGTCCCAGGTTTGATTTTGCCTGGGGTCTGTTGGCATTGCAACAGTGCTCTGAAAGTTTGAGGAGTACTGCACTCCAAATAAAAATGAGACATTTGAGAGATATCAATTTCATATGAGGTCACAAAAAGAGGGAGGCTCATCTGAGGAATTTGTAAAGGATCTCAAACCGCTCAGCAATCATGTAGTTTTGGATGACTCACAGGGTATGTCTACACTGCAGTGTAAGCCCAGGGTCAGTAGAACTTGAATTAGGAGACCTTGGGGTAGGTAAACTAGGATTTGAGCGTCTACACTCATTTGTAACCCCAGGTTAGGAATAGTTGAACTCTGGGTCCCAACGTGGGGTTCCATTGTCTACACTGCATTATGCAGGCCTGAGCCCAACCCCTCATATTCCAGGCTTCCTAGTACCTTCCCAAAATGCGGCTGCTCTAGCCCCTTGTTCATCATGCGGTGTGGGAAAACTCATCTGTCCACCAAACTTGACTGTCCAGAGAACAAATAACATCACCCTGTGGGATGCTTTTGCAGCTGCCTAGAGCATGAGTACAATGGGGCCGCATCTACACTGCAGAGCAATAGTGCTTGAACCCACACCTGAGTTGACTCAGGCTCAGACCCACCATCCCCATGGGATTCTGAGATCTTGGGTGAAATTTGAAATTTGTGTGTAGACAGAAGGGGGATTAGGCTTCAGACTGAGTTTGAACCCAGGACTGCAGTGTAGACATATCCACAGGATCCCTAATTTGAGACCAGATAGTGCTGGGGATCAAAGACTTACATCCCAGAAAAAGATTGCTGGAGGATATTGATCTCAAGCTAGAGAAGGCAATCAGCATCTGCCAAGTAACCGACTCTCCAGACCAGCCTGAAGCTTTTGGAGGGAAAGCAAGGCACTAAAACTGTGAACAGGAAAACAAATCCTCAGAGAAAAGAGAAGAGACAGAACAGAAATCCCTGGGAGAAAGCTGAGAAACACAATCAGAAAGAGTCTGAAGAGGACAGTATAAAGAGCTGTGTACGCTATGGTAACAGACAAAGGCACCGGCTTTCTCTGGGCCGAGGGGGTGCTCAACCCCTAGGGTTGCCAGGTATCTGCTTTTTGACTGTAACGCCTGGTCGAAAAGGGACCCTGGCGGCTCTGGTCAGCATTGCCGACGGGGCTGTTAAAAGTCTGTTCGGCTGTGCTGCGAATCTAAGGAAGGCTAGTCCCTACTTGTCCTGGCACTGCGCTGTGCCCCAGAAGTGGCCAGCAAGTCTGGCTCCTATGTGGGCAGGCCACAGGGCTTGACGTGCTGCCCATGCCCCGAGCACCACAACTCCCATTGGCTGGGAATCACAGCCAGTGGGAGCTGAGGGGACGGTGCCTGTGGGCGAGAGCAGCATGCAGGGCCTCCTGGGCCTGGCCCCCGGCCTAGGAGCCAGACCTGCTGGCCACTTCCAAGGCACAGCCTGGAGCTAGGACAGGCAGGGAACCTGCTATAGCCCCTCTATGCCACTGACTGGGAGCCACCCTAGGTAAGCCCACACCCCAACCCGAGCCCCAGCCACCTGACCCAGACCTGAGCCCCCCTCAAACCTGATGCCCCATCCTGTACCCCGCACCCCTCATCTCTAGCCTCACCCCAGAGCCTGCATCCCAGCCCAGAGCCTGTACCCCTTCCAAATCCCTCCTCCATGCCTCAACCCGCAGGCCAAATCCCTCACTCCCCAGCCTGGAGCCCCCTCCTACAACCCAAAGCCCTCATCCACAGCCCCACCCCAGAGCCACAACCCCAGTCGCAACCCCCTCCTGCACTCTGAACCCCTCATTTCTGTCCCCACCCCAGAGCCTGAATCCCCAGTTAGAGCCCTCACCCCTCCCGCACCCCAATCTCTCCCCCAGCCCAGTGAAAGTGAGTGAGGGTGGGGGAGAGCAAGCCACTGGGGGAGGGGGAATGTAGTGAGCGGAGGGCAGAATCTGGGGAAGGGGAAGGGGGTGGGGCCTCAGGAAAGGGGCAGGGCTAGGGTGTTCAGTTTTGTGTGATTAGAAAGTTGGCAACCCTATCAACGCCCCCGCTCCACCCCAGGCCTCGCCCCCACCCACCTCCTACCCCCAAATCCCCACCCTGCCTCTTCTCACCCCAGCTCTGCCCCAGGCTCTTCCCTCAAGCCTCACCCCCACCCCTTCCCTCAAGCCTCACCCCCACCCCACCTCTTCCCACCCAGTTCCCACTCCACCCCTCCCCTGAGCACACCCCATTCCTGCTCCTCCCACTCCCTCCCAGCATCTCCTGCATGCTGCAGAACAGCTGATTGCGGCAGGTGGGAGGTGCTGGGAGGGAGTGGGAAGAGTTGATCGACGGGGCCACCAGCAGGCAGGAGGCGCTGCTGGGGGAAGGGGGAGAGCTGGCTGCTGGTGGGTGCTAAGCACCCGCTAATTTTTTTGGCGCACCCACGGGGTCGGTGCCTATGGTAACAGCCATAGACTGCAGCAGTGTCACACCTTAGGACAATGTTGCAACAAGTGCAAGAAGTTAAATCATTCAAGAGTTTGCAGACAAGAGGAGCATGGGTCCAGAAAGAAACAAACTGTACATTTGCTGCACAGAGAGGAGAATCACAACAGTGCAAGCAAGAATGAAGAAAACCTTTTCAGAGAAATTTTGCAAGAAGTAACACCTTCAAATGACTGGACTATTACACTGGAAATAATTGGAATCCCTGTGACTTTTAAATTGGACAGTAGAGCACAAGCCAGTGTTATACCAGACTCTATAAATGACTTGGAGGGGAAAAAAAAACACGCAAAAAACAAAAAAACAAATAATTCACAGCAACCAGATAAAGCTTAGAACTTACAGTGGGGAGCTGATTCCTACTGTTGGTGAATTTGACCTGGGGGTAAAGATAAAAGATAACAATGAAAAGATTACGTTTGTTATTATGCGTTGGAAGCATATGCCTATAGTAGGGTATAAGACATGTCAGGTATTAGACCTTATTCAGAAAGTATGTGCCATAGAAGGGCAGGAGCAGATAAAAAATGAAGATAAATTTCAGTATGTCTTTCGGGAATTGGGAAACTGATCACAGAGTATAAAAATGAACTGTCAGACCCCAATAGTTCCACGATATGTGCTCCTAGGAATGTTCCTCTGGCTCTAAAAACTCCCCCAAAAAACAAAAAAAGGAACTAGATAAATTGGTTGCTTGAGGCATTATTGAGAGAGTGAAGGAACTCACAGAGTGGGTCCATTCTCTAGTTATCATGCACAACAAACAAACAAACAAACAAACAAACCAAACAAACAAACAAAACAACTCATCACCTATGCTTAGACCCAAAGGCACTCAATGAATATATAAAAAGGGAACATTTCCCATTCCCACAGGGAAAAACATGTTGGAGAAATGGCACAGACTAAAAATTTCTCCACATTAGATGCATCAGCCGGGTTTTGGCAAGTTCCACTAGAAAATGCTAGCACATAGAATCATAGAAGATTAGGGTTGGAAGAGACATCAGGAGGTCATCTAGTCCAACCCCCTGCTCAAAGCAGGACCAACCCCAACTAAATCATCCCAGCCAGGGCTTTGTCAAGCCAGGCCTTAAAAACCTCTAAGGATGGAGATTCCACCACCTCCCTAGGTAACCCATTCCAGTGCTTCACCACCTGCCTAGTGAAATAGTGTTTCCTAATACCCAACCTAGACCTCCCCCACTGCAACTTGAGACTGTTGCTCCTTGTTCTGTCATCTGCCACCACTGAGAACACCCTAGCTCCATCCTCTTTGAACCCCCCTTCAAGTAGTTGAAGGCTTCTATCAAATCCCCCCTCACTCTTCTCTTCTGTGGACTAAATAAGCCCAGCTCCCTCAGCCTCTCCTCATACGTCATGTGCCCCAGCCCCCTAATCATTTTTGTGATCCGATGAAGTGAGCTGTAGCTCACGAAAGCTTATGCTCAAATAAATTTGTTAGTCTCTGAGGTGCTACTCTGAAAACTAATAATTTTTGTTATCCTCTGCTGGACTCTCTCCAATTTGTCCACTTTCTGTAGTGGGGGGCCAAAACTGAACACAGTACTCCTGTTGTGGCCTCACTAGTGCTGAATAGAGGGAAATAAGCACTTCCCTCAATCTGCTGGCAACACTCCTATTAATGCAGCCCAATATGCCATTAGCTTAATTGGTTAGTCTCTGAGGTGCCACAAGTACTCCTTTTCTTTTTGCGAATACAGACTAACACGGCTGCTACTCTGAAAAGGGCACACTGTTGACTCATGTCCAGCTTCTTGTCCACTGTAATCCCCAGGTCCTTTTCTGCAGAACTGCCACTTAACCAATCGGTCCCCAGCATGTAGCAGTGCATAGGATTCTCCCATCCTATGTGCAGGACTCTACACCTGTCCTTGTTGAACCTCATCAGATTTCTTTTGGCCCAATCCTCCAATTTGTCTAGGTCACTCTGGACCCTAACCCTACCCTCCAGTGTATCTACCTCTCCCCCTGGCATAGTATCATCTGCAAACTTGCCAAGGGTGCAATCCATCCTATCATCCAAATCATTAATGAAGATATTGAACAAAACCGGCCCCAGGACCAAACCTTGGGGCACTCCACTTGATACCAGCTGCCAACTAGACATCGAGCCATTGATCACTACCCCTTGAGCCCAATGATCTAGCCAGCTTTCTATCCACCTTGTAGTCCATTCATCCAGCCCATACTTCTTTAACTTGCTGACAAGAATATTGTGGGAGACCATATCAAAAGCTTTGCTAAAGTCAAGGTATATCATGTCCACCGCTTTCCCCATATCTATAGAGCCAGTAATCTCATCTTAGAAGGCAATCAGGTTGGTCAGGCATGACTTGCACTTAGTGAATCCATGTTCACTGTGTCCTGTTCACCTTCCTCTCCTCCAAGTGCTTCAAAATGGATTCCTTGAGGACCTGCTCCATGATTTTTCCAGAGACTGAGGTGACGCTGATTGGCCTGTAGTTCCCCGGATTCTCCTTCTAACCTTTTTTAAAGATGGGCACTATATTTGCCTTTTTCCAATCATCCAGGACCTCCCCTGATCGCCACAAATTTTCAAAGATAATGGCCAGTGGCTCTGCAATCATATCAGCCAACTCCCTCAGCACCCTCGGATGCATTAGATCCAGCCCCATGGACTTGTGTATGTTCAGCTTTTCTAAATAGTCCTTAAGCTGTTCTTGTGTATGTCCAGCTTTTCTAAATAGTCCTTAAGCTGTTCTTTCACCACTGAGGGCTGCTCACCTCCCCCCCTAACTATGCTGCCCAGTGCAGCAGTCTGGGAACTGACCTTGTCTGTGAAGACTGAGGCAAAAAAACCATTGAGTACTTCAGGTTTTTCCATATTACCTGTCACTAGGTTGCCTCCCCCATTCAGTAAGTGTCCCATACTTTCCCTAATCTTATTGTTGCTAACATACCTGTAGAAACCCTTCTTTTTACCCTTCACATCCCTTGCTAGCTCCAACTCCAATTGTGTTTTGGCCTTCCTGATTACACCCCTGCATGCTTGAGCAATATTTTTATACTCCTCCCTAGTCATCTGTCCAAGTTTCCACTTCTTTTAAACTTCCTTTCTGTGTTTAAGCTCACCAAAGATTTCTCTGTTAAGCCAAGCTGGTTGCCTGCCATATTTGCTAATCTTTCTGCACATCAGGATGGTTTGTTCCTGCACCCTCAATAAGACTTCTTTAAAATAGAGCCAGGCCCTCCTGGGTTCCTTTCCCCTCATATTAGCCTCCCAGGGGATCCTCCCCATCAGTTCCCTGAGGGAGTCAAAGTCTGCTTTTCTGAAGTCCATAGTCTGTATTCTGCTGTTCTCCTTTCTTCCTTTTGTCAGGATCCTGAACTAGACCATCTCATGGTTACTGCTGCCCAGGTTACCACCCACTTCTACTTTCCCTACCAATTCTTCCCTGTTTGTGAGCAGCAGGTCAAGAGGAGCACAGCCCCTAATTGGTTACTCCAGCACTTGCACCAGGAATTTGTCTCTAGCACTCTCTAAAATCTTCCTGGATTGTCTGTGCACTGCTGTATTATTCTCCCAGCAGATGTAAGGGTGATTGAAGTCTCCCATGAGTACCAGGGCCTGTGATCTGGAAACTTCTGTTAGTTGTCCTAAGAAAGTCTTGTCTACCTCATTGCCCTGGTCAGGTGGTCTATAGTAGACACCCACCACTACATCACCCGTGTTGCTCTCACCTTTAAACCTAACCCAAAGACACTCAACAGGCTTTTCTCCAGTTTCATACTGGAGATCTGAGCAATCATACTGTTCACTTACATAGAGTGCAACTCCGCCACCTTTTCTCCCCCTCCTGTCCTTCCTGAAGAGTTTATACCCATCCATGACAGTGTTCCAGTCATGTGAGTTTCCCCACCAATTCTCTGTTATTCCAATCACATCATAGGTCCTTTAAAAGAAAAGGAGTATTTGTGGCACCTTAGTGACTAACAAATGTATTTGAGCATAAGGTTTCGTGAGCTACAGCTCACCAGGACTTCCAATTCTTCCTTCTTGTTTCCCAGGATTCTTGCGTTCATGTACAGGCACCTAAGATAACTAGCAGATTGCCCTACTTTCTCAGTATGAATCAGGAGGCCTCCCCGGTTGCACCCTCCTCCTTGTGTTTCCTCCCGGTGTCCCACTTCCCCCCTTACCTCGGGGCTTAGATCTCCATCCCCCGGTGAACCTAGTTTAAAGCCCTCCTCACGAGGTTAGCCAGCCTGCCTGCAAAGATGCTCTTCCCTCTGTTAGGTGGATTCCATCTCTTTGAAGCAATCCTTCTTCCTGGAACAACATCCCATGGTCGAAGAATCCAAAGCCCTCTCTCCAACACCATCTGTGCAACCACGCATTTACCTCCACAATTCGATGGTCCCTACCTGGGCCTTTTCCTTCAATAGGGAGGATGGACAAGAACACGATTTGCGCCTCAAACTCCTTTATCTTTCTTCCCAAAGCTCTGTAGTCTGCAGTGACTTGCTCAAGATTGTTCTTGGCAGTATCACTGGTGCCCACGTGGAGAAGTAGGAAGTGTTTGTGTATGTTTGTGTTGTTTAACATATCATACAGGAGATTCTGCTTTCACAAATTATGCTCAGCACCAGAAGTGTTTCACAGAATTGTACAACAAATATTTGATGGCATTGAAGGTACCAAAGTATTTATTAACAATGTTTTAATATGGGGATGTACAATGAAGTAACATGACCAGAGACTTCAGAGAGCTCTGTAAAGAGTTTGTTTTGCAGGGTGAAAATTAAAAAAACAACAAAAGTTTAAATTTAGAGTCAGGGAAATAACATATTTGGGCCAAAAATTAACAGAGCAAGAGGTACATCTAGACCAAACAGGGTACAGGGGATTACCAATATACTATCTTGCACAGGTAAAGATGGAGTACAAGGTTTCATGGGTATGATAAACTTGGTGGGGAAGTTTATACCTAATATGGCTGCTAAAACCGGAAAGTAAGGAATATTATTGCATAAAAATGATCAATGGATTTGGGAGGCACATCACAATAAGAAATTTGAGAAACTAAAACAGTTAATAGAAGAGGCTCCAGTACTTAGAGTCTATGACAGCAAACATCAGCCGAAACTGTCAAGAGATGCTTCTGAGGAGGGTCTTGGGACAGCACTTCTTCAAAAGTATAGTGAGTACTGGAGACATGTAGCATATGCTTCCAGAGCTTTAACTAACACTGAAGGTCAGTATGCACAAACTGAGAAAGAGGCTTTGGCTGTGGTACATGGATGCAAAAAGTTCCATATTTTCCTGTATGGGAGACCAGTATTACCAGAAACAGATCACAAGCCACTGGTGGCAATAGCAAAAAAAAGGATTAGCAGACACTCCTCCTAGATTGCAGAGATTATTCTTTCAGTTGCAGCTATACGATCTAAAATTAAAATACAAGCCTGGGAAACATTTAATGGTGGCAGTCACTCTGACTAGAGTTTATGACAGAGCAATAATAGAATCAAGAATAGATTCAGACAGTGTGCATGTGAACCTGTTAAGAAAATGTGTCCAGTTTCAGATGAAATGTGGACTGTAGTTGCTGACACCACAGCACAAGATGTAACTTTACAAAAACTGAAACAAGCATTAATGCAGGGTGGCCTGTATGGAACATGTCCAGTCCTTATCACCACTTTGAAGGAAAATTGTCAATAAGAGAGGCAATATTGTTCAGGGGCACCAAACTTGTAGTTCCCCAAAATTACATCAGAATATGTTACCCAGGATACATGAAGGTCACATTGGTATTGAAAAATGCAAAAGAAGGGCTAGAAATGTTCTGTATTAGCCACAAATGAATATAGATATAGAAAAAAAACATGGTTTGTGAAAAGTGCCAAAAATATAGAACTAGCCAAACAACACAGCCTATGATGGTAACTGAAGAAATGTTGGCACTCTGGTCCAAAGTAGGCATGGATCGGTTTACTTATGATGGCAAGAAATATATATTGGTTCTGGATTATTATTCTCACTTTCCAGAAATAACAAGATTTGAGAACTCTACTGAAAACATGTTGTTAAGACTATCAAATCTATCTTTGCCAGGCATAGCATACCAGAAGTGGTCATGTCAGACAATGGGCCACAATTTGATGGTTATGAGTTCCAATGTTTTTCAAGAGACGGTAGAGGCGTCTAACACAGACAATCCGGCTTCATTGGCAGGTCCTCTAAAACATGGGTTTTCACCAGCAAAGCTTTTATTTAACAGGGAGTTCAAAACAAGATTACCTAATTTTGTAGTAGCAGATGATAAACATAATAGTGACATGAATAATTATAGGATAAATAACAAATGTAAACAAAGACATTATTATGATAAGAGGTCACAGGAACTGATGTTTTTGCTACCACATGAGAGGGTTTGCCTGTATGATGGTAAAACATGGATACAAAAAGCAGTGGCCTCTCATGAGGTAACTCCTAGGTCATACAAAGGGGTCACTAATGAAAGTTGAATTTTAGACAGCATAGGAAGCACCTTCAACACATCACAGACGGAACGGAGGACAAGGAGACAGGGCCCAACTCTACAGTGTCTGAACTGGAGAGGAACATGGAAGAAACAGAAAAAAGATTAAACAAAGCAATGCAGACCCTAAGGTGTCAGAGGACACAGCAAAAACTTATTGAAAATTGTTAGAGTTTGCTGAGGTTTTCCCCATTGCAGAAGTACTGGTACTGGTTGTTAAAACTGGATGATGATAAAGCTGTGTGTATCATCACTTGGAAAGGGCAGAAGTGAGGGTCTTCAATAAAGAAACCTCTTTCTCATATACTAGTGTTCTTCAGAACACTAAAAAAGAACAATACAACTGTATGGGGCTCTGTGCAGGCGTAAGTGTCTGCCTACCGCAAACAGTTTGCAGATTCGGTGCCTAGATATTCAGTGGATTTTTGTTGCTCTACATAATTTTTTTATGTTGCGGTAATCAGTAGAAGAAGTAGAATCAGGAAATGAAAAGGGAACAAGACAGTGTCATGGGAGAGGCACTGCATAATTACTGAGCCTGGAAGGATTAGTAACTCAGAATCAGGATGGGGAGGACTGAGAGCTGGTATAATGAAACATCAGAGTTTTTATCCCAGGTCTGCTATTGACTCTATCTCTGCCCTTGGGAAAGTTGCTCAACTTTCCTGCTTTAGTTTCCCTGTCTATAAAAGGGAGCAATACTTACCTACCAACCAGGGGTTTGTGAAGATTAAGTTACATTGAAAAGTGCTTTGAGGTCCTTGTTCTGTAAGTGTAAAATATTATGCAATTATTTATTTATTCATTTATTTATTTAGCAAAGACTTCATGTAACAGTTAGTATTAGCTAGGGGTGGGTGAACCGGGTAGGCCAAAAATAATAATAGCATTGAACCTTTGCTGAACCTCTAATTGATCCTCTGAGACTTGAAAAAAATTGTTTAATGTTCTTTTGATAATTTTTCATTTTTATGTGCCTCTAGACTTCCCAGGTCCTGTGGACCACAAAAGCAGATGTGCTGAAATATAAGTACCACAAGAAGGTTGCATTTGCTGTGTGTCTGGCCTGAACAGAAGCCAAAGATATCAGAAATCCCATCAGAGTTCCTATTTGCACAAGATTTCCAGCCTGTTTTTGCAGACCGGTTTGTCCTTCATTAATAGCAACACATTTCTTCTCTGACTCTAACCAAACTCTGGTAGGAAACAGCAGAACCCAAATACACTCTATGTGCTATCGAGTCCAAATCCTATAAGGCGCTGAGTCGGGCTCTGAGGAGAGAGGCAATTCCATTGTACAGAGGATTTCAATATTATGAAATTTGGTTTCATTCCAATTTGGAATGAAAATCAAAACTTGTGAAATGCTCAGCTGGGGGAATGGGCCTGGCAGGCTGCCCCAGAGCCATGGACTGCCAAGCCCAGGCAGCTGAGGAGCCAGGCAGATGAGTTGTCAGGAACTCATGCAGGCTTCAAAACCTACCTGGAAGGCTGGGTTCTGTCAGAAATCAACCTGATTTCCATTGGAACTTTGTCCACATCAAACTGTCTCTGTGAAAAAATTAATTGTCAACAAATTGGCATATTCAGATGAAAAAAATGTTTTGTCACAATTTCTTTGCCTACATCTAGTGCTGAGCACCTCCTGTGAGATGAAGAGGGCTCTTAGTTCCCCTCAAAATCACAGGCACCAGAAGGTGAGGGAATTTGTCCTTCTCTGAGTGTCCCCAAAGTTGATTCTTCTTTATTTAGATTAGAGGAACAATCCTAGTATCAAAAACAGCAAGACTCAGGTAAGTACCCTGGCCAAAGAAACAATAGCATTTCTCCAGCTACACACATCAGCATGCAAAATAAGGGCCACTACAGGGGTGTCATGGCTGTGCCTGGATCCATGGGCAAAACGTGGGCTATATTCACTTGTGGGGATGGAAGATTGCTTCCAAAAATACGTTCTAATTCTCCGTATCTCTTCCTGTTACTTTGAACATTGGGACACATAAGCCTTCATTCAGCATCTAACTCTTGCAGCTGTTAGCCCTGCTGTGGAAAGTTGTTGTCATGACTATTGATTGCATATGAGTCTCACATACAGTATGTTAAAGAAAAAAATGACTGCTAGCTTTTGAAAGCATCAGAACCACTACAGTTATTTAACAGATCATTCCAACACTCCACAGCTAAGGGCAGGAAGTAAAAGAGAATACTGTTTCCAGTTGAAACTTTGGAGCTATCGAGGTAAGTAGAAAATAGTGACACAAATTAGAATTCATCCATGGGTTTACATCTCTTCCAGAAGTCAGCAACTGAACACAAAGCCCTGTTATGTCCTGAAGGGCATTTGTTCAGTACTGATTCAGAGGGCAGAATGTACTCTTAGATTTCCTTAGAGGACTCCATTCAAGTGCTAACCGGAACCAACCCTTCTGAACTTGTGAGATATGACAGGACACAGCTTGAGTGGTATGGCTGCATGATATTAATATAAATTGCAGGAGATACATACATATAATTTCTAGCATCATGAATTCCTTCTTCATTTTACTTTGACATCTTTTGCAGTACAGTCTCCAGAAGCCGGAGGGATATTTATGATTTGCTTGTAAAATCTGAAAAAAGAGTTTATTTATTAATTCTCACTACTTCCCCAAAACTACTTTAAAATCTGTTTGCCTAGACCCCACTGCCATTACCTGGCATACCTCTATTTTGACTAGATTGGATTACCGTAATTCTCAGTTGACTGTTATGCTAGATAGCTCCAACTATTTGCAAAAGCTGTAGCTAGCTGCTGTCTGAATACTCAGAGTCCAGGAATCATATCATTCCCATCTCATAAAACTTACATTGGCTTCAGATTCTTCAAGTAGATACTGTGCTGACTACTTTGCTGGATACTTCAGAACACCTCTACATCTCATCGTTTTGTATTGTCACTCAGGTTATCAGCTAGTGACACTTCTCAATCCTTGGCAATGTTGCTTTAAATTTCTAGAGCAACTTGCTCTAAATTCTGTACCATTTGCAATGTTCACCTAAATGACAGGGCGTTTAAATAATATTGAGGACTTTGCCTTAACATGATCATGAGATATAAGCATGTGGGAAAATGGGTACAAATGGTTGATTCATGCTTTGAAAACCTGAGTGGCACTCTGAACTTGGAAAAAGACCCCCAAATCAGCACTTTTGGTACTGATTTTATGATGTTGTGACTTCATTGAAAACAATAAGGACACAATGGCATAAAACTGGTTTAATAGGGTGGTGAATGGGGTCCTAGATTTTTTCTTCATTCCTCATTTCCTAATTTTTTTTTCTCACAAGCGTATTTGTGGCCTTGTTTGTTTGATAAAGCTACAGTGGTTTTACTTACATTGTTTTTAAAAATGATTTAGTTAAACTGGTGCAAACTCCTGTGTAGACCCTTCACTATCCATTTCAGAACAGCTTATTATAGTTTAGTTTAAACCTGTTCCTAATCAACTTTAGCTAACCTGAGACAAGACACTCTTAAAATGATATGACTGTCCACACATGGTTACACTGGTTTAACTAAAAAGGTTTTAAATCACATATTAGGTTAAACCTGTCTGTTTCAAGTGACTCCGCGGCTAGAGCGCTCCTGGTACTCCACCTCAGTGAGTGGAATAACGTTTGGTGCACCCCCGCTGGAGTGCCGAGGCTCCAGTGTGGATGCCCTGGTCTGTTAGTGCTTTCTGCTCGGCCTCCAGAAGTGTCCCACAATACCTGTTCTAGCCACTTTGAATTCTACTGCCCTGCCCTCAGGTGACCAACCATCAGACCTGCCCTTTAAATTATCTGGGAATTTTGAAAATCCCCTTTTTATTTGCTCAGCCAGGCATGGAGTGCTCTAGGTGAATCTTTCCATGCCTCCATGCACCAGGCAATCCCCAGTATGGAGCAATGGCTAGGTGCTAGACCTCATCAGTGTTTGCGGGGAGGAAGCTGTCCAGTCCCAGCTGCACTCCAGCCGTAGGAATTATGATACCTTCAGGCAGATATCAAGGGACATGATGGAAAGGGGCCATGCCCGGGACGCACTGCAGTGCAGGATTAAAGTGAAGGAGCTGCAGAATGCCTACCGCAAAGCCCGCGAGGCAAACAGCCGCTCTGGTGCTGCCCCTGCGACCTGCTGTTTCTTTGCCGTCCAAAGAGCTGGACGCGATATTTGGGGCCGACCCCACCTCCACTTTGAGTACCACCATGGACAACAAGGCAGGAGGAGGAGGAGCATAGTGGGAGCGAGGGTGCTGAGGCAGAGGAAGACAACCCCACCTCCACTTCGAGTACCACCACAACTTGGAAGAAGACCCCCAAATCAGCACTTTTGGTACTGATTTTATGATGTTGTGACTTCATTGAAAACAATAAGGACACAATGGCATAAAACTGGTTTAATAGAGTGGTGAATGGGGTTCTAGATTTTTTCTTCATTCCTCATTTCCTAATTTTTTTTTTCTCACAAGCGTATTTAAGTAATACAGTTGTGTGGCCTGGTTTGTTTGATAAAGCTACAGTGATTTTACTTACATTGTTTTTAAAAATGATTTAGTTAAACTGGTGCAAACTCAACATGGACAACAAGGCAGGAGGAGGAGGAGGAGCAAAGCGGGAGCAAGGGTGCTGAGGCGGAGGAAGACACCCCGGAATCCCTAGATGCATGCAGCCAGGAGCTGTTCTCAAGCCAGGAGGAGGGTAGCCAGTTGTGGAGGCCGGTGCTTGGGGAAGGACAAACACCAGAGGAGGTCCTCGGTAAGCAGCTTTAATTTTTGGAAGGAAGTTATTTCATGCTGACTCTTGGGGTGAGGAGGGTTAGGGCTGCATGCATGCCTAGACGCAGAATAGGACGTTGATGTGCTCTCTCACATCACTGTAAGCAGTCTCTGTGATCTCTTCAAAGGTCTCATCCAGAACTTGGGCAATGCGCTTGCGCAGGTTTCTTGGAAGAGCCATTGTGGTTCTTGTCCCAGTGAGGCTAACTTGTCTGGGCCACTGTGTCGTAAGGGGCGGGTGGACCATTGCTGTGCACAGGCAAGCTGCATATGGGCCAGGGCAGAAGCCGCATTGCCGTAGAAGACCCTCCCTTGCTTCCTACGTCACCCTCAGCAGTGAGATATCTTCCAGGACGAACTCCTGTGGAAAATGTGGGGACAGTGTTCAGTATAGGGTTCCCCTGCTGCTCTTGGCTCTCCCCAAGGCACAGAAACCCAGAGGACAGTACAGCTGTGAAACAATCAGTCACGCTTAACCCTGTGCTTACTCACCATTTTGGGGCTCCTGTGGGTTATCTGTGCTCGCTTTGGGACAGGCAAATTATGCTATTGTGTAGACTGTGCTTGCTCTTAAGTACGGGGGAATCATTGCTCTGTCTGGTGTGAACAATGCTGCCTCTGTTAAGCGTTGCATTTTGCCTTTACTGATGCAACCTTGATATCTCAGCCATCTGTATTATCACCAGACCAAAGACTCCAAAGAATCAGAAAGAGGCCACGTAGAAGCAAGGAAGACATGTTGCATGAAGTAATGCAGCATTCAAGTATTGAAAATCAAAAAGTGCAGGAGTGGTGGGAGAGTGAAAGGAGGATCCGCCAGCAGAATGAGGAGCGCCGGCACAAAAGTGCGGTGCTCTGGCAGCAAAGCACGGATCAGCTGATAAGCATAATGGAGCGCCAACGAACTCTGTCCAGGCACTCGTAGCCATGCAGGCAGAGCACTACCATGCCCGCCCCGCCCTGCGTCACTTGTCCCAAAACTTTTTCCCTTGTTCCCACATCACCTCTAACCCGCTTTCCCAGCGGCCCTTTAAATGGCCAAAAGCACACTCCACAGTCATTCTGCACCGGCTCAGCCTGTTGTTGAACCACTCCTTGCTGCTGTCAAGGCTCCCTGTGTAGGGTTTCATGAGCCATGGCATTAAAGGGTAAGCAGGGTTTCCAAGGATCACAATGGGCATTTTGACTTCCCCTACGGTGATCTTCTGATTTGGGAAAAAAGTCCTGGCTTGCAGCTTTCTGAACAGGCCAGTGTTCCAAAAGATGTGTGTGTCATGCACCTTTCTGGGCCAGCCTGCGTTAATGTCAATGAAACACCCAAGGTGATCCACAAGTGCCTGGAGAACCATAGAGAAATACCCCTTCCGATTAACGTATTCGGAGGTTAGGAGGGCTGGTGCCAGAATTGGAATATGCGTGCCATCTATCGCCCCTCCGCAGTTAGGGAAACACATTTGTGCAAAGCCATCCACAATGTCATGCATGTTACCCAGAGTTACGGTTCTTCTGAGCAGGATGCAATTAATGGCCCTGCAAACTTGCATCAACACGATTCCAGCGGTCGACTTTCCCACTCCAAACTGGTTAGCGACTGATTGGTAGCTGTCTCGAGTTGCCAGCTTCCAGATTGCGATAGCCACCCACTTCTCCACCATCAGGGCAGCTCTCAATCTCGTGTCCTTGCGCCACGAGGTGGGGGCGAGCTCCTCATGCAGTCCCATGAAAGTGGCTTTTATCATCCGAAAATTCTGAAGCCACTGCTTGTCATCTCAGACTTGCATGACGATGTGATCCACCACTCGGTGCTTGTTTGCCGAGCCCAAAAGCAGCATTCCAAAGTGGTGAGCATGTCTGTGAATGCCACAAGCAAACTCATGTCATATGCGTTACTCGAGTCGATATCGTCGGAGCCCTCATAGAATCATAGAATATCAGGGTTGGAAGGGACCCCAGAAGGTCATCTAGTCCAACCCCCTGCTCGAAGCAGGACCAATTCCCAGTTAAATCATCCCAGCCAGGGCTTTGTCAAGCCTGACCTTAAAAACCCCTAAGGAAGGAGATTCTACCACCTCCCTAGGTAACGCACTGTCACTTTGGACATAAGGAATACGCTGTCACTTTGGATCATAAGGAATAACTCGACTGCCAAACGTGACGTACTGGCAAGACTCGTCAGCATACTCCTCAGCAGTTCGGGCTCCATTCCCGCAGACCAAAAGGGAAGACAGAGCGTGCAGTACAAAAAAGTTGAAAGATGGCGCCAAATGTGGAAGCACAGGGATTGCTGGGATGCGAACCGATGCATCACGGGGCGTTGGGACAGGACCCAGAATGCCCCGAGCCCCCCACCCCCTTCACACAAGCCACAGTGCCAGAATGGGAAGAGGTGATCTGTGGGATAGCTGCCCATAATGCACCGCTCCCAATGCCGCTGCAAGTGCTGCAAATGTAGCCACACCAGTGCACTTGCAGCTGTCAGTGTGGACAGACTGCAGCGCTTTCCCTACTGCGCTCTCCGAAGGCGGGTTTAACTCACAGAGCTCTACATCTGCAAGTGTAGCCATGCCCTTAGTGGTACAACTTTTGTCCCTTTCCCAATTTCTTTTGTTCCTTTTTCTGATGACAGAAACACAAAAGATCATGTGTATATCATGATTTTGATTACTCACAAATAAAAACAGCTGCGCTGAAACAAAATAACTACACTCCTCCACACCCAACTAATACATGCAATATATATAATAGATATGAAGTAAAATATATTTATATTTAAATCTTACCGATTTGGGCTTGAGATTCCTTGCAGCTAATTAAATATAGGTACTTGTACATCAGGAAAAGCTTTTTTGTAGTCTGTTGTATAACATTACGGGATATAGAAATAGTGAATGCTTTCAAACTATTTGGAGGCTTAGAAGTGGCAGGACACTAACTGAAGTCAGGAAAGTACAAGGTAGAGAGGGATTTTATGACAAACCTCTTTATCGAGAGAAAAACTGATGTGAGGAGCAGATGACCCAAGCTTGCAATGAAAGCTGCAACCATGAACAAAATCCAGAAGTCTGAGAAACTCAGAAGAAAAAAGCCAAACAGTAATGTGTACAAACACCAAATGACAGCCCTAGATGGGGTCCATGGAATCTTCCTGTACTAAAATGTTAGGTTGTCATCCCTTTTCCTGTCTATTCATATAGATTAGTCTCCTCTGTGATATTAAGTCTATAATTTTGGCAACTTGGTGTATGATATCACTCAGAGGACTATAACCTCTTGGTTTAACAAGCAGAAGAGAGAGATGGGTTACAATTGCACAATCCCTGAATTATCAAGAATGATGTTTTTATGGATCTTTTTAAAGTAGCAGTTTAAGAGGGGGAAATGACCACAAATTTGACATGCTTCTAAAATCTTTTGAATCAAGACAGTTCATCCTTACAAAAAGATTTGTTTTTACTTTTGCTCCATCCAATAGCATGTTGAAGGATAATTAACTTTTTTGTTTGTTTTTATAACATATCATGGGACTTGATAACATATTTATCAAAAAAAGAAAACACACATATTATGGTTTGGAACACATTGTATTCATGTTACCCCAAATTTTGTATCAAAAGGCACTCCAACAATGGTTTTGCCTATGACCATAAACCAGTTGTCAATTTGCTCCATCCACATGGGTAGAAAGGGGGTGACTCGCCCTATAAGAATTGCCATGGTATTACCAGAGGCCTTATCTTCAACCCGGAGAGGACTCCCCAGAGCAGGCTAATCCTGCTAACCCTTGGAAGGACATGGATACAGCCTTCCCCTCAAAGGATTGACATACAAGCAACAGTTCTTGGAAAACAAAATACTGTTTATTAAAAAAAATTATCAATTACAACACACTTAATAGAATAACAAAGAATACACTATAGCACATAAGATAAAGTAAAGCAGTTACATTGTATTTAAAATCATATATTTAAAGCAGCGCTATAGAATAAAATACACAGAATACACAGGACACAGGAGACATGGACTATATAGCAGTTTCAATGTAATACTTAAGGTACATAGAGACCCTTTATGCCAGTGGTGGGCAACCTGCAGGCCGCATGTGACCCATCAGGGTAATCCGCTGGTGGGCCGCGAGATATTTTGCTGATGTTGACCATCCATAGGCACGGCTCCCTGCAGCTCCCAGTGGCTGCGGTTCACCGTTCCCGGCCAATGGGAGCTACACGAAGTGGTGGCCAACACATCTCTGAGGCCTGCCGCTTCTCGCAGCTCCCATTGGCCAGGAACAGTGAACCGCGGCCACTGGGAGCTGAGGGGGGCCATGCCTGTGGATGATCAACATCAGCAAAATATCTCGCAGCCTGCAATCAGCTTACCCTGATAAGCCGCATGCAGCCCATAGGCCGCAGGTTGCCCACCACTGCTTTATGTGCATGTACAAAAAGCTCCACTACAGCTACACAATCTTATCCTTATTACGATGTGACAGACTGAGCCTGTATACATCGGCATAAGCAAGCATTACGATGCTATACGCTAAAGAGAGAGCTGTTATCGTTGTTTAACATAAACATTCTGTGAACAGCGGCCAAAAGGTGGGGTAGATCTCACTCAAATGCGGGCATCCAGCTTTATTTACAGGCAAACCCAGACACTCTGTTAAAAATAGACAGAAGGTAAAACTTACACGTAGTTTCTTAAAATCCCGCTGTGTTGTCTTACAGGATCCTTCTGCTCTGTCAGTCTGTTTGTTCAGGCTGCTGCCGATGTCTTAGCTGCTGCCTCCGCCACTATCTCACCTGCTGCCGCCGTGGTTGTGAGGCTTGCTGCTGCTGTTTTAAGGTCTGCTGGCGCCGTGGTCTTGAGGCTTGTTTCTGCTGCTATCTTCAGACTTGCTGTTCCTCACAAACCCCCCAAAATCCAAACCTAAGCCTGCTGGCTGCTGGTTTGATATACAAGTTTCAGTCTTCCCAGCTTGTCTCTGATTGGTTGCTTTTTCAATTCCAGCTCATTAGCATATTTGCTCAGCCAATTAGATTGAACATATTAGCAGAGACCCTGTTCCTGCCTATGTCCTCCCCTTCCTGTATAGATCCTCCCTTTGAAGTCATCATTTGCATAGGTCCTTCCCCGAATCTCCCCTTGAGGTCAATTTGATCTGTGTCCTCCATTCTGATGTCTTTCACAGAGAATCTATTGTGACCACCATTTTCAATTTTTAGCTATAAACTATTATTTAATTATCACTCATTGAAAGCCTTAATTTTAAAACTAACTACAGTTTTATGCAAGCCAAAGCATTATGACATTGTCACTACCATTGTTATGCCAATCTGGAGAGGTGCAATTTTACGATGTTTCAACTCCTTATTCAGTTTTTTTCTGTCAGTCTCTATCAAGGTGCTGCAACATTTTTCAAAACAGCTAAAAGCTGGTTAGGCCTTACTTGGAGTACTGTGTCCAATTTTGGTCACTGCTGTACAGAAAGAACGTAGAGAAACTGGAAATCTAGAGGTGAGCAACAAAGATATTCAAAGGGCTGGAATGCAAGCCATGTGAGCAAAGGCTGAAGGTAGTGGGTATGTATAGTTTGGAAAGGAGGAGATTAAGGGGGGGATATGATAGCAGTCTTTAAATATTTGAAAGGCTGCCATCAGAAAGATGGAGAAAAGTTGTTCTCTCTTGCCACAGAGGGCAGGACAAGAGTCAATGGGTTCAAACTACATCATAGCAAATTTAGATTAAATCTTAGGAAAAACTTCCCAAGGACAATCAAATGTCAAGAAGACAGTCATATAAACATTCATGTGTTAGGAAAAGGAATGCAAGGTTGTGTTATCAGAGCAAAGAATCTAAACCCCTCCCCCACCTTTCTTTTCAAAGAAAAACATGAGTTTAAGCCCACACAAAGAATTTGAGTAATGTCCTTATTGAAAATGATTTCTTCTGTAAACACCCTAAAGTCTTAATTCTTTGTACACCAAAACATTTATGGTGGGAAAGATTTTACAGAAGATATTGGTTACTTCCAAACGCATGGTACCACTTAAAGATGAAAACCTTTGTGTTTCTCAAATGTTTAAAATGGCATAAGTTTCTTTTAAATATATATTTGCAAGTATTTTGTATTTAAATGCAAGCTTTCATATAATTACTGCCTGATATCATAGTTATTTACATATAGAATATTTATATTAATGCAATGCTCAAACAATTCTAACCCCACTCAGGAAGACAAGAAAAAATATTTTTCCAGACATTGGTAAACTGGGCATAAGCAAACAGTATGTGTTTTAATATAGCTAAATATAAATGTCTACATCTAGGAACAAAGAATGCAGGCCATTTTTACAGGATGGTGGACTCTATTGTGGGAGGCAGTAACTCTGAAAAAGATTTGGAGGTTGTGGTGGATGATCAGCTGAACATGAGGTGCTAGTGTGATGCTGAGGCCAAAAGAATTAAGGCTATCTGGGGATGCATAAACAGGGGAATCTTGAGTAAGAGTAGAGAGGATATTTTACCTCTGCATTGGCACTGGTGTGACTGCTGCTGGAATAGTATGTCCACTTCTGGTGCCCACAATTCAAGAAAGGGGTTGATACGTTGGAGAGGGTTCAGAGGAGAGCCACAAGAACGGTTGAAGGATTAGAAAACATGCCGTATAGTGCTAGACTTAAGGAGCGCAACGTATTTAGCTGAACAAACAGAAGGTTAAGGGGTGACTTGATTACAGTCTATAATTCAGTGTAACGGCAAAATGTGTAACATGATCCAATGGCTGGAAGTTAAAGCTAGATGAATTCAGACTGCAAATAATGTGTAAATTTTTAACAGTGAGAGTAATTAATCATTTGCACAACTTACCAAGGGTCATGGTAATTCTCCAACACTGACAATTTTTAAATCAAGATTGAATGTTTTTCTCAAAGCTATGCTCTAGGACTTATTTTTGGGAAGCTCTATGGCTCTATGGAGGTCAGACTAGATGATCACAATGGTCCCTTCTATCAATCTATGAAGCTAAAAAAAATAATTTACACTAATACTCACACTCAGTTTGCATAGATTTTTTAAAAGAAAATTACTAAAACATGGTATAATTATTATTATTATTATTATTATTATTAATGAACAAGAAGAAATTTTAAATGATAGTAATGAAACTTTACTCAGGCAGATCTTTTTCATTAAAATCAGGTACCTCCTGAAGGAGAATATTTTTCTGAGAAACTTTTAAGAGACACATCCGTCATAAACATACAGCTAAGGGTAGCATAAAATCCCTCCTTTACCTGTAAAGGGTTAATCAGTTCCTCATTGGCACCTGACCAGAAGGACCAATGGGGAAAGAAGATACTTTCAAATCTGCGGGGGGAAAGGTTTTTGTTTGTGCTCTTTGTTGTTCTCTCCAAGACAAAGAGAGAGACGAAGTAAGTAATCTAGCTCCTACTGAATGATACATCTAAAATTGCAGAAATGGTAAGTAATAGCAAGGAAATGCATTAGAGTATCTTTTGTTTTAGCTTGTGAATTTTCCCTGTGCTAAGAGGAAGGTTTATTCCTGTCTTTTGTCATTTTAAAGTTTTGTCTGGGGGGGAATCCTCTGTGTTTTAAATCTTATTACCCTGTAAAATTACCTTCCATCCTGATTTTACAGAGGTGCTTCTTTTTCTTTTTTCTTTATAATAAAAGTTCAGTTTTTAAGAATCTGACTGAGGTTTTAGTGTCCTAAAAACCCAAGGGTCTGGTCTGTGTTCACCTTGTTTACTCTCAAGCCTCCCCAGGAAAGGGGATGAATGAGCTTGGGGGGATTTTTTGGGGAAACAGGAACTCCAAGTGGTCCTTTCCCTAAATCTTTGTTTAACTCACTTGGTGGTGGCAGCGATACCATCCAAGGACAAGGAAGAATTTGTGTCTTGGGGAAGTTTTTAACCTAAGCTGGTAGAAATAAGCTTAGGGGGTCTTTCATGTGGATCCCCACATCTGTACCCTAGAGTTCAGAGTGGGGAGAGAATCCTGACAACATCAATGATTTTTGTCTGATGGAACATTCTGGTTTTACAGTATGGCTTTGTTTTAAACCAAAATACAACAAAAGCTTTTATCTTATAGGAGCTTTAAGAACTACTTGTATGAACAACTTTTTTACCTTGATTTCACTGAGACTTCTTATGTGCTTAATGTTAGGCATGTGCTAAAAGTATCTTGCTGAATCAGGGGTTTAATCTCCACTGGAGTCAGCATCCACCACCATGGTATATAAGAGACCCTATATGTATATTGACTGTGGTATCTCAGATATCATTTTGTAGTAAATGTTACTTAGCACTGTTTAATGTAACACTTCACTAGACCACAATCTTATTTCTTATGTCAGAACTATTGCAGATGAGAACTAGGAATATACAGATAAGTACACTACAAAGCAATCTATTTGTGAGTAAAAATGAAATAGACTCTGTTTCTCATGCAAAGACTGACTGGCAGTACATCCAGTATTCACTTCACTTGCTTAGATTGAATAAGACCTAAGTTTGCTTTCCAGTCTCCAATCATACGGCCAGATCCTTAGGTTCTCAGTTAGGAGCTTGATCTACACCCTCCTGTGGGAAAACCATGGACAGGGCTAAATGGCAAGAAAATGCCTCACAGCACAGCTCCATTGGAGCCATGCTATTAGGCCTTCTACAATCTCCAGCCTTTCCTTAAAGAGGTGAATGTTGGTAGGCTATATTACATTTCTGGGGGAGCCTGTGTGTCTGCCTTGTAGGCTTGCTCCTTAAATGAAACCTGCCAGACCTGCTGCTAGATCCAGGGGAAGAGAAGCATGTTGGCTCAGAGACAGCTGACATCCTTTCTGTGAGAGAAAGGAGGAGATCCACAAGTACAGGAGGCTCCCTCTATTACATTGAAGGGGATCGACTGAGCCCTTACTTTCTATTCAGTCTTCACTCTGTCTGTTTTCCATAAAGGTCAAGGGAAGGTTTGTCTGAGTAAGATCCTCAGAATTCAGCCCATTGTTTACTGTAAACATCCGAGTCTAGGACAGGAAGATCATCTGTTCTTCCTGGTAGGCCTCCCTAGCACAAATCTTCTCAATTGACCCCTGGTGCATCCTCATGGACAGGTCAGAGATCACCATGCCTTTAAAATTAGAGGAGGAAATTGCCAGTGGGCTCAACTCCAGTTAAACTTATCTAGCTCCATGTTCATGGGTATGTCTATTGAAGCCAATCAGTACAACATAACATAACGTGCTGCTGAGGCTTTTTTGGCTGGAAAATCAATTCTACATATACAGCAGGAGATCATTTTGCTAACATTGTGAATGTGAAAAGACGAGCCGTCTGGTTCTGTTCCTACAAACATTTGTGCAAATGCTTTCCCCTGTAACAAAAATAGTCTTTATTACACCAGTTCAATTCTGATACTGCGACTACCACAATATGTTCAGTAACGATAGCCTTTTCCCACGTAGCATCTTCATTTTGAAGAAAGATAAACAAGAACAAATATTAATTTATAATGAATAGTGTATACACTACTACTGCATAACTGACAAATGCATGAAAAATTTCTGATTCCTTTGGGCCATGTTACCATTCTGCACACTACATGGAATTTCCTCCAGGTTTTTTTATATAAAAGCAGAAAAAATATATACCAGTAATGTGAAACGAAATCTCCAGTTACAAGTATAAAGGCTATGTCTTAGAAGAGTCACTGGATTAAGAACCAAGAGCGCGTCAAGCTCAGGGTCAAAATCTATGATACAATAAAGATTGGTCAGTTGTTTTTAATAATATAATCAAAACTTCCTCATGGATCTATTGACACCTGGGATGCTGACTGCCTGAAATCAAATCTGATACTAGAACTATTGACAGCAATGAAGGTTTTATTGATTTAAAATGAGGTTACTAGCCTCCTTTGGCTGTTCCTGGGGATGTGTTTATCATTTTTTAAAAAATATTTTCATTACAATTCCAAATTTTAGCAGCATGTAACAGAAAAAAGGAAAATACAAATAAAAATACAAAACAGCTTTCTATTAACCCACAGAATACATGTAATTTTCTGGCTTAGCTGGCAACTAGATCATTGTGTTTGATTCAAAGCTGGGAAGTTGTTAGCAATTAATATCATTTTATAATGCATTGTGTTGCTTTCACCAGCAAAGAAAAAACAAGCAGTTTAAATTTGGAGGAAATTCTCTTAAATGTACTTATTGTCTTGAGGTGAGGAAAGTCTTGATTCTGCTATGACATACTGGACCAAATTCAGAAGTGAATCTGGAAAGAATCTAAATTGCTGTAATTTATACCTTTTTTCTGCCAGCCTATCTGTATGATATACCAATTTAGACTGCTAGACTCCGTTAGACATACTGACTTGTTAGACTCACATCCTCACTTACTACTCCTTACACATCACCTCTGAATTTTGCTCACTGGGCCATATTCAAAGGTGATTCTAAGTGGGTCTTGAAGGATTGAAATTAGTGTAATTTACTCCTTCTTTCAGTCTAAATTATTGTACCATATTATATTCCCTCCGGGATCCCTTTAGACTAACTTAGATTCATTTACATACTCATTTAGACTTCTCAGTCATTACCCAATATTTAAATTATCTTTACAGGTCACTTCAGAATTTGACCCACTAACTGTCATCTCTACTCTTATAAAAAGTACCATATGATAGTTAGTAACTGCAAATGATAATGGACTCAGTTTTGTATGTCATCTGAAAGATGGAACATCCAAAAATTGCAGTGCCCCTCATGTATAGTTATCATGGAGAGTTTATCCCTTGTTTCAGAGGGAAGACTGTGACCTATTGAGACACCATTACCATTTCCTGTGACATATAAGGGTTCCTGGAACTCTCTCATTAAATTATTATCTAGGCTCAAACCTGTTTAGTTTATGATATGAAACTGCAGCTAGTAGGGCTATAGGGACAATGCTTATTGTGGTGCAAATTCACCTTCAACTAGTACATATTTAGTCTCTCTAATTTAAATGATTTCTATCATATTGAATCTTAAACTGAGATTATGGAAAATGTTATTCAGTGCTAAAGAAATTAGTCTCACATATTTTAAGATTCCTGCTCTCTTACTTCTCTTGTGTCCCTAATGTTGGATCTTTGCACCACTTATGAAATGCAGCCTTAGCAAGCTGAGAAGACTTTGGGGAATTTTATTAGTTTTAGGTTATTCCATTTCAATCTGTTTTCTAAGTCAACATTTTCCTTGGTGTACTCTATATCAAGCCAAAATTCTTGTTAGTTTTCGGCAGAAGAATGATGTCAGCCATTTGGCTTTTGGATTAATTTTCAATGGACTTAAGCCATTGGTGGACATGGGAAAATTATTTGGAAAGATGATGCATTTCTCCACAAATCTTATCCAGATTTTCATATTTCTAATGCTTAATTGAGCGTGTTGGGGACGAATGTGGGAAACTGAGTCAGAAGTCCACCCAACTTAGGTTTAATCAATTTTCTCCTTTATTTGTAAATTTTCAGACAGAATTATTATCACATAGTTTCTGAAGATATATTTATGCCACACAATAAGCAGATAAGACAGAACAGACAGAGGCCTACATTACCAAGTTCCAGGGTACCGGGAAACCCTCCTCCACTTCATGATGGTTGCCTCAGTCTCTGTTCTCTGATCTGGACCTTCAGTCTCATTCCTTCAGTTTCTGGTGCAGTAGTTCTCTGTTATGGGCCTTATTCACTTGCTTTTTAATATTTTTTTCCACGTTACATATTCATTTGTTTTCCTCGAGTCAATGTTAAACATTGTGTCTTACATAACCCATATAATATGCATGCACAAGCTTCGATTTAAAAAACTTTTGCTGTTTACACTATTTTCATGTTATTGTGTTTCCATGTCATCTTGTTCTTTTTTTCCCCAGCCTAGGGACTTTTAGCAGTGCATATATGTATTTATTATACTAATTAACATCCTTTTATCTAATGTTTCCAGTGAAGTAACAAAACATCATTTTTGTCCTGTCAGCAATAAGCATCATCTAAACAAGTCTCTGATAGAGAAGAATTGGCAAGGCAACACTCATGCCAGGCAAAAACTAGGCCAAGGCCTTGGCATAAGTGATACTTCATCCAAACTAATTCACTATCCATAATTATAAATTGTTAAAGCATAACTAACAAAACTCTTATTTTCACCATTTAGCAAGTCTTCATATTTATATTTCAGTATCATTATTCAACATATACGTATCATCATAACCTTTAATTTTTATTTGAACAGGTAAGCTATGGGGATCTCAGTCCCCTCTAATGTCAGTGTTTCTTATCTTCTTCAGACATGGGTTTTCATGGGACATTTGCTCAAAGTTCTAGAATCATGTTTGTAAATCATTAAAAAAGCTTTGTCAGTAATATTGTGTATTGCATTTTGAGGGGTGCTTTCTTAAGGCCTTAATAACCAATTGTTCCCCAGTAAACATATCTCTTCACATTGATTTTCTTGCTTGTGCAGATCAATATTTTCTGCTTTGTGGAGCAGTCTGTCAGCTGTTTGCTAAATATGGTATTTTTTTTGGCAGAGAGCTCCTTTTTCAGATATATTTGTTGAAAGAGGTTCCTTGATTTCTGAAGTCTCAGTATCTGGCATTACTGTTCAGTAAGTCTGATTTCAATCGTTAGATAAACTGGAAGAAATATTAAGAGAAAAAGTCTACAGATCCAAATTCTGCCTGAGGGTACTAGTCTGCAGCTCCCACTGAACTCAGTGGAAATTGCATACTGAGATCTAAGGATATGTTCTTGCAAAGACTTAGGCATGTGTTTAATGTCTAAAATTAAGCATGTGCATAAGTATTCACAGAACTGAGGCTGAAGGATATTAATGGTGTATAGAACATGGGAATGACTGTAATAGTTTTATGAATATGTGACATAGCTATCAAGATAGTAGCCCTAGGGTGACCAGATGTCCCGATTTTATAGGGACAGTCCTGATTTTGGGGTCTTTTTCTTATATAGGCTCCTATTACCTCCCATCCCCATCCCGATTTTTCACATTTGCTGTCTGGTCACCCTACCTGGCCCAGAGGTGAGGGTCCTTGGGTTAAGTGGAACCTACCTAAACTTGAAGGAAAGGCTAATGTTTAGATAAGATCAGATGCATTATAGGCTTTTTTGTTTTAACCTTTTTGTCTGATTGCTATGTACCTTTGGGTGAATAAATGATATGTTTGTTTTGAAGACGCTGTTGTGAGTCACTTTAATCAGCGGCAAGTCACAGGCTCCCAGATAGAAGCTCCTTCCAGGTTGGGCCTGTAGAGATATCACAGTTGGCAAACACAGGGGGTACAACTCAGGGATCCAGTTTAAGAGGGGTAGAACAGCAGGGTTGTACCCAGAGACTGATGAAAGTAGTGAAGTCTTTCACCTGAGGCATGAACTAGAGAGGGACTACAAAGGGATCTAAGGTATCTCTTGCCCTTTAACTGTGACAAACGGAACCATAAGTCATAAGCAGCAAGTGTTTATCCAGAATAAATAATGCCAAACTTACTTTTTATGTTTATGTTTTATGTTTAAAAACAGAACTGCTAAATTAGTGGATGAAGACAACTGATAATGTGGAGAAAGCTTATATGTTTGGATTTTAGTACCTTATTGAACATGATGCCTCATTAAATTTTATTTTCAAAATTAATTTGGCTTAGACATTAACTCTGTCACCCCCAAAAATATTTTATCTCTGTCTGATTCCTTTCACAACACCTGTCTCGAACTCTCTTGAGCCTTTCATCATATTTTTGTCTGTTATTTCTGCACACCAGTATGTCATCTATGTAACCTGAACACCTCCCAGACATTCAAATGCCAATTGGATCACTCTGTGATACACTTCAGGAGCTGAACAGATGCCAAAAGGAAGTCTGGCAAAACTGTACCTGCCAAATGGTGTGCTGAACATACGAAGTGTAGAACTTTTGTCCTTCAGCTTTATTTACCAAAATCCACTACTGGCATCTAAGACAGGGAAAACTGAAGCTTTTCTTAGAATCATAGAATCCATAGTAATGGAAGGGACCTCGAGAGGTCATCTAGTCCAGTACCCTGGACTCGTGGCAGGACTAAGTATTTGATAATTTGCTGGTGATTTCTTTTACTCTAGGCAATTGAAAATGTTTCCTTCATATTGCTTTATTCACGTCTTTTGGATCCAAGCATATTCTTATTTCATCTCAATGTGGTTTGTCTACAATTATTGTAGAATTGACCCATTTTTTAGGTTCTTGCACTTTTGATATTATTTGTAACTATTCTGTATAATGCAATTCTTTTTTCTACTTTGTCCCTGAATGCCACTGGAACTTTATGAGGCACATGTATTACTTACTGGTGGTACTTGTGAGTTCATCTCTATGGTATGCTTACCTGGCAAGCACCCAGGGCCAGCTCTATGTTGTTTGCTGCCCCAAGCAAAAAATTTGCCGCCCCAAGCTCCGAGAGCACAAAAAAGAAAAAAAAAGAGGCTGGCCGGAACGCCACCCCTGGAATTGCGCCGCCCCAAGCACGAGCTTGCTTTGCTGGTGCCGAGAGCCGGTCTTGCAAGCACCTTAAACTTTCTAAGACATCTTTATATTCCTGGTTTTCCTTCACCGTACTGACTCTGCACTGTAAGCCCAATATGGCTTGCAAGTCAAATTCTTCCACCTGAAATTCCAGCAGTGCTTTCTTATTCTGATACTCAGAGTCCAACTTGCCTTTACCAGATATTTGCAGTTTTTTGCCTGAGTAGGTTGTCAGCCAGATACTTGAGCTATGAAGTGGTTCTGTCCTTTACAAACATCATATTGGCCTGTGCCCCAGAATCCATTTTAAAATACATGGTTTTCTGATTATTAATGAGCAATTCCACAATCCATTTGTTCTTGGGAGGCTTAGTACCACGGGTGAAAGTAACTCCAGACACTTACCAGTACGGGGCCGGGGCTGGCTCTGGCTCTCGGAAGGGGCGGGTCCTCGGGCAAAAGGGGCGGGCTGAGCGGTCAGCATCCCACAGCCAGCCCTTCGAGGTTGCCTGGCCCGTGCCGCCCAGTGCTCCAGTGGTGATTTAAAGGGCCCCGGGTCCTTTTAAATTGCCGGCCCCGGGGCAGCTGCTCCCTTTACCCCCCCTCCCGTGGGGGGGGCAAAAGGGGCAGAGAACGTTAAAGCGCTGCAGGGTCCTTTGCCGTGGCCGTGCTTTAACATTGCTGCGCCCCCCCCCCCCCTTGGTGGCCCTGCTGGTAGGGCCGCCGATGGGGGGGGTGCAAAAACGTTAAAGTGCTGCCACCGACAGGAGGCAAAAGACGCAGGTATGTTAAGGCGCAGCGTAGGGGCTGGTGCGGGTTCTTACTGGTACGCCGTACCGGCCCACTTTCACCCTGCTTAGTACCCAGCTTACCAAAGAACAGCGCTTGTGATTACTCATCTGCTCCCCTGAGGGTAAACATTTGTTTGCCATAGGACTTCTCCTTTCCAGAGTTGCACATTTTGGTAAAATGATTGCATTTGCCACATCTTCAGCATTCTTGCCTATATGCAGGACAGTTGTTTACGGCATGGCTACATCAACATTTATAACAATCTTTATTTGCCTCTTCTCTTTTTTCACATCTTTTGATCACAGGCTTTCATTAGCAGCCGGATGCCCGCCAGTCCATGACAGCATGTCTGGGTGCTTACTAAAGGCGGACACACGCTGCAATGTGTGCATGTATTTTTACGGTTTGCCCAGCCCTTTCTACTATTTTGCAGGAATTTCATCTGCACGACATATGTCCACAGCACGTTCAAAGATAAAACTAGTCTCCCTCAACAACCTAGCTTGCACTGAGTCTGACACAATACCACACACAAGGTGGTCCTTAATGAGCATTCTCCAAAATTGTACTGCCAGTTTTAAATCAGTCACGTATTGGTCTATACTTTCCCCATCTGTCTGACTTCTGGTGAAAAATTTGTACCTCCCACATGACATATCTTCATGGACCACAGTATGCCTCAAACTTTATTCTTTAAAAATTGTATATTTTCTTTATCTGCTGAATCAAACTGAAAAGCGTTAAATACCATTCTTGCTTCTTCACCTGCCACATAAAGAAATAATACTATTTGCAGACATTCACTTTTTTTTGTCTGCACCTCTTGCAGTGCTATGCAGCTCAAATCCTTGCTTCCACTTTGGGTAGTGTCTGCTGCATTTCCTTCAAATACTAAATTTCTTGGGGGCTTTACTTGGTCCATTTTATTTGTTTTAAACCTGCTGCCCGTTAATTTCATTTGGTGGCCCCTAGTTCTTATATTATGAGAACAAGTAAATAACTTTTCCTTATTCATTTTCTCCACACCACTCATGACTTTATATATCTCTAGCACAGCCCCCCTTAGTCTCCTCTTTTCCAAGCTGAAAAGTCCTAGCCTCTTTAATATCTCCTCATATGGGACCCTTTCCAAACCCCTAATCATTTTAGTTGCCCTGTATATGAGGGAAATCACTTCAAGCCAGGAGGTGCTGCCACATCCCCAGCATCCCTAGTTCCAAGCACCTATGGAAACAAAAATCAAAAGGGACCAGTGCTACTACATGAGGTCCCAAACACATCCTGGCAGAAACTTGGCATGGACCTGTTTGAGTTTCAAAGTGCAGATTATCTTATTCTGGTTGTTTTATTATCCAAAATACTTAGCAAGCTGCTTGCTTTAGGTAACAAGTGTGTATGTCATCATTAGACACCACAAGTCTATATTTGCAAGGTATGAAATACCTGAAGAACTCATTAGAGACAATGGACCACAATTTTGCTCCAGTGTCTTTAACACTTTTGCAAAGCAATGAGACTTTATTCACTAAACATGAAAACTGTTGTTCCCGCAGTTGAACAGAATGGCAGACCACTGGCACACCACTAGAAAATGGAGAGACTGCATTTGTCAAAAAGGAGCATGGAAACCTGTAAAGATGATTGACCAATACACTGCTCTAAGATCTTATCTCATTGATACAACGGAAGGAGACGTCTATAGAAGAAACAGAAAGGATTTGATGAGCAGAAAAAGAATTGTACAGGAGGCGAATGAAAACCTGGAACAATCAGAAATGGTCTCAACATCCAGCTCAGAAATGCAAACAATCTGAGACCAATCTACTGAGTCTCAACCGGTCAGTTTGAATACAGAAAAATAAAATAGGACAGTGATACTCCTGTTACTACCCGTAAAGGTGAGTGATAAGAAAACCCGCTAGATACAGAGACTAATTTTTCTAGACCCTTTAAGGATTGAGATTAGAGTTCTGGATACTAAATTAAATTGATAGAGCTAAATAAAACAGTTAAAAACAGAGATGTAATGATAGCAGGAACTTTGGAGTAGGAACCAAAGTTATCCGTAGTGTGGTATGGCAGAAATCATCATTTAGTGAGCCTTATCAGCAGAAGCACATTGCTTGCACTGCACTTGGAGCCCGACAGGCAGACCTACATTAGTTGTGCAGTTCTCAGCAACAAGTGAAGTGTTTACTGTTACTTAAAAAGTCTCCAGTATCTGTTCTTACGGTATAATAGCAAGCTGGCAACAGCTTTTGCAGGTCACTTGTCATAGCACCATGGACTTCAATGCAGCTCCTACAACTTCCACTTCCTAAGGATCTGCCCCTTTCATTCACTAATTATTGCTAAGATTGTTTTGACAGGTTAAGAAAAAGCAGAGTGATCACATTCTCTGTATTGCTCTTGTATGCCATATTTTTGCTAGAAGAATTAATAAGCAGTAAACAAACAACAGGACGGAATGATGTAGGCTATGTATGTTTTAGTGGTACAATCATAGTGTAGTTAAAATACTTTCTGTCTCACCTGAAAAGAAGGCTTACAGGGGTAACTGAAAAGAATATGGAAAATTATTGCTAAGATTTCTTTTTTCATCTTCTTTTAGCCATTTAATGTAAGGGTCGAATATTTTTGGATGAATGCACAGAGGGACTCACTAATTGCTGTCTAGAGGAGCAACACTATTTCTTTGATTAGGAGTAAAATTAGTCTTGGTACAAGTAGTGACCACTTGTGATAAGTTTGATCACTGAGACTGGTTTCGTATACAAACATAGCTTTCTTCACTGGTACCTTCCCACCCCAACATACCATCCCTCGCTCTCCATTTGTCTGTTTATTCACCTGCGTCATCTTGTCCTAAACATAGCCTGTCAGCTGTCTGGAGAAGGAACTGTCTTTGTTTTAGTGGTTTGTACTGTGGTTAGCATAGTTGGGCCCTGATCCCTGAGGATGATAATTATTGATCCTCTTTATATGCTTTCTTTGGCAAACTCACATAATGCGGAATGTGATTTAACATCTTTGTGAGCTGGTTGATTGCTGCTGCGTATTACATGGCAAGCAACCAATGAGCTCACAAAGAAATTCAATTATGGTGAATATGAATAAAGTAGAATGAAATCTGCACCCACAGAAAACAAATGAAGCAGAGTGAAACAGAAAAGTCATTTTGCTGCAGTTAATTATTAATTATCATTATTATTTTATTATTACGTTAGCAATTTCAGGAAAGAGCACCATTAAGTTCCTGGTTTGGTGTTCATGAGCTACACTTAATGGATAACACTGCATTTATTTTGGCACTGAGTGACAGACATAGACATGCTGAAGCCTACTTTGATAGATTTGCATAGTTTTAAGACCTAAGGAGGGAATGTGCAGTTGGAGCAACCAAAAGGGAGAGAAGAAATATTAAATAAATTACTATTCTTTTTTTCCCTGAATTTAAGGTGAAAAGGGTGAATCATTGCCTGCAAGACAACAAGTGTTCTTTCCTTACAGGTTTTCTTTGCACTGCATATTTTCCTTGTTTAAGATATTGCCAAGAATGGGCTAACTCCTGGCTTTTGTAATCATAGATATGTTTAAGTGGTGGTTATGGAGAGCGCAGTGATGCAGCAGTGGATGGAGGATCCCAGAAATATCCTGCACTCTTAGGGACGCTACATGCAGAAAAAGTCTTGGGCAGTACATTCAGCAGCACTCCAGAGAGAGAGAGAGAGAGAGAGAGAGAGAGAACTGAGTGAATACTTGATTTTTTGGTTGTGGGAGGGGTGTAGCCTGTTTTATTTAAACTGAATGTAGTAATTTTGTATTAAACTACCATGGGTTCAGCTCCAGTTGCTAGAGTTTTAAGCTCAACACAGTGAAAATTACCTCTGATGCTTTTCCTAAATTTGGAGACCACAGGAGCATATGAAGACGAAGGATAGAGACCACAGACACAATCAGAAGAACAAAGTCTTATCTGTACTATAAGTTTTATTAAGTCAATAAGTAAGGTTACAATTACCCATGCAGATATAAATCTTACAAAAACCCATACAATTACTAAGGCTGTAGTCATACTCACATCCTTAAAGAGATTTTTAGGGTCTGATAGATCTTTCAGCAGACAATCATCGATAGAGGGATGGTTCCTGCTGGGGTTTCCCAAAGGGTTGTCCCATGGGATTGCCTCTTCGGGTCTTCCCACTTTTACCCAACTAGGGAACCTCTTTTATATTGTTGTTCTGACCATACTTAATACTTTATGCATTTACATGAGGGTTTCAACCCTCTTTTCCTTATTTGTATTTCCACACCCCATGAATATTTGGGTGTTCCATTTTTCAGAAGTTGTTTCTTAGTTCCCCTTATTCTCTTTAGTGTCTATGCACAACATGTATCTTGCCGCCAGGACAGGACATTCCATGATGTTACAATCAGGTGTCTTGTGGTCTTGGATAATACCCTGTGGTTTATTGCAATCTAGTTTTCTGTAACATCATCTATCAGCACATCTTTTACAGTAATCCTGTGACTATACTGACATATTTCAGAGTAACAGCCGTGTTAGTCTGTATTCGCAAAAAGAAAAGGAGTACTTGTGGCATCAAGTTGGGCCATTTCCAGCACAAATCCAGGTTTTCTCACCCTCCACCCCCCCACACACAAATTCACTCTCTAGAGAGTTGTCACTTTGGATGGGCTATTACCAGCAGGAGAGTGAATTTGTGTGTGGGGGGGTGGAGGGTGAGAAAACCTGGATTTGTGCTGGAAATGGCCCAACTTGATGATCACTTTAGATAAGCTATTACCAGCAGGACAGTGGGGTGGGAGGAGGTATTGTTTCATATTCTCTGTGTGTATACAAAGTATGCTGCAGTTTCCACGGTATGCATCCGATGAAGTGAGCTGTAGCTCACGAAAGCTCATGCTCAAATAAACTGGTTAGTCTCTAAGGTGCCACAAGTACTCCTTTTCTTTATACTGACATAGGGTTATTCCTAGGTCATTCACTCATGTCAACCGTTCTTACACCTAAGGCCTAGTATGGCTAAGCTAAAATCAGACAGGCCTCAGCCTATAGATCTTGCATTCCAGCCCTACTTTACTTTTATACCTAATACACACATCACTCCTGAATACTTGTCAATCGTATACTTCTATAATCATACAAGTTACAGCTATTTAGCATATGTTGATTATATATGAAATAGCATATGAATTGACCATAACACCAAATAACACGATGATAAATGGATAATAAAATGAACTATTTGGCAGCAGGGGCAAAACTAAAATATAACAATAAAAAAAATCATCTCAGTTCAGCCTCAAACGGATTTTTTTTCAGTTTTTCATTTCATTTTTAGTCACTCAAACTATTCTGTTTGACTCAAAATTATGTTTTTTCATTTAGTTTCTGATCATTTGGGGGTGTTTTTCATGCTATTTCTTATTTAGTTATTTTAAAATACTTTAGCTAAATTTCAAAATACGTTGTTTCAAAATGAAAAGTCAAAATGCTACATCTCAAAATGGCTGAAATTAAGAATTTGACTTTTTCAATTTTTTTGTCAGCTGAAACTATTTGCTAAATTTGTACCAAATTTGTGAATAATTTTGATACTCCCCTCCCCACAAATGCATTTGTTGACCAGCGTCCTTACAGATTCTTTTGAAACAAGTAACATGGAATCATGGTTGTGTAAACCTTCTTATAGAAAGGCATGTTTCATTAAATGTATTCCAGAGTGATGGTTGAACTCCTGCAGTAGTCAAAAACATAAGGGATATGAACCACAACAAAACAACCAAAATGTACTGTCCTTGCTGTGCAACTACGTAGTATTGGTGTAAAGAGAACTAATTTAGTTATAGTTAATAGATCTGATCCAAAGTCCAACTGGAGTCAATGGAATCCTTTTCATTGACTGGCTTCTGGATCGTGTACAGGTCTACTCAGTAGCTGATTCTGCCATTAATAATACAGCCAGATTTTCCACTACACCCCACTAGCTTAAAAACATTTGGTGACAGCTAAAAAAGTAATGGTGAGCCAATAATAAACACAGCTGCCAGCAACACATGGGTAAAACAAACCAAGAAAAAAACAGTGTGTGTGTGTGTGTGAGAGAGAGAGAGAGAGAAAGAGAGCGAGAGAGAGAGAACAAGGCTTTATTATGATGGAAAGTTTTACATAAACTTTCAGCACATCAAAAGAATTATCTGTCATGACCTCTGAAGTCTAAGGTGAAGTCAAAAATTTTAATTGAACACAGAGGTAAATCAAAAGACATCTAATATGGCACTGATTCTATTAAAATGTCATTTAATCAGCCCTGGAAATGTTAGCTTCCTTGTACAAAACGATGAAGCCTTCTCCTTTTTGTAATCTATGCGGGGAAAATAATCCCATCTTGTATGTATCATTTTTGAAAGGTATGTTCAAGTATTTCCAATAAATGCACTGACTCAGCAGAACAGCATATTATCTGAACAGCAATTGTAAACTAAGAGCTAATTAAAGACATGAAATCAATGGCCAGATATTTGTCTCCAGTAAGTGTTTATGAAACTATGTGGTTTGGGTAACAGGAATCAGCAAATGTGTTCATACAAAGTGTAACATTGAAATCAGTCTGAAAAGTAAACTAGACCTGTTGAGTTAAACAGGTCAAATCTGCTGTATCACTTTGGATTTATCTGTAAACTCCACTGGATTTTATTGGCAGCTTTCCTCGTTTTTCAATTAAGCTTTTTACAAGATCACATATACATATGACACACTGCCAGCTAGAAATGAGCCAGACCAGATAAGTGACTTTTAAATATGGGAGAGAGATGGGGTACATTTCAGTTGGTGGAAGATACTATTTGCCACCCACAGGCCAGTCATGTTGTCCAGAGCAACAAGGCTGTTCCCTGTGCATCCCCCCAAAAGTGGCATTTTTTACTCAGGGTAACCAAGCTTCGTCAACCTCAGTATGATCTCCCCTTCTGGGCTTGGGTAGCTCTGGAGGGGATTTCCTTTCACTCTGCCTAAAGTGCTGAGGCACTGAAGTTCAACATACACAACCTGACACTAACAATGTCTGCGTCAAGGCACTCTGACCCAAACACCACTAGGGGGTTTGGAAGCATACATCTGGAAATTTAAAGGGACAGATCACCACCTGATGTTAATTGATGAGGATCTGGCCCATAAAATTTGACATGGAAAATACAGTATTCCGGTGCCTTTTTTTGGCACTACATTATTGTATCAAAAGTAAATATCTGTTCTGAATACCACAAAGTTTCTCTATGGTCAAATGGGGATAGTCTAACTGATGTCTTATAAGGATTTTTTGTCCATTCTTTTCTGCTGATCTTGACACAGATATTTATACCTTTGTAACCTCCATATTGGATTACTTCAATGTCCTGTAATGAGATTAACCTCAAAGAATTTGTATTGCCAATGCTGCTTAAAAGCGTTTGCTTTGCCATGGTAGCTGTTGCACAGTGACAGAATGCTTTGGCTTTGTTGTGTGTACTGCAGCAAGGCATAAGAACGGCCATACTGGGTCAGATCAATGATCCATCTAGCCCAGTATCCTGTCTTCTGACAGTGGCCAATGCCAGGTGCTTCAGAGGGACTGAACAGAAACAGGCATTCATCGAGTGATCCATCCCCTGTCGTTCACTCCCAACTTCTGGCAATCAGAGGCTAAGGACACCCAGAGCATGAGGTTGCATCCCTGTTGCCAGAAGAGAGTGAGAAAAGAACCCCAAAACAATTCATTTTAATATTTTTGCACATAGAAATGCAAAGTTCAATTTACTACAATATATGGAATTCTTTATTCACTATATGCAAATATCCAGCTGACCAGTGGGAATTTGTGATGTTGGTGACTCCCAAAAGTTCGATGTATTTAAATATGAATGGCTTTCTGACCAGAAGTTCATACAAGAAGTTAATTGTTCCATTATTTCCTTTAGAACTGTTTTAATCAGCCATCCTAGGAGCTCAGGAATCCTGGGCATGGAACTCTGAGGCTCATCCACACACTACAAACAATTAATATTTAAAAGAACATCTCGCTAACCACCCCTAAGCTGAAAGTAATTTTTCTAAACTATTTGTTGAACCTTATGAATAATATAATACATTTGCAGAAATGAGGACTTGTTCGGTAACCAAAAAATGACCAAATCATGAGATATTATTCATAATGAATAATCCATCAGCTCTGTTACCTCCTCATATATTCTGTAGTGGTATTATCTTTAATAAACTATTTTTGGGAGCGATGAGGACAAATCAGCTAAATATACAGTAATTACATGAGCAATGTCTGTCTTTCTAAGGTACTGATATGGCCTCCGTTACCATAATATATGAACATCGTACAATAATTGTAAACATGCCACATGGAAAGCTGTGACTGAGAAGGCTGTGATGACAGCTGTGACTAACATGTTTGGTTCATAGTGCCCTTGCATACCTGTTATATTTTTATATATATTTATATAAGATTAGAGCCACTTTAAGCATGTAAACACTGTAACTTGCTCCTTTTGGAGAGCCATATCCTACAAATCCTTACTTCTGATGCGAGTTCCAATGACTTCAATGGGATTACTCACATGAATAAGGAATCATAGAATCATAGAATCATAGAATATAAGGGTTGGAAGGGACCCCTGAAGGTCATCTAGTCCAACCCCCTGCTCGAAGCAGGACCAATTCCCAGTTAAATCATCCCAGCCAGGGCTTTGTCAAGCCTGACCTTAAAAACCTCTAAGGAAGGAGATTCTACCACCTCCCTAGGTAACGCATTCCAGTGTTTCACCACCCTCTTAGTGAAAAAGTTTTTCCTAATATCCAATCTAAACCTCCCCCACTGCAGCTTGAGACCATTACTCCTCGTTCTGTCATCTGATACCATTGAGAACAGTCTAGAGCCATCCTCTTTGGAACCCCCTTTCAGGTAGGTGAAAGCAGCTATCAAATCCCCCCTCATTCTTCTCTTCTGCAGGCTAAACAATCCCAGCTCCCTCAGCCTCTCCTCATAAGTCATGTGTTCCAGACCCCTAATCATTTTTGTTGCCCTTCGCTGGACTCTCTCCAATTTATCCACATCCTTCTTGAAGTGTGGGGCCCAAAACTGGACACAGTACTCCAGATGAGGCCTCACCAATGTCGAATAGAGGGGAACGATCACGTCCCTCGATCTGCTCGCTATGCCCCTACTTATACATCCCAAAATGCCATTGGCCTTCTTGGCAACAAGGGCACACTGCTGACTCATATCCAGCTTCTCGTCCACTGTCACCCCTAGGTCCTTTTCCGCAGAACTGCTGCCTAGCCATTCGGTCCCTAGTCTGTAGCTGTGCATTGGGTTCTTCCGTCCTAAGTGCAGGACCCTGCACTTATCCTTATTGAACCTCATCAGATTTCTTTTGGCCCAATCCTCCAATTTGTCTAGGTCCTTCTGTATCCTATCCCTCCCCTCCAGCGTATCTACCACTCCTCCCAGTTTAGTATCATCCGCAAATTTGCTGAGAGTGCAATCCACACCATCCTCCAGATCATTTATGAAGATATTGAACAAAACCGGCCCCAGGACCGACCCTTGGGGCACTCCACTTGATACCGGCTGCCAACTAGACATGGAGCCATTGATAACTACCCGTTGAGCCCGACAATCTAGCCAGCTTTCTACCCACCTTATGGTGCATTCATCCAGCCCATACTTCCTTAACTTGCTGACAAGAATACTGTGGGAGACCGTGTCAAAAGCTTGTCAAAAGCTGAGGACTTCTCATTTGAGTAAGGGATCAGTTTTATAGTCTTTCGAAGGTTAACTAGTGTGTTTAAGTTTGCATAACAATGCTAACATAATTTGTTCCCCCTAAGTCAAGTTAGTATAATGAGAAAGTAATTTTAAAAAGCTCCAGTGCAAAAGAATAACAGATTGGCTACATGATAAGAAGCAGATTTTCAAAGCTATCTAAGGAATATTGATGCTGAGTTTCCACTAAAATTGGAAATTTGGCATCTAAATTGTTTCGGTGACTTTTGAAAATCCCACCCCTACTTTCTTCCAAGACTGGAATATGCAGAACCTTCTAATATTGTAAATTGTTGTTGAGAGAGTCACATTCATTATGCAAAACAGAATGTTGTAGTTCTGACTCAGGAGTCATCTAAAAAGAGCTACCATCTAGGGAATATAAGCCACTGGCGGGTAATGTTCTGACTGGGCTGAGATTAAAAAGAAAATTCCTTAAATTTGAGATAAACATGGAACAATCTGTTCAAGATTTAAAATGACTTTTGAAACAGTCACAAACTGGACTACTTGTGAACACAGGCAAAGGACAGCCCTCCCTGCCAAATACATAAATAAATAATTGCACCAAGGAAATAAATGGCTCACAGGGCTAGGGGGCTGTAGTGGGAGATCTTTTGATGGAATAGTTTTTTAAGTCAACTTTTAATCATTTTTGAACTTCACAATAAAATTACATTTGCCAATGCTTTAGTTGAATAAACCCAGTGGAAAACATAAAATATCCATGCAATCTACTGACATTAAAAACAGACAGCCATCATCACATTTGTAGTACAAAATTAGAATAGGCATCTCTCTTCTTTTGCAGCCAAGTGCAATATTTGATTCTTCAGATTTCTTAAGTAACTGGAAAAAAACCCCATATTTTTAAAGCTAAGTCTCCTCTGAGATCCACTAACAGGCACTCAGTGGGACTCTGCACAGGCACTGGAGTCTGCATTAGTGGATCCTGTTGCAGAATTAGGTTCATAGTTGGGGGAATTTATGTTATTTTCAAGCTCATCTCACTGTGATCTGATTTCAAATTGAGATAATATCAATCTAACTTATAAGAGGATTGCCGACAATAAAATATCAAGTTCCAGTGATTGTTTATAAGTAAGCAGCCTTTGATACCTCTTGATTGAATTACAGAGTCAAAGTTGTTTTGTCTGGAGTGACGTTTCAAAAATAGCAATTTGCTCACTTTTTGGAGCTAAAACATCATTATTAGAAATGCCACATGTTCTGAAGCATTTGTAATAGAATACTATTCTTAGTGGAAAAACAAAACAAAACACTGCATGCTAACCAAGAGAAAATGGGCAGACCCGAGCATGGTCTTTCATTTCTATGTAGTTGGAAATGTTTAGTGTGAAGTTATAACTTTTTTACATTTTTGAAAATCTTGCTAAAACAAATAAAATCATATTCAAGGACAATTTTGCATAATCTCTTCCCTGTGTACATCTCTATAAGTTCTTCCTGTTCCCCAAATCGTTTCCTATGGATTCTCCCAATTATCTCTCTTTACAGATTCCTCTGTCTCCTGTAGACATTCTTGGCTTTGCCTTCTTGTTCTCCTCATGGTCTGTCTTGTGTGGACTCTTGTGCCTAAAAGATGCCCCATTGACTTCAGTGCCACTCTGTACTGGTGCAAGGGTCTGCCCATGTGCAACCAATTGCAGGATTATGGCCCTATGTTTGGTACAGCATGTTTCTGCAAATTGCCTGCCATCTCCTCCACTAAGCCCCTTTTTAATACTGATTTCTTTAATGAATCCTACTTATGCCAATCACCTCACCTACACCCTCACTCATCTGATGGTTGTCATGTGTTTTGCTTTATCTGTGTTAGCTTGGAAACTCATTATGGAGCTTGGAAACGCAAACTCATTTCCTTCTTACGGGCATAGGAATTTCCATATCAAATTAAAAGAGTGGTCCACCTAGTCAGGTATCCTGTGTCTGACAGTGGCTGGTATCAGGTGTTTCAGGAGAAAGTACAGGAAACCCAAAATAGATAATTGTATACAGGTCATTTCTTCCTGACAGGGCAGACTGTCAGAAAACAGGCCGGACACCCCAAACTGGTGATGTACTCTATAGTTAGATTTCACCAAGACAATTACAAATATGAACTCTTGGATCATTATAACAGTCTTACCATGGAATCACAGACAGTCCCCTCAGTCTATCTTGTTACCCAGACAAACTGGACTTTGTGATAAAATGTCACTTAAATAAAAAAATCATACCACATTTGCTCCCAGTCCCAAGAGACCAGTCATTTACCCCAGATCAGCTGGTACTGAGAGCTTATGCCAAAGACAACACTTATAGCCAGCTCTATAGTAAACTAACTAAAAATTTATTAGCTAAGAAAAGGAAATGAGAGTTATTGAAAGGTTAAAGCAGGTAAAATATATGCACAGGTGAGTCACAGTTTGTAATTCCAGATGGTGGCAGTGACGTAATAAACTGCCAGTTTCCCAAAAGTCTTTTCAGGTTTCCCAGATTGTCTCTGGGGATCTCTGCTTTGCATCTGGTAAATTTCCCTATAAGAGACCAAACAATCCAAAGATGCTGGATCTTTCCTTGAATCCATATTTATGGTTTCTTCTCACAGAAAACAAGCGGACAGGGTCACTACCCACATGGGCTTTTCGTTTTGATGACAGAGTGGAGAATGCATTTTGAGTCTTCAACCTCCGATCAGCACACACAATGACCACTTGCTTTGAAATTAGCTCTTTTTGTTAGTGTTCTTCATTTGCATTCCACAAGGCATTTTTCTCCTTTGATGCGTTATTTAGTTACTGTGGTATACACAATGTAAATGTTTGCTACTACATTATAATAGGACACAGAAAAGCAAAAATATCGCAAGTAACATTCCAGTGGTTCATGAAGTTTAAACACCAAATACATTCTTATGCATTTAACAATCATTTGATCTATACTAATGCACATGTGAATTGGCCTGGGGTTTCAGCATGAGCTGGCACCTGGTCTGCCAGTGTCACATATCATTCTGGCAGAAACTGGTATGTGTCCAGGTGAGAGGAAATAGCACTGAAAAATGCTTACTCGCCAGCTAGGGAGTAGATACCCCAGCCTTGCAAGTCAAAGAAAAGGAAACTTCATGTAACCTCCAAGGAGGTTATTTAGATTCCTGGGGCTCTGAGTGCTGGTAGCTCAGGGAGAAGCACACTGTTGGTAGGGGAGGCAAGGCAGACTCAGAGCCTGCTCAGCAATTGATAGGGAGCAAGATGTCCTTTCAAGGGAGCTCAGGAGATGGGAGAAACCATTTTGGAGTAGTCTGGAGCCAGCCAGGGATAGGGTAGGACTAGCTGTGTGGGGAGCTGCATGCCGGGTTTCCCCTGAGAACTGGCCTCTGGGGACCTGAAAGCAAGATCCCCCAGCTTGAGCCTTTTACGCTCCAAGCTGACTCCCAGTCTATAGAGTTTTGTTGGTGAAACTTCCCGCAGCCAGGCTAAGTTAACCCTCAAGCTCTCTAGGTGAGATCAGTCACCACATGGCCAGCTCTGCTCTGGCTGCTAGTCTAGGGCTGCTGCCTGCTGTGAGTATGTCTGAGTGCTGGTGTGGGAGATTAAAGTTTGGATTTTAATACAGTTGTGTAATCTGCACCTTGAGCCCTGCACCCCTTTGTGGTGAAGGGATATCCTGGCAGCAGAAGCAGCCTGACTCCCATATGAAGGGGATGCCTGTCAGCAATGGTTGCCATCTCTGAACCTGAGGATCTGTCACAGAGTTTATGAGTGCACCTTCTTTTAATTAGCTAGTCAGGGAAATTGTTTGGGAGATCCCCTACTCCCTGAACTGTGGTCTCAAGTCAGGGGGTATGGGTATGGGGATTTTATTACTTGCTGCCTATTAAATCTGCAGAGGGACTTACTACCTTATCCCACTTGTGAGCCTCTTGGGCTGTTCTGAACCCAGTCAGCCACATTGCTAACTGCTGCACAGAGGATATCATGGCCACAGGTCATCAATGGCCCCTAGAAGGTACGCGTACCTACAGGACATTAATTTGACATTTGCTGTATCAGATCACATGACTGGGGAAATTCATGACGTATTATCAGCATGGGCACCAGTGACCTTGAAAACAGAGTTTTACACTGTTATGTTATATTTATCTCCTGTTTAAAAATATATTGCATGTGTTTGTGCTATTTCTGGGAAGCCTCCAACTATACAACAAGTAAATGGCGATTAGAATTTTCCTCCCAAGCTGACCTGGTGACCCTGCCAGGAAGAAGCAAGGGGAGTGGAGGCACAGCCAAATACATACATATGGGAAGAAAAAGAAGTTACACCATGCTGACTGGATGGTGGGATCCAAAAGAACCCAGGCCTGTCCATTACAACCCATAAGATGACTGGCGCTAAAGAAGGTAACTAGATGGATAGGGGGGCGCTACATTCAAACAAGTCAAAGGATGAATGTATGTAATCACCAACATGTTTTATCTTTTATCTATTTCTATTTTACTAACTTTTTCTGAATGTGGCCCATACTAAGTGACAGGGTATCAGATCAGGCCAGTCATATGAAATGAATTTGACACCTCAGTCTAAAGTGTTTAATATGAAATCATCAAATCAACAGTTTATATCTTTTAATATTACTGTAATTTGATTACTAATCAGAAAAAATAATATTGTATTCCAGCCATACTTTCTAGATGGGTGAAGGGCCAAAATCCATTCATATGTATGTAAGATCTTAACCACAGTCTCTGTTAAGAACTTTTCACATAGGCCCAAATTCCACAGCTTGGTCTGAGGCATGAGGCCTAGCTAACAATGGCCAATATATGGCTAAAGGAAAGCTGGGTGAACAGGAGACAACCTTGTTTTGTTTCAACTAGATAAGCGGAGTCAGCATAACTCCAGATGGGGAGCAGTAATTGGGTGTCCTTATCATAAATTACAGGCACACAATGCCCTGAGAGGAGCCTCAAAGCCTACTCCCCGGTGCATAAGAGAGATATGGACCCACTCCTCAAATGCAAACCATAGTTCAGGGAGAGGCCTGACATGTCAGTATGAGATATAACATCCTCCCTCGCAGATGCCACTTCTAGTTCTCAGAAACACAATGGTGAACCCTAAAACAATTGCTATTCCCTGTCTTTTTCCTTTAAACCCCCAGGAATGTACCTGTTGGCCAACTAGAAGAGCTACCTCATTACTATGGATCCAAAAATCAGGATTTAACCTACATATTGCAACAGGAAAAGTTTGAGGGAAAACACCTGTGTATTAGCAAAATGTTAACCTGAGCTCTGGGCAGAGCCATTATGTAATCTTTTTAGACAATTGGCTTATTGTGCTAATCTTGTCTTGCAGCTAGAATCTACCCAGGGGCTCGGGAACTCCCACCCCATCACTTCTCTCTGCCCATTGGCATCCTATATAATCTATTGTAATCAATTGCTTAGCAGTTTCTCATTGAGCCTAATAAGCAAAGTGAGACTCCGCCAGTGCTGTGTGTAATAAATCCCCATGCTTGACTCCACACAGTGTCCATTTCTGTTCCTTCAATGGCAAATTTACAGGAAATAACAATAAATACAGTTAATCCTCTCAGTAACTGGCAATATGGTTTGTTTGTGAGCACAGAACTTTAGGATGTTGAGAAACATAAGAAGTCTGGATTAATTTGTTTTTTAAAGATTTATTGTTAAACCACTTACAATATTATTCTTCATAAATAATACACCAATTAGCTATAAAAATATATTGTGTCTCCATTTTCACACAAAAAGAAAAGTTAAATTCTTTGTTAAAAAATGCAAGTCTAGTCACATTAATTCTTCTATAAAGTTTAATCTATTTCAGACAGCAAAAGTAGAGGGGGTGTTGTGAAACGAACAAATGTTACTAATATTTTGTGCTCCATGAATCATGGGTATTATAAAGCAGCCACAGATCTTCAGCTAACCAAATAGCTCAGTTTGGGTGAATGTTCCAGAGCTCTTTTGCAAGAGTCAGACAAACCCACATTTTTTAAAAAGGAAAGCTGAGTTCCATGTGCAGGAGTGCAACCATAAGAGCATGGGCAATTACTGGGAATTTATAAGGAAATTGTGTGCACAGGTGGGATAATTAGGTGCCTAAAAAATTCAGTGATTAAAGGAGTAAAGGGAACTAAACTTTACCACTCCATCTCTGCATAGGCTTCCTGGAACTCAAGTCCCCACATATAGGTGTGAGCACAGCTAAACTGGCTTGGGGCTGCTGTCATTAGAGTTAATTGAAAAAGGTTACATATCTTCAGCAAAAAAAAAATGCACAAAATAAAAACGTTTATTACTAATAATGATAATAATTAAATAATCATCAATACATGTATTACAGTCGTGCCTAGGTGCCTCAATGATGGACCAGGGCCCCATTGTGCTAGGCACTGTACAAACTCAGGGTAGTAGACAGTCCTTGCCTCAAAGAGATTATTACCATTTGAGTAGACAAGACAAAGGGTAGGGGAAGGAGCAAAACACACAAGCAGAGTCATCAGTAGGAAGGCAGCAAACAGAAGGGGAGGGGTGTTACTTAGGAGGGGATCAGCTAAACGGAAAGAAACGGGAAGGGAGAGGGGACACTAAAGGGAAGAGGAAGAGGGAAGGTTGGAGCAAACAGCCAATCACTACAGAGCAGGGAAAGTCAGAGAACTTTCAATGCTTTCGACTGCAATGTCCAGAGGTCCAAAGGTCCCTGTTGTGGTTGGAGTCTCTGAGGGTCTGTCTGCACTGCAGCTAGGAAGTGTGATTCCCAGCACATTTAGTCAGATTTTCAGTAGCTCAGTCTGAGCTAGCATGCTAAAAATAATAATGTGGAAGGCAGCTCGGGCTAGCTGCCTTGAGTCCAAGCCTCCCTTACCCCTGAATCTAAGGTGGGTTCGGGTGGTTAGCCTGAGCTGCCACCAATGCTGCAATGTCCATGCTTCTATTTTTAGCACACTAGCTTGAGCTCAACTCCTATGAGTCTGTCTACCCAGGTCAGGAATCACACCTGGGTAGACACCCTGGCTGGCTGTTTTCTGAAATTTTCCCCCATGCTCCATAAGGGGAGAGGAGGCAGCAGCTGGATCCTAGTGCTCCCAGAATCTCTGGGGGTCTTCCCTGCACAGTTCTGGATCCTAGGGTGGTGCTGAGGACAGGTGTGGTATACTGGCTGAGCCCCATGTTACATCGAGCCCTCCAACCAGAGTAGCAGCTCTGGCTGCTTCTGTTCCTACCCACTGAATTTTTCAGTTTTCTGACACAGGAAAAAAACAAACACGTTTTCAGTCCCCCCTACCATTTGCTTCATTTCCCACTTCTATTCCAAATGAGGCGAAACCCCCAAAACAGAGAAGTTTTTGGCTTTCCATCAAAACAGCTGAACATTTCAACCAAAGTGAAAATTTTCTGTGAAAATTCTCATTAATCAAAAAGCCATTTTTTGTTGAATAAACATTTTGGTGAAAAACTTGTGACTGGTTCTAGCTGAAATTTTCTACTGGGATAAGGCAAGAGTAAATGACTATCCCCCGTTCTGCCAGGTGGAAGCCAAAAAGGATTTGCAACTGAGAAGGGTGTTCGTGAAGCAAAATGGGTGAGATTTTCAAAAGTGCTTAGAGCTGGCCTAACTCCGTGGCCACTGAAGTCAGTCATAAAACTCTTATTGACTGTTGTGACGGGTTCGGTTGCAGAGTCCCCCTTGGGATTGCCACTTGATATACTGAAGTTACCTCTGAGCCTGTTTTCCCTGCCAGATTGGGACTCCAGAACCCTGGCTTCTTGAGCCAAACACCCTAGCCTGCTTCAACACAGACCCAGGTCTGGTCCACACCCCCAAAGCTGCAGACTTTAACTAAAAACTGCTCAGCCGGTTTCCTATCTCCAGCACCCAGACACCCAGCTCCCAATAGGATCCAAACCCCAAATAAATCTGTTTTACTCTGTATAAAGCTTATACAGAGTAAACTCATAAAATTGTCTGCCCCCTATAACACTGATAGAGAGATATGCACAGCTGTTTGCGCTCTCAGATATTAATCACTTACTTTGGGTTTACTAATAAACAAAAGTGATTTTATTAAGTATAAAAAGTAGGATTTAAGTGGTTTCAAGTAATAACAGACAGAACGAGGTAAGTCACCAAGCAAAATAAAGCAAAAACACGCAAGTCTCAGCCTAATACATTAAGAAACTGAATACAGGTAAATCTCACCCTCAGAGATGTTCCAATAAGCTTCTTTCATAGACTAGACTCCTTCCTACTCTGTGCCCAATCCTTTCCCTCGGTACAGTCCTTGTTAGTTCCAGCAGACATCTTAGGTGGAAAGCAAGGGTGTTCTCATGACTGGCAGCCCTTTTTGTTTTCTTCCACCCCTTTTATAGCTTTGGCACAAGGTGGGAATCTTTTGTCTCTCTGGGTCCCCACCCCACCTTCTAAAAGGAAACGCACCAGGTTTAAGATGGATTCCGGTATCAGGTGACATGTTCACATTTCCTGTGAGACCCCATCCTCCATTCTTCCAGGGATGGCCCACATGTACCCAGGAAGGTTTGCAAGTAGACAGAGCCCTTTACAGGTCATTGATTCTGAAGCACCCTTAATGGCTTCCACTTAATGGGTTTACATCAGTAATACAAGTTTATATCTTATTTTCCTAACCTCAGACATAGAAATAATACATGCAAACAAATAAGATGAACACACTCAGTAGATCATAAGCTTTGTAATGATACCTTACAAGAGACCTTTTGCATGAAGCATATTCCAGTTACATTGTATTCACACTCATAAGCATATTTCCATAAAACATTATGGAGTGCAACATCACAACTGTATTGTGAGCAAAGACCAGTTCTGCATACTTTAAAGAAATCCTACCCAACCCTTCCTGAAGGTTATGCCCAAAGTTACAATCTTCCCTTAAATTTGTGTGCACACTCTTAGTACCTGCATCCAGACATATAAGCATACAGTTACATTTTTAGCACGAAAACTTGAGCCTTCTTCCCTAAAAATGTACCCTGTCTCAACTGAATATCTCATACTTAAATAAATAATAATAATAATAATAGATCACTATTGTTAAGAGGCATCAGTTTTTATTTTTCTCAATGCAGTTTTTTTTTTCAAATTGAAAAATCAAAAGCTTTAAACATACCATTACTTGCACCCAACAATTTCTGATTTACTGGAAGAGTGCTGCAATTCTGGGTTCAGTGAGACAGCGCAATTCCTGTTCACTTTATAGTCATTAGGGATGGATGAACATTCTCATACTATTTCCATCTGAAAAACTGAAAACTGTTGTGTCATGCAAAAGGGAAAAGAAACAGAACTCCATATATACTAGAAGAGAGGAGAGGTGACCATCACTCACAATCAGACTGATGGAGCGATTGGAGCCTCTAACCACAATACAGCAACAACAACAACAACAAAAAAGTAGACTTTAGCAGCTTTTAATAGCTAATAGAAATTTAACTTACGTCTGTGCTATTCCTTGTTAATAAAAACGTCATAATATTGGGTTAAATTCCATTTCCCATTCCTAATTCATCCTTAACTCTATTTAGGCAATTAGATGGGTATATACCCCATCACCCAATGGCATAGCAACACATATATGATTTGAATTGACCGCTAGGCACATGTATTAATATGTTTGGGGAGGAGTTTAGACACACAGAGAAACTGCTTTCTGGTTGGGAACCTGAGGACAGAGTTTTCTTGCTGGAGTTCCGAAAGAGGTGAGCTTTGATGCTGCTTTTGCTGTTTTTCTCCACTCTTCTTCAAAGCTATAAGAGCAACTATATGCATAATATGATAGTCTAGGAAAGAATATCCTGAATCTGTGTCTACTATCTCTCCAAACAAGGAAATAGCCCACTCCATATCTTTTTTGACATCGGCAAATCTGGGACAATACCGTAATCTGTATCAGGACTGCACTGTAGGACTAAGGATAAGTTAGATTTAAGACTTCATTGTAATGCAACATTAGATATATCAACAAAGTTTAAAGCATTGCCATTCTAAACTGATTGTTTCTAAGAATTTATTGGAAACCACACAAAGCCAATAGCAATTTGTCTTTGAAGAAAATATCTACATTATAAAACATCAAAGACTGGGGCATAATACCCCAGAGCACTGTCTAATGCTGTTTATGTGGTCAGCATCAAGAAATCACCTAAATAGTCTATGCAGAAGTTTAAATTTTATGTCTTGGGCTTGTGTAAATTATAATGTTAGTGTGGACTGTAATCCAAATATCCCACACATCTATGGCCATTGCAATGTCGAAATACAAATCATACACAAAGAATTATAACAAATGTCAAACTTTTGCCTGGGATACTCACTCTGACTTTTCAAAAGCAAAAAACCTTATAAAAGATAGACTATTTACTAGATTGCAAAGCCTGTTCTGATAAATATCTAAACAACTGAAGCATCTAGCCTTCTACTCTGCAGAAATGGACACATACTGTAGAATGTCCATAGGAATAAACAAGAACAAATGACTCAAACATACAATCCACCCAAATCTAATAAAAGATTAATAGGAAATCAGGCTCAAAATATCAAACCTATGATTTTAAATAAACACATGGGGAAAATATGAGAAACAGGGAGAACTCAGTCTGATAATGCAGCACATGACATTCCACTTATGGTAAAAATGCTTTGCTTTATTGCTTAACACAGGAAACTTTCTGCCACTACTTAATACCAGAGCATGTTCAAGGAATAAAATGTCAAAACGTTACTGTTTTGCTCTGTTTGAACTATTTAAATACACAAAGCCTGGATTCCCATATCACAAGAGACAAAAGTGACTTAGAGAAGAAGTACACCTTTTTCAGTTATCACACTTGGTAAAGATATGAAGAAATTACTGCAGCCAAAAAATCCTCCTACCACACATTTATCCAGCATAATGTCCGAATGGCTAGGCAGCAGTTCTGCGGAAAAGGACCTAGGGGTGACAGTGGACGAGAAGCTGGATATGAGTCAGCAGTGTGCCCTTGTTGCCAAGAAGGCCAATGGCATTTTGGGATGTATAAGTAGGGGCATAGCGAGCAGATCGAGGGACGTGATCATTCCCCTCTATTCGACATTGGTGAGGCCTCATCTGGAGTACTGTGTCCAGTTTTGGGCCCCACACTACAAGAAGGATGTGGATAAATTGGAGAGGGTCCAGCGAAGGGCAACAAAAATGATTAGGGGTCTAGAACACATGACTTATGAGGAGAGGCTGAGGGAGCTGGGATTGTTTAGCCTGCAGAAGAGAAGAATGAGGGGGGATTTGATAGCTGCTTTCAACTACCTGAAAGGGGGTTCCAAAGAGGATGGCTCTAGACTGTTCTCAATGGTAGCAGATGACAGAACGAGGAGTAATGGTCTCAAGTTGCAGTGGGGGAGGTTTAGATTGGATATTAGGAAAAACTTTTTCACTAAGAGGGTGGTGAAACACTGGAATGCGTTACCTAAGGAGGTGGTAGAATCTCCTTCCTTAGAGGTTTTTAAGGTCAGGCTTGACAAAGCCCTGGCTGGGATGATTTAACTGGGAATTGGTCCTGCTTCGAGCAGGGGGTTGGACTAGATGACCTTCAGGGGTCCCTTCCAACCCTGATATTCTATGATTCTATGATTCTTTCACCTGAGGATTTCAAAGCAATTTTACAAATATTAATTATTTAAGTCTGAGAACACAACTGAGAGGTAACTCAAGTGCATGTTATACTTATTTTACATTGTAAACTGAGGCACATGCAAATGTCTAGAGCCAAACAGAAATCTGAATGCAGGAGTCTGGGATCCCAGATTTGTGCTCTAATCCACAGTCAGCACTTCCCGGGGAGGGTGGGGGGGATAAAGTGTGCATGTGAACATTATTTAGTCTTTTATGGCATGCAGAATATTGTCAGGCTCCTGATAAAAGTGTTTTGGGGTGATGAGAGTTGGAGAAAGAATCTAATGATCAGAGTAGAGCTGGCTGAAATTTTTTTGCTGAAGCAACTTTCTATCAATAAATGTTGTATCATCAAAAATCAGAACGTTTTGCAGGACTATGTCAATTTTGATGAAATTTTCAACAGAAACATTTCAGAATGATAAAAAATCAAAACTGAGTATGTCATTTCGACTTCCCTGATTTCTTTCACACAGACAATATTAGATTAGATTGTACTGTATTGTGTTACATTATCAATCAAAAACGTTTCAATAAGGTAATTTCAGTGTTTCCAAATCAAAATATTTTAGAATGTTTCATTCCACAAAATAATTTTGAGATTTAAAGTTTTCATTCTGATCTGGGATGAAAACAAATTTTGAAACATCAGAATATCCTGCAGGATGGAAGTTCTGTTTTCTTACCAGCTCTCAGCAGAAGCTCTGGACACACTCAAAATCCTTGAAACAAAATGCTGTGTTCACTCTTACGATCAGAGCCATAAAATCTGGTGGAATTCACCTTTTATCCAATTATTACAGAAATCCTTCTCCTGCTGCAGATTTTTCTTTCTTTCTTTTGAAACTGTGACCATTTCTCTGATCATAGATAAATGTAGTTCTCAATAAAACTGGTGAAAATGTAATTACCCTGGATTCACACCAGTTTAACTGAAGTCCTTGAAGTCAAACTGACTCCCTCCCACATGAAAAGGATAGCACTGAAAGGATTAGCACACACAGTAGACCAAGGTTTCAAAAAGAAAAGGAGTACTTGTGGCACCTTAGAGACTAACCAATTTATTTGAGCATAGGTGAGCTGTAGCTCACGAAAGCTTATGCTCAGATAAATTGGTTAGTCTCTAAGGTGCCACAAGTACTCCTTTTCTTTTTGTGAATACAGACTAACATGGCTGTTTCTCTGAAAGGTTTCAAAGTGCTCTTCTTGGCTATCTGAATCGTGAATGACACCACAATAAAAGACGCAAAAGTGCAACAAGTATCCTACAGTAGGGCCACCGTCCTAGAAGTACTACCAACTTTTTGGTGACAAATCTGAGATCAGATCTCTGACTGCATCTGATTGCCTGGAGAGCTTCCTAAATTCCATGATCAACAGGGTTAAAGACAACAAAAGCACCTCCATGGATAGGCAGACATAACACCAAATTAAGGAATACTTCTATCCAGAGCTATCTTTCTATCTGTGACCAGTATATTGCTGATCAAACACTTAACCCTCAGGGGTAACTAAAGATAGATAATGCAGTCTATAGGAAACATACCACATATATAATGCCATCATGTCACTCAAAGTTCTGATAAAAAGCAGCCATGTCAAAGACATGTAAATCTATATAAATAACTGAACAGAAATAGGAAAACAACCAGTATGTCCTTAACTCCCCTTAATGTGTATAAGTTTAATATTTGTGGGACATGTGGTGCATAGCATTACACAGTTCTCCAATGCATAAAGGGGTGAGCTAGGGACAAAGTACAGAAGCCATCATTCTGAATTTCCCTTTTTTTTTGTTTTTTTTTTCTGAATTTGTTTTTTTGGTTTTTTTTAAGTTTCAAGTCAGATGCTAACTTCATTTTAATTTAGTTTGTCATGTTATTACCAAACTCTGTCATCAGTATTTTATTTGGATATGGCTCAAAGCAAAACATTCCTGTTAATATTGAGTTTAAGGCAAATGTAACAACCCAAACCATCTAATTCTAAACAAAACATGAACTGAGATTTCCTAGTCAAGGCTCCTGGATTTATACAATTAGCATCTGTGCTAGAATAAACATTTATTGGTAACTTAATCATGCCATATGAAATGATCCAAAATAGTGTAAATAGTTATACTATACCTAAGTAACTCTTTTCACTAGATGTGTTCCTAATCTCTATTTATTATAGAAGATGAAATCAGTAATAGAGGGATTTGTACATGTGCACAATTATATTATGCCAAGAAGAAAACAGTGCATGTAGAATTCTTTCTTTCTTTTTTTTTTTTTGTAGAGAAGAATCATCACTGTTGAGGACATATACATTCCACCGAGAAGAAAATAATAAAACTGAAGGAAAGTGAGGCAGAATTAATGAAGCATACCAATGATTCTGTGAGAAATGAAGAGAACTATCATGTGATGTAAAGTTGGCAAACAGGTTAGAAAGTATGATGGAGGTCATAAACATGCAGATGTTCTGGGAATGCCTTTCTACATCTAGAAGTGTATGTCACTGACACAAAATCATCACTGATCTGGAAATCTTGGATTTGTTTGGAAAGAAAAAAATTAAAAATCATACAACTATGTGTCATCGGCATTTACACCATTTTTTTTAGAAATTAAGAGTACCATTTTAGCATGCAATATATGAAAATGTGCAAGTATCATTTCTTCCCAGTAGCTTTCCAGTCTAAGTGGAAATTAAAACCAAGTCAGAAAAATCACTATATAAGTGACATTTCGTTCTCAAAGTAATATAATTTTAATTTTCTAACAAAAATACGTTTTTGCAAGTCACTGAGTCAATGAGAGTAGTGGTAGCTGGAGAAGAACAAGTTCTGTGTGTTTCTGCCTCCTTTATCATCAGCAAAACTGCCAACTGAGTTCTGATTCCAGAATGGTTATGACTAATGATTTATGAAGCACAGGAACAGGACTTAACTCCTTTGGTCTGGGATTCTCCTTTAACTTCTGGCAGCTAGAAACATTTTGTTTTTCTCTGTAAATTTGTGGTGGAAAAAATATAGAGCACCATTTAAATATATCATTTTTAAGAGAATGTCTTATCTAATCACAATGACATCATAATTATCTTAATTACCACATTATTTTCAGCTACTACAATTAGGTGACATAACTACAGTTAAATAGACTTGTGGTAAAATCTTTACTAGAACACTTTTCTCTTTCACTTCTGTAATATAGGCAGGGAGTCAATTAAATAAGAAAGAAAAAAATGTGACTCAATAACATTCTAAATTTACATGCAGGCACAAGTACTTTATAGAAATGTGAAAAAAATAATGTAAATTCTGCTAGACAGCCAGTACATATAGCTCATATTTCTTTTTTTGTTCCCTCAGTCAAGAGCACATTTTCCAATGTGAGTTTACATATATGTAGCCAAACATAATGTTCCTTTCGGTGGAAAAGAGAACAGGGAAAGATTGCATATGTGCTAAAATTCTCTAAGTTTGTGTGTGTGCACGCTATCCTTATAATGCTGCCTCCAAGACCACTCTCTTCCAGAGAGAATATGAACCCAGGGATTTTTTCAGGCATTCATTTTTAAATATCCTGTCAAGGAACAGAAACCATATCATGTGTCTGAGCGAACTGGTCACACTGCTGACACTGTAAATTCCAAAGGAATACCTAAAAGTACTCAGATATTACAGAGGCACTCAAATACTATGATATAACAACCTAGATAGATACATACATTTTGTGAAATGTATAATACAAATGTGAAATGTAAAATACAATTTTGTGAAATCTTCTGAAATATGTTCTCAGAAATTATCTGTCAAACAATTTTGCAAAAAGAG